>NW_016804379.1:1557532-1610414 GCF_001698545.2 Rhinopithecus bieti
TCTCACTCTGTCACCCAGGCTGGAGTACAGTGGCGTGATCTCGGCTCACTGCAACCTCCATCTCCGGGGTTCAAGTGATTCTCCTGCCTCAGCCTCCCAAGTAGCTGGGATTACAGGCATCCACCACCACACCTGGCTAATTTTTGTATTTTTAGTAGAGACAGGGTTGTACCATCTTGGCCAGGCTGGTCTTGAACTCCTGACCTCAGGTGATCCACCCGCCTCGGTGTCCCAAAGTGCTGGGATTACACAGGCATAAGCCACCATGCCTACCCAGAGCTGCCTTTTCCAACTCACACAGAGGTATTAGAGCAACTTGCAGTGGCCCGCGTAAGTGGCCAGAGCTCTTTCCTGGGGGTTGCAAGGGTTTTCTGTGCTGACCCCTAAGCAGGCAGCAAGCCCCACAAGCCAGAGAGAAAGGATGTGGTAGCAGAAACTGGCCTCTGAAGCGTGGGAAACAGATCTGCTTGTCGTCGGTGGCATGCCTGCCAAATCATGCTATCCGCAAACTCAAGGCGGGCGCTGGACCGGGGGCTGGGCCTGAGGTCATCTGGGCTCTAGTCCTAGTTCTGCTGCTGACACTCTTTGGTTTTATTTTTTTCAGTTTACAAAGTGTTTTCATATAAACAGTCTCAGCTGATTTTTACAACAACACTCCGAAGTTGTCCCATCCCTCGATTTTGCTCCAGTGCTCTGAGAGGTTAAGCGACCTGCTCACATCCCGCAGCACTTTCTCTCCCTCCAAGGCCAGGGCACTTTCCCCAAAGTTGCCTCTCTCTGGCTGTGGTGATTCAGGCAGGTCCTGTGTCCCTTCTGAATTTGACTTCTCATTTGACAACTGAGGGGGCTGGTGCAAGAACAAAACCAGTGTCTTGATCTTGCTGTGATGAAAACATGTTTTCTTTCCACTCACTTTTCCATGTTGCTAATTTCTTTGGCCCGACAATGCCTCTTCTCTTGCTGTCTTGAGAGCAGCAGAGCTGAGGCCACCTGCCCCTCAGAGCGTGGTGGTGTGTCCTTGCAGGGGTCAGAGTGGTGTGTGGACGGCAGTGGGGGCCGTGGAAGGAGGCTTCTGGAAGGTGGCCCACAATGACTCTTAACCCTTCCCTCCCCAGCCTCCAGTCGTTTTCTGTCAGCTAATTACCTGGTTGTTCAACCTTCTCGGCAGCTCCATAGCTTCTTTCCCCACCCCCAACATCCACAGCCCTCCTGGTATCTTCAGAGCTTAGCCAGAAGGAGGCAGAGAGTAAAACTCATATTGTTTTGGTGGGAGATAGTTAAGACGAGTTTTACCCACCATTTGTGGTGGGTTGGATTTGGGGCTGGTGACAGGACTGAAAGGAGGGATTCCTGAGCTTGTACCCCTTAATTTACCTCCCCTCTGCCCTGGCGTTAACCACCTAGTAAGCCATGCCGGGGTACCCTCCCCATGGGAGCCCAGCACAGCAGCCAGCATGCTGACAAAAGGAGGAGTAAGGCAGCTCCCTAATCTCAGGCAGCTCTCAGCCTTTCAGGAAAGGCAGGTGTGTGAACAGGTCATTTTCCTGGGTCTCCCTCAATCCACACCCTAGACTGGGTTTTTGCTGCTGCTTCCACCCACACTACAATCCAAGGTGGGAGCTTCCCCACCCAAAAAACAAACCTTAGCCTCTCTGCTTTATCCTTCTCCTTCTGCAATGCCAAGTGGTCAGGCCATCCCATTCATTCATTCACTCAACAAATATTTACTGAGCTCTCCAGACACAGTGCCAGGCCACAGTGGCACAGGGACAGAGCTGTGAGCAGGGCGTGCAGGGGTCTGTCTGCTCTTGGATGGGCTGAGTTGGCTGCTCTCCCTGCAAGCTCCCTTTTCATTTTCAAATGCCCCCTTTAGATCTTCCGATAGTTCCACAGAAGGCAGAAAAGACAGCAGGTGAGCGTGGGTTGTAACCAAGCGAAGGAGTCCATGCCATCTGCATCCATAAGGGTGTGATGCGTCTGGTTGTCTCTCACAGTGGGGGCTAAAGGATGGGGACTAAAGGATTCAGGAGAGGGCCAGCGTTTGGCCTGACTGTTATTTCCTGGGTTCTCTAGATACCAAATACCTGGGTTCTGCCAATGTGAGGCTTTTGCTTTTGAGCAGTCTGACAGCAGAGCAGCAGAGAATGAGACCCTCCCTGGACAGCCAAGGACCAGGCAGTCCCCCAGCCTCAGTCTCAGCTGGAGAGTCATCCCGCCTCGGTTTTCTTCTGAGGCTGTGAGAGACAAGTGAACCTCTAAAAGCCCTTCTTTTTGTTTTGTTTTGTTTTGTTTTTGAGACAGAATCTCACTCTGTCGCCAGGCTGGAGTGCAGTGGTGCAAACTCAGTTCACTGCAACCTCCGCCTCCCTGGTTCAAGTGATTCTCCTGCCTCAGCCTCCTGAGTAGCTGGGACTACAGGCGCCCGCCACCACGCCCGGCTAATTTTGTATTTTAGTAGAGATGGAGTTTCACCATGTTGGCCAGGATGGTCTCCATCTCTTGACCTCGTGATTTGCCCACTTCGGCCTCCCAAAGTGCTGGGATTACAGGCATGAGCCACCATGCTTGGCCTTTAAGCCTTTCTTAAATTCTAAATCATCCCACAAGTGGTAGGGCTTCCATCCTGTCATGCAAGGTGGGGGATGGCAGGTGGGAAGGGGCAGGTGTCCCCAGCACCACCCTTGGGCCACTGACCACCACCTTGGGGTCATCTGCAGGTGGCCCAGAATCTCAGGCAGAGATGTCTTCCCTTCAAGACCCAGACCTTTATTTTCCTAGGGTGGTAAAGGTAGCAGGTCGGGGGATTAATGAAGAATGTAGCTTTTTTTTTTTTTTTTTTTTTTTTAAGACAAAGTTTTACTCTCATCCCCCAGGCTGGAGTGCAATGGCACAATCTCTGCTCACTGCAACCTCTGCCTCCTGGGTTCAAGCGATTCTCCTGCCTCAGCCTCCCGAGTAGCTGGGATTACAGGCACGCACCACCATGCCAGGCTAATTTTTGTATTTTAGTAGAGACGGGGTTTCACCATGTTGGCCAGGCTGGTCTTGAACTCCTGACCTCAGGTGATCTGCCCTCCTTGGCCTCCCAAAGTGCTGGGATTACAGGCGTGAGCCACCATGCCCGGTCGAACGTGGCTCTTAAAATGCTCCTGCCAGAGCACTCCAGACAGTGCCTCCTTCTCCAGGAACTTGACCTTGGCCTCTGGGTTCCCCGAGGGGAAGAGTGTACAGAGGGGACTTCAGGGAGCTGGAGAAGCTCCTGCTGTCCTTGTGACTGAGATGGAGGTTTAAGGAGCCCCCACAACACAGTCAGCCTGTGGGGAAGAGGAGGAAACAGAGGGAAGGAAGATGGGCAGGGAGCAGGTGGTGTCTGCTGACTGGGGGTGAAGGAAGTGGTCTCTAAAAGGCCAGATTACCCCCAGAGAAGCAAAAAGGGAACAAAGGGAGGACTCAAGGCTCTGCCTGTGTGGGGCACAAGGAATGAGGCTTGGGAGAGTTGTGATATCACCTGCAATTTTGTGTTCTCCACTCTGCCTCTGAACCCCACAGGCCCCGGCCTGGCCCACCATTCAGGTTCCCCAGCCCTGACTCCCACGGGGCACCAGCGGCAGCAGAGCAGTGGGACACTTGCTGTGGGCAGTCTGGGCAGCCTCTGTTCAGGAAGCCTCCTGCTACCACTGCAGCCAGCCAAGTGGGCCAGCCATTTCTCCTGTTCCTCCAGAAGTGGCTAAGGTGGTATGTGCTGGGGAGGGAGTGGGGAGGGGTACCCCTTCTTGGACTCAGTGAGTGCCCTGGATTCAGAGCTGAGGGGCACTGCTGCAAAGTGCTGTGCAAATATAAAAATCCTTTCATAGTCATTGTCATCGCCATCACTAGGCATATTGTTCCACCTCCCAGAGCAGGTGCTGCCCTGCAGGTGATGTGGTCTTCCTATCTTATGGAAGAGCTCCTCTACCAACTAGCTGTGTGACCTCAGGCAAGTAAGTTAATCTCTCTGAGCCTCTGACTCCTCTATGAGATGGGGAGAGTGTGGCCTATTTTCTGAACCAGTTCTGAGGATTAAATGAAATAAACATTTATAACCAGTGTTAGGAATGTAGGAGATAATAAATTCCAGCTCCCCTGTGGGAAGAATTAGCATGAATCTAAAAAAAAAATCAGAATCTTCAGGGTTGGTGGGAAAGCAGGGTAGGGAGGGGGAGGGAGGCTATTTTTAGGGTCTAGACACCACAACCCTGAGAAGAGCCCTGATTTTCTTCAATGGACACTGTGATTGATCAACTGAAGTCATTAGAATATTGGTTAGCTCGCTGGGTGCGGTGGTTCACGCCTGTAATCCTAGCACTTTGGGAGGCCGAGGTGGGTGGATCACCTGAGGTCAGGAGTTCAAGACCAGCCTGACCAACATGGAGAAACCCCATCTCTACTAAAATACAAAATTAGCCAGGTGTGGTGGCACATGCCTGTAATTCCAGCTACTCGGGAGGCTGAGGCAGGAGAATCGCTTGAACCCAGGAGGTGGAGGTTGCTGTGAGCCGAGATCACGCCATTGCACTCCAGCCTGGGCAACAAGAGTGACACTCCGTCTCAAAAAAAAAAAAAAAAAAAAAGAATATTGGTTAGCTCCTTTGCAACCCAGTCTGTGTGGTTACTGGATCAGATTAGGTACCTCAGAGAGAGCCAAAACCATGAGCCAAACAAGGGCTTACCCAGGCCTTCTCCCTCCCCACATTTTAGTTTTTCACCCATCCTTGAGTAGACCTGGGCTCTGTCCTAATGGGCTATGGTAGCTTGGGCCAGATAAACTACCCCCACCCCATCTTCCCTTCTCAGGGTACGGGCAGCCCAAAGCCTCTCCCTCAAGTGAAGAGGCACACAGCCCTTTGGATATGTGTCCAGAAGGATTCCTTAAGATCACTCCATGGTCCTCCATGGTGCTGGAGGCCCGAGGTCCCAGCCTCCCCAGAAGTTGTTGCTTTCCTAGCAGCTAGGTTTCCCCTGCTGTGGAGTTACAATTCTCTACTCTTAGAAGTCAGCCCCTGCCCCAGCCAGCAGGGGCTTTGCTTCTGGAGAGGCTGAGGGGAGAAAGGAAGGGAGTGGCAACCCCTAGTGCAGACCTGTGTTTGGAAGACACCCAGAGAGGAAAGACGTTCACTCCACCCACCCCCACAGAGGCCAGGGCAGGTTCAAAACAAACCCCGGCGGAGCCCTAAACAAGCTGCCTAGACTGTCAAGCAGCCTCTTGGCTGTTGGTGGGGAAGACCCGCCTTCTTTCTTGATCATCAGAATCTTGTGAGCACCAGCGGGGAATTTATGGGCCTGGTAGCTTTAGGCTCAGAAAGGTCACTGAGAAAGGAGATGCCAGATTGATCCCTTCATTCCAGAGCACCCAGGGATGGCGTTGTCTGCAGTTGGGTGGTGTTGGGGGCTGACCCTGCTGTGAGTTCATGGTCATCCTTAGGCCAGAGAACTTTTCACAGGACCTGGAAGACCTCTCATTCATGCTTAGACAGTTCAGAGGCTGAGCCTCCTTCTAAGAGTTGTCCAGAGGGTAAAAAGGAAGGTCCCTAGGAAGTCTTGGTTGAGAGGCAGAGGAGAGAGTGGGCAGGTTCTTAGGCAGGGATAACACACAGTAAAAGATACAGGCAGGTCCTGCTGCAGAAGACCCCAGATCAACTTGGACAGAGGCCTAGAGTCCTACTCAGCACCCAACCTTGGGTTCCATCGCTGCCTGCCCTGGGCCTCAGTGTGTCCCCTTTGAAATGGGGCAAACAGGAGTCCCTGGCCACCCTCACAGAACTGAATGCAGTGACAGGCATGGTCCTGTGACACCCCCTACCACTGCTTTTCCTGGAGGAAATTGGGACAGTGGTACCATTTTCAGTGTGGCTCCATCTGGAGTATCATGTGCACCAATCAATTCAATGAGCCCCTTGTGCTCACTGCTGGATTGTGTGATGAACTTACTGCATCTGTCCTCAAGAAATGTATGGTTTAGAAAAGAAATAAGACATTTCACACAAAATGATCAGAGCAGTCATTCTGAGTTTTTCTTTCCGCCCCCACCCACATTATAGATGGCACCAAAATGTGTGTTTCTCATGAGCTTGTATGAACCCATCCTCCCCCTGCTCCCAACTCTCTCCCCTGCATCACGAAATCTTTTGGAAAGCAAATGAGTAGAAACGATTTTAATATAGGTATAGGTTTGACTCTACCTGTTCTAATGGAAGTAAGTTCTTTCCAGGTTTTAGTATTCTAACTACTATAAATGACAGTTTTCTTTCAGTGCCTCTTTTTGTTTGTTTGTTTTTGAGACAGAGCCTCTCTCTGTTGCCCAGGCTGGAGTGCAGTGGCGTGATCTCAGCTCACTGCAACTTCTGCCTCTCAGGCTCAAGTGATCCTCCCACCTCAGCCTCCTGAGTAGCTGAGATCACATGAACATGCCACCACACCCAGGTAATTTCTGTATTTTTTTGTAGAGATGGGGTTTCACCATGTTGCACAGGCTAACCTCAAATTCCGAGGCTCCAGCAATCTACCCACCTCAGCCTCCCAAAGTCCTGGGATTACAGGCATGAGCCACCATACCCACCTCAACACCTCTTAATGGATAATGGTTGAGAATCAATATATGTACTAGAAACCAAGTCTAAGACAATGTTATAATTGTGCTATACGTCACCCTTGTTGTTTCACATGTAAATCTCACATGTGAAAATAAGCTGTAGGTTAGAGTTTTATCTCGTCACAAATGTTCCCGAGAATACACAATAAAAGCCAAGAAATTGTAGCTTGTCATGAATTAAACAAATTACTTGTAACCAAATAATTTCAAAAGCAAAATTATAAAAATGCTTTCAACTGTTTTTATAGGAAAATAAATATATATTTAATGTTTAATGAACATTTTTCATCACATTTGATTTAATGCAAGGTGAGCTGAAGAGTTAAAAGGGTTTAAAAGGTCTTACTTAAACCATCCTCTAACATATGTCCCTATTTTCTTTAAAATCACCTGAGCAGGATATCCCACAGTCACTCTTGTTTACGTGCTCCACAGCCTGAAGTTTCAGGTTTAAGAAGTTACAAAACAACCTTTCGGAGCTGGAAAAAATCTTGTTAGCTGGAAGGCTCCTGGGCTGGTTGAGCAGGAGGAGAGCTCTGGGGGCGTCAGGGGCAGGCCGGGGACAGGAGATGATCTTAAGAGTGGAAGTAGTACCAGTAGCGTGCATGCTGCCTCAGTTGTTCTTGGTGTATTAAAGACTGGTGTGGCCTCATCTCCACTCCTTCTCCAACTAAATTAACCCTATTCTCTTTATTTTTATTCCACTTTCTAAACGGTTTCCCATTTTCATGGCCCTGCCGAGACCTCTGCAGCTCTCTAAACCAAACGAAATGCTCAAAGTGAGAAAACTGTTTCTTTCTCTGCAGGGGAGGATTGTGTCTTAACTGTGAGACTGCCCTGACAAATCACCTTGAACTCACAGGTCTACTATCCTTCCAGATCTAAAGAATGTCGGCCCAATCGGTTCTTGGCTGATTTTGGAATGGGGCATCAGATCATATGCAGTGGTCATTGAGTAACAGTGATCCAGCTGGTACTGTTTTGGGTTCTGAGTCTGCTCTCAGCAGCAAGCTAGATGTTTTGGTTTGGGGCGTAAGAGGCAAAAGAGAAGTAGAAAACGTGGCTCTGCAGTCATGAAGCTCATGCCGAAGAAGGGAGGCACAAAGCAGTAAAGAATGCAGTCGTGCTAAATTATTTGGTGCAGGCGAAGAGCTGGCATTTGCAGAAGCCCAGTGCCCCTGGAGCATCCTCAACCAATGGGTAGAATGTGGATTGGCAGGAGAAAGGGGCCTCCCAAGTTAGGGGTCAGCGGCAGTCCAGACAGGGAGAGGGTAGGTGTTAGTGAGTTCCCAGAGGGGTGGACCTGGCTGGATGGAAGAGATGTGGACTGGGGATGCAGGTGGAAAGTGAGCTGACCAGAATATGAGGCCCTACAGCCACATGATGCGGCGGGGAGGTCTGTGATGTGATGCAAAAACAAACCCGAACTCCTGGGGTGGTTTTGAACAGGGGAGGCATGACCACCACTGGGCTGTAGTGTGCGGCAGATGGAGGCAGATATGTCACATCATGTAATTGGCACCATTGTGTGGTCACAGAATCATGGTCATGGAAACTAGATCAGCGGGTCTATGGGAGCCATAAGCTAATCTGGACTGAACTCCTTTTTTAAAAATTTCTTTTTAGTTTAGTTTCCATTTCCAATTAATCCCACTCCCCCCCGTTTTCAAAGTAATGCACATGTAATTTAGAAAATTCTGAAAGTCCAGAAAAGAATACAGAAACAATTTCTCATCCACATCCCCAGAGTAACCATAACCAGTGTCACCTGTTGCCCTGCATTCTGCATCTTTACGTGCTACTTTCTTCATATGGTTGGGATTAAACAGTATGAATAATCCAACTGTCCATTAGTTGTGTGAGTTTGAATACTTTTTGTAACAGGATGGTTTATCTTTTTTGGTAACTAGGATCTCACTACATATTTAGGTATGCCATGCCTTTTTAAATAGACAGCAAAATAAAATGTTTTCCATTATGAAGTAATATGTGCTTATCTAGAAAATATGCAATATTAAAAACTAACGCTCTATATCACCCATAATCCAACTGTTCAGAAATTACCACTGTGAATATTTTGGGGTATTTTCTTCGAGTATTCTTCTAAAATAATGTGCATTTTAAAAACAAAATTGAAATTACACCATATACAATTTGAATCTTGCTGACTTTATTTATCAAATCGTAGACGTTTCCATTTCCACCTCACATTTATTGGGTACTTAGCATGAACCAAGCTATTCAAAGCATTTTACCCATATTAACTTACTTAATCCTTACAACAACTTTTTGAGATAAGTGCAACTTTTTAATCTCGCTTTCACAGACAAGGTAAGAGGCACAGAAAGGAGGATTTGGAGACAAGTAGTCTGACTCCAGACTCTGCATTCCTGTCCACAATACTGCCTCTCCAATTGGTTTTTAGTGAAGCTTCCTTCTACCAATCTGACCCGCGTTCCACTAGTCCTTGTTCAACCCCTCGAAGCCCCCCACCAAAAACACACACATACATAAGTCCAATCTCTTTTCCATGAGACAGCCTTTCAAATAGGAAAGCAGCTTTAAAGTCCACAAGACTTTTCTAGGCTTAACATTCTTATCTCTGCTGTTTTTCATGTTCTGAAGGCCCTTTGCCATGTTAGGTACTCAGGCAGGTCTGGTTCTTCTATGTCCCATTAACTGAGTAGCTAGAAACAAATGCACAGCTGTGGTGCAACCTGCCCAAGGAAGTCTGGGGCCAGCCTCTCCATCTGTGCGTGAGAGACATCAGACAGCCATCAGTGTAGCCGGAGGTGCATTGGCTTTTCTATATAGCAGCTGTGCTGCAGTGAACAGAGTGCTTCTCCACATTCTTCAGCCCCTCACAGCTCTATGGTCTGGCTCATCTGGCTTGTTGATTCTTTGCCTGGTCTGCAGAGCGCAGCCCAGAAGGAGAGAAGAGTTGCCAAGGGCTTTAGCACAGTTGAGCTAAGAACTTTCATGACATCCTGGTGGGGACCAAAATGGTCATCACGACAGAGGGGGAGACCAAGGGCTGGTCACAGAACTGGCAGCAGGGACAGCAATTGCCCCCTCAGCACCAGCGTTTCTCCAGATGGCTTCCAAGTTTTGCACTAAGATATACCAAGAAATTTTCAAGACTTCAGAGCCAGGCCAGGCCCAGTGGCTCACACCTGTCATCTCAGCACTTTGGGAGGCCAAGGCAGGGGAATTGCTTGAAGCCAGGAGTTTGAGACCAGCCTGGCCAACATAGCAAAGCCCCATATATACAAAAAATAAAACATTAGCCAGAAGTGGTAGTGCACACCTGTAGTTCTAGCTACTTGGGAGGCTGAGGCAGGAGGATCACTTGAGCCCAGGAGGTTGAGGCTGCAGTGAGCTATGATCTGCTGTGCTGGACCGCCACTGCACTCCAGCTTCCTGGGTGACAGAGCAAGACCCTGTCTCATGAAAAAAACTAAAAAACACTTCACAGCCAGTGTGCCAGGGTCCAAGCCCACAGGAGGGATCAGTGAGGCAGGAAGCTCTGGACACTGGAACTGCACAAATGGCACATTCAAGTCAGGGCCATCTTCCATCTCTGGGTCTGTTTGGAAAAAAGAAAAGCAGCTTTGCTTGTCTTTCTTCTGGCACCGACCACTGGAGGTTGGGCTCAAGGCAGGCTCCAGGTAAAATTGTCAAGGTCATGGACTTTGTTCTTAATGTCTTTTTCCCTTTTGCTTTCTCCTGGCCCAGCCACTCCTATTTTCTCTAAGGGTCCTGATAGAGGAGGGAGAGTAACCTGATAATTTCATATTAAGGCATTCCGAGAGGGCAGAGGTTTAATGTGTCACCCCTCTCAGAGTAATTTCCCTTTTAACAGTAATCTCTTGGCTTCTAAAATGCTTCTAGCTAAAAATATTTTCAGCTGTCCCTCAAATTACAACAGTGGGGCCAATAGCCTCTTCCATCTATGTATGATAAGAACAAATACTACAAATTTGGCACTGTGACCTTTACATCTTTGCCCCCTAACTTCCACATGTGTGAGATGAGGCTAATCATAGAATATACTGCGTAGGGTTTTATGAGAATCAAATGAGATAATGCATAGAAAGCCCTTAGAATGAACGTGAAACATAATAAACCTTCTATATGTGTTAGATATTATTATTATTATTATTATTATTATTATTTTGAGACAGGGTCTCACTCTTGCCCAGGCTGGAGTGCAGTGCATAATCATGACTCACTGCAGCTTTGACCACTTGGCTCAAGTGATCCTCCCACCTCAGCCTCCCGAGTAGCTGGGACTACAGGCATGTACCACCACGCCTGGCTAATTTTTCTATTTTTTGTAGAGATGGGGTTTCACTATGTTGCACAGGCTGGTCTCAAACTCCTCAGCTCAAGTGATCTGCCCGCTTAGGCCTCCCAAAGCACTGGGATTACAGGTGTGAGCCACCATGCCCGGCTGCTAGCTATTATTATTACTCTGAATTGTTATTTTAATCACAGAGAAGATTCCCATATATTATACTATTTTATCTTTACAAAAATCCTGTGAATTAAGAATCATTGGTCCTATTTTATAGATAAAGAAAGAAAATTAAGAGATTATGCAGCTAAGTAAGACGCGACACAGTCAGGAGCTCTCTGAAAGACTCATTCCATTTGCTTGGTGGGGCTTGGGGAGAGTGCACAGTGGGCCATCCCTGGGCCTGGTGTTCCAGAGGGTATAAGAGAAGCCAAGATTCAGAGTCTACCCTCAGGAAGCTCAGCAGAATCTGAGAACGTGTCAGCAGCCTGAGAAAAGTGCCATTTCAACCCATAATGTTATAGTTGCCAGTGGCGCTTCACTTCTCACCAACTACTTTTCTTCTGAAGGGGGACCCCAGGACTACTTTCCAGGGCAACTCTTCCTTTTTCAAACATGTAGAAAAGTAGAGAAAATAATATAATAAACTACATATACATACTTCAGTGTGTATTTCCAAAAGATAAGCACTCTTAAAAAAAAATTCCTATACTACCATTATCCCTCCTACAGAATTTACAGTAATTCCTTAATATCATCAAATATCAAGTTGGTGTTGAAATAATTCATCTTATTGCCTCATGTTTTTTGTTTCTACTTCACAGTTCATTTTATCCAACAGAGACAGTTTCTCTGTCGCTTGCATATCTAGAATTCCTTCCCTCACAGCCCGACCCCTCTCTTTCTTTCTTTGAACTGTATTTGTTGAGGAAGCTAGGTTATTTGTTCCCTAGAATCTCCCACACTGTGAATTTTTGCTGATTGCATCCCTGTGGTGTCATTTAATGTGTTCCTCTGCCTCCTGTGTTTTTTATAAACTGGCTGTTGAATCTGGAGGTTGATGTGATTCAGGTTTAATGTAGCAAGAACATTTTAAGGTGGTTATTGTACTTTCCTCAGGAGGCTTTGTGTCCTGCTCTTTCTTTTGGTGACACAAAAAGCCACTGATAATCATTGCCTAGAGCTTCTATTTCATTAGGGATTATCTTTTCTTTTTCATTTATTTGCTGGAATATTTCTATAGAGAGAAACTTACCCTTGTCAACTCTTTGGTTACCCTGATAAATGCCCAGGATAAGTGTTCCCTTTATTTTCTTCCCTTTATTTATAATGATTTATTATTTACAGATCAAATGACATGATGCCTGTGATGTGATAAATCCCGGGGAGAGGGGACCGGGTGGGGATATAGAAAAACAAGAAGAGCCATGAGCCGATCGTCGATGTTGTGCAGCAGGTGCACAGAGGCTCATTCTACGATTCCACTCTTACGTGTGTTCGATCATTTTCTAATAAAAATGGTGGGGGGTTTTTTTTTCCAGGAAAAAATAAAGTAATAATTTGGTTCCTTAGCATCCTCCAAGGGTGAGCAATAAATATGTTGGTTGATTGGTTTTAGGGTTGTGATGAATGTATGAACATAAAAATATTTGACAGTTTTGGCGGGCGCGGTGGCTCATGTCTGTAATCCAGCACTTTGGGAGGCTGAGGTGGGTGGATCACCTGAGGTCAGGAGTTTGAAACCAGCCTGGCCAACTTGGTGAAATCCATCTCTACTATAAATACAAAACTTACCTGGGCATGGTGGTGGGCGCCTGTAACCCCAGCTACTCGGGAGGCCGAGGCAGGAGAATCGCTTGAACCCGGGAGACAGAGGTTGCAGTGAGTGGAGATCACACCACTGCACTCCAGCCTTGGTAACAGAGCAAGACTCCATCAAAAAAAAAAAAAAAAAAAAATGACAGTTTTAACCCATGGTGGTCGTTTCTCTTATACGCTCAAGTTGTTCCATCTTTGGCCAGTGGGAGCCTCTTCAAGCTGGCTCCCAAATACTTTTTGAACTGAACCCAGTAGTCTTCGCTGGTGTCCGTGCTTTCAGTGGGCCAAGGTGTCCCATTTGTTGTGCATTTCCTCCCCAGACTGGGGCTCAGCCAGTTTTCTGAAGTAGGGCTCTTGTCTTTCACTAAAAATCTTTTCTGTGGCGTAACTCTCATCATTCCTGCCTGGCCACTCTTATCTAAAAAGATCTCTTTGAGCCTCCAGTTAGGTTCTGTGGCCAGAAGCAGAATTTTTCTCCCCACACCCCAAACAAGTGTGCCTCTGCCACCCCCTAACCCCACTACCGCCACCCTCCCACCCCTACCCAAGCAGGTGTCTCAGTGATGCGTTGACTGTGCTGGTGGGTGGGTGGAGGGGAAAGGAGATTAAGGAGATTAAAATCTCACTTTAAAGTCTCAGGCAGTAACTTTGCCTGAGGCTGGCTCCCCTTCCCAGCCCCACCCCAGACTCAGAGCCAGGGAGAAGAAAAGGAGGGCAGTGAGACTATACAGTATCTCTATCCATCTATAATTCGGCAGATTTCTCTTGCAAATGAAATCAGAGAGAAATATTTAGGGAGAAGGAAGTGGGGTACTTCTGGTTCACATGGCTTTATCTAGTCTTTCGGGGGTGGCAAAGGGAGAGGGTGAGCAGAGCAGGCAGAACCCTCCAGAGACAAGCGCAAGATGAAAACGGCATAGAAGACCAAAGGGGCACAGGCCAGGAGCAGCCATCAGATACGCAAGGTGCAACCAAGTAGAAGACAAGAGTGTAGTGGTTAATTTCCAGGGCCAGAGCTAGTAGATCCGTGAGTCAGTGTGACAAGGAGGCTGGTGACCAGTAAAACTCCCCAGCAAAGAAGTGAGGGGCTGCAGTGTGCAGGAAGGAGTTCCCCTTCACAGTGAGAGCTCCTCAAAGTCTGGAAGGTCTCCAGTCAGGAATGCTTACGAGAGGGGTTTCTATATGCTGACCGGACACACATCATCATCTTGCAGAACAGAGTGACCATTGGCTCAAAGAGAGAACGTGGACTTGCCTGTGGCAGAGCAGAAAAGACCTAGGACTCCCAGTTCTGCACGAATTCACCAGCTGTGTGAACTTGGTCTGGGCTGTTCCTTCCCATTTTTTTTCTAATGGGAATAATAACAGCGCCTCATTCTCAAGCTGCAGTTGGGGTTGAAGGAGTTGGTGAGAAGCTCCGTGAATCACTGGCTGTAAGCGCGGCTAAGTGACATTTCTCCTAGTATCCTGTGGGCGTGGGTGGTCTGCAGGTAGGCAGGAAGCAACCTTATTTTCGAAACAACATGCAGGTTGCAGTTGCCCTCAGATGGGCCTTGGAGGAGAGAAAGGCTCAGAGTGAAGGAGATGGCAAGCAGGGGACAGGAGAAGCCACACTTGCCCCCTGGGCAGTGGAGGGCGGCTCGGGACAGCTGGCTATCTCAGGTCACAGAACCACCCAGAGGGTGTAAGAGGGAGTCTGAATATAGAACCACAGCTCTTTAGGAAAGGCCTCAGAATAGATCTCCCTATAAGACTACAGAGGAGTGTGTGTGTGTGTGTCTGTGTAAAACTTGAAGAAGACACCTAAGGAGTAGACCTCTGATATCCTTCAAGGCCCCAGCGGTAGAATACTTGTGCGAACTGGAGGGCAAAGGTGGTCAGGCCAGAGGAGCAGGTGGGCAGGGCTGCTGGGAAGGCCAAGGAATTCCACATACTAGCAAATGTTCACTGATCCTTCATGCAGGCTGCACAGGGGTGGACACACAAAAAATCCTCTCTAGGGCCATGGAGGTCACTAGGCCATGAGGACACCAAGCCAAACAGGCCCTCACAGTGTGTGAGAGTGGCAGCATCAGACACAAGAGGGTCAGACACAAGATGAGTAATGTTGTGTTTCCCTCAAGAATATCTGCATATTTAGAGCGCTTCTGACAGATGCCTTTGCCCACTTTGATTTTACTTCTTTAAAGAAAACTGCGATAAATACACAATCTGCAGGAGGACCTGATTTCAACAGCCAGCAAAATCCTACTAGATGTGCAGCAATACCCTCCCTAACACAGCTATGAAACAGAATTCCTGGCTTCGTTGTTACTGTCCCCTTGAAAAAAAAAATCTATATTTTGCTTTCTTAATTGTAACGCATTTAAATAGATAAAACAAATTTTGCTAGACTTGCCTTCCCCCATGTGCACACACTGTGTATGAGTGCATACAAACACATTTGGCCATAGGCATAATTCTGCCAACCTGAACTGCAGTCTAAAACACTTCCTAATTTTTTATTGTGAGCATTTTATCAGGACATTGAAAATAGTACCCCCAAGAAAATATAAGTGGATGATCTTTGATCTCAAAATGAGGAAAGATTTTCTAAGCATATGAGTAAAAGCAAAAATCTGATGACTTAAATTTCAATTTCTATGTGTCAAAGACACCAAATAAAAGGTAGATGGTAAAGAGGGAAAATATTCATAATATATACCATAGGAAAAGGGTGAATCCTTAATATATAATATGCTATTAGAAATCATTTAGGGCTGGGCACAGTGGCTCATGCCTATAATCCCAGCACTTTCAGAGGCTGAGGCAGGCAGATCACGTGAGGTCAGGAGTTTGAGACCAGCCTGGCCAACTTGATGAAACCCCATCTCTACTAAAAATACAAAAAATTAGTTGGGTGTGTTGGTGGTCACCTGTAGTCCCAGCTACTCAGGAGGCTGAGGCAGGAGAATCTCTTGAACCCAGGAGGCAGAGGTTGCAGAGAGCCGAGATCGCACCGCTGCACTCCAGCCTGGGCGACAGAACAAGACTCTGTCTCAAAAAAGAAAAACAGGAAAAAAAAAAAAAGAAATCACTTTGTAAGAGGGTACATCAAAAGAAAAATAAAGCTGAGTGTGGTGACTCATTCCTGTAGTTCCAGCTACTCTGGAGGCTGAGGCTGGAGGATCGTTTGAGACCAGGAGTTCAAAGCTGCAGTAAGCTAGGATCATACCACTGGACTCCAGCCTGGGAGACAGAATGAGACCCTGTCTCTAAAACAGATAAACAAAAAAATAAGCAAAAGGCATCACCACACAATTCATAAAATAGGAAATACACAGGGTGAAGAAAACACATGAAAAAAATGTTCAACATTACCACTATTCAAAAAAATGCAAATTTTAAAATTAGACTATTTTTGCTTACTGGTCAGGTTGAGTTGTTTCGTTTGCTGTGTATCTGTTTAATGATAATACCCAGTGTGGTGAGAACACAATGAATTAGAGTCTCTCGAAAACTGCTGAATGTAAATTGGTTTTGTCTTTCTGGAAAGTAAGTCAGCCTAAGTTTAAATAGCCCACAAAATGTAAAGCTGAATTACTTTCCAGAAAGATAGAGCCAATTTTCTTTAAATTTAGGGGTCAGTTACTTTCCAGAAAATACATTTTCTTTTGGCTACATGTTTCCATGTGTCTTAATTTATTCTGAAGAAATAATCAGGCTGGGCACGGTGGCTCACACCTATAATCCCAGCACTTTGGGAGGCCGAGGCAGGCAGATCACGAGGTCAGAAGATCAAGACCATCCTAGCTAGCATGGTGAAAACCCACCTCTACTAAAAATACTACAAAAAACTAGCCGGGCATGGTGGCGGGTGCCTGTAGTTCCAGCTACTCGGGAGGCTGAGGTAGAATTGCTTGAACCCGGGAGGCAGAGGTTGTAGTGAGCCGAGATCGTGCCACTGCACTCCAGCCTGGGTGACAGAGCGAGACTCCATCTCAAAAAAAAAAAAAAGAAGGAATCAGTAGAATAAAATATTTATGTTCAAGGATGTTGACTGCAGCACTATAATACTAAAAATCAACAATAACCTGTATTTCTAACAATAAGGGCATGGCTGAGTAAATTATTATACATAACAATACCTCAAAATAGTCAAAAAATAAGTAATACTAAGAAAAATCAAACAAACACAAACCTTAACATATGATCCTAATTTTGAAAAAAAGAAAGCATTAGAAAAAAACAGAAGAAAATATAGCAAAATGTTAAAGATTATATTTGAGTGGTTGGTTTTTGGCTAATTTTTATTTTCTTTTCAACACTTTTCTATATTTTCCTTGGTTTTTTTGTTTTGTTTTGTTTTGTTTTGTTTTTACAATTAACATTTTTACTTCTGTAAGCCCAAAAGTCATATAGGAAATAAAAAAAATATCGTCCCCAGTTTTGGATTGAGAAATCCAATTCTTCCTCATGTTACCCAGTGACCCCAGAAAGAGCAGGTTTGTTGGGGAAGAACTAAGGAGTTCCACTTAGGACAAGTAGAGCTGAGTTGTCCATGAGATATTGAATGAATGTTCAAGTCTGGAATTCAGGAGCGAACTGGGGCTGTAGATCTAAGTGGTGGGGTCAACAGTATATGGATGATATTTTAAAGTACCGAGAAAAGGCCAGGCATGGTGGCTCAGGCCTGTAATCCCACCACTTTGGGAAGCTGAGATGGGCAGTCACCTGAGGTCAGGAGTTCGAGACCAACCTGGCCAACACGGTGAAACCCCATCTCTACTAAAAATCCAAAAATTAGCTGGGCATGATGGCATGCGCCTGTAATCCCAGCTACTCAGGAGACTGAGGGAGGAGAATCACTTGAGCCCAGGAGGCGGAGGTTGCAGTGAGCTGAGATCATACCATTGCACTCCAGCCTCAGTGACAAGAGTGAGACTCCATCTCAAAAAAGTAAATAAAAATAAATAAAAAATAAATAAAGTACTGAGAATGAATAGATGAAATCACAAAAGAAGTGTGTAAGAAGATTAGAGAAGAGGTCCAAGGCCTGACTCTTGATTCTCTCCAAGACATCTAGGAGAGGCAGAAATGTCATCCAAGGAGGCTGTGCCCCAGTGACTATAGGAGGCCAATCACAGGCTTTCAAACAGCTCTGTAATGACTAGGACATATTTTTTCTAGAACCTTAGATCACTTGTTTGAACACTTTCCTTTATCTCTTACTCTGCTTTCAGGCCTAATTATTGGAAGAAAAAAAAGGGTGAGGAGGGGAGACATGCATTGTTCTTGAAAATAAAATTGCTTGGAAAACAGAAAATGTCAGATTAAAATATGCAGAGTCAATGTCTGTGACTGTCTTAATAAGTGTAGTAAGTGTCCCAACATCAACAAGAACCATTTAAGCATATTGGGAAGTAATCCAATGCCAGAGGACAGGGAAAGACTCGATTTCCTTCTCCAGTGAATTCCCTTGTTTAACTGGATCTTACAACTGAAAATCAAATACGTCCCCATCTTCAAACCCAACTCCTTAGCCCTGTGGGCTCTTGGTGTGGATCTGGACATTTGGACGATTTAAATGGACTCAGCGCCACAAATGTATAAATCCTGCTTGCCAAACTTTGGGAGGCTGCATTTTGGGAGTACTTTGGAAGGCTGAGGGGGGCAGATCACTTGAGATCAGGAGTTCGAGACCAGCCTGGCCAACATGGTAAAACCCTGTCTCTACTAAAAATACAAAAATTAGCCAGGCATTGTGGCACACACCTGTAGTGCCAGCTACTCGGGTGGGTGAGGCATGAGAATCACTTGAACCCAGGAGGTGGAGGTTGCAGAGAGCTGAGATTGTGCCACTGCACTCCAGGAAAAAGACAAAACAAAACAAAGCAAAACAGATCGTGTATTTTTTAGTGGTAGGAACTTCTGTTTTTTTTTTTTTTTTTTTTTTTTTTTTTTTTTTTTTTATTGCAGTTTGCTCTTCTCTGTGTTTGGGAATGTAGCTTCCTTTCCCTGCTTGGAAGTAAAGAGAGCACTTTATTTTTTGGTTCCCTTCATTCACAACAGGTCAGCCAGGTGGAGGATCTCTGTCTAGGAGTGACTGCATGACTGGGAATTTTAGCCACTGTGGATTTGTTGGTTACAATGTAGCAGAAGGCAGGGCTAAGAACAAAGGTGGGAAAAGAAAAGTGAGGGTTCTTAGCCTTGGTTTCCCTTTACTTGGAGCAAAGTATTCAGGGTGGAAATACCAGCCCTTCCCAGGGGTCTGGTGAGTTCCTGAGATGAGCCTGGTGATCTGAGCTCTCTATGTAAGTCACTGAGTGTAACTGAAGGAAGAAGACTCTAAACCAGGTCCTGCTGGGCTACCAGGAGGCTGACTTTGAGGCGTCTTCGAATTAGACTGATTGATGGTCTCTCCATGTCTGGAAGAGGTGTTTTGGCTTCATGTCAGAGCTCCCATCAGAGAGGCCTGAGCTATGAGAGGTTTGAAAAATGATTCAGAAGAAAAAATTGACTCTGTTCAATAATAAATTATAACAATGCTTTGTATTTATAGAGCATCCTTCAACTGAGGGAGCTCTAAGTTCTTTATGGGCATTAACTTGCCTTTCTCACAATAGAGAAAATATAATTTTGTCAATTCAATATTTGTGTATCTTTTTTCTTTCCTTTTACTGGGGGAGGAGGATAGCTATTACAGGGATGTTTTCTTATATTAATTTGGAGGCAATAAATCTTCCCCTCATTTTTTTTTTTTTTTTTTTTATTGGAAATGTTTTCTCATTGGATATCACATAAGGAATTAAAAATAAATAGCTACGCCTAAAATGTATGTGTATGTGCATTTATATGTCAGTGTGAGTGTAGTATCTTCATAAATATTTAATTTTTATGGTCTAAGCCTTCTCCCTCAGTTTTCATGAGCTCGAATTTATTAGCCACTGAACACTGAAGCTATTATTATTTGCTTTTTCGCCTAAATGATTTAAAAGTCAATTATGAATTGGCTAAGGGGATTGGAGAACTCTGGCATGTAATATGCCTCTCATGCTTCTATTTGTTACCAAATGTCTAGAATGAGAAAGTGTCCATGATGGGAAATAGCCCACAGAAGTACCATACCGTTATTAAAGTGACCAGACGGAGGCCCTAGGTCACTGGCATATGAACAACTGTGCTGGGGTTCGTGTGGGTGGGTTAGGAGGCTGGGGAGAGCATGACGGGGGATGTGCAGACAGACAAATAAATCCGATAATAAAGCAGAAGCTTAGAACTGTCCAAAATGATGACTGAAAGCCAGCAGCCCAAGGAGAGGCTGCTCTTAACAGCCAGCTCCCAACACTTAGGGCTGTGCTCTGCACCAACCTGCCCTAGTGTCCTGGGGAGGGAACGTAAACATTTCAGTGCTTTCTATTTAACTGCAAAGTGCTCATCTTCTGAGTCACCGAGGCAAAGAAGCAGGCTGGAAGGTAGTAATAATCCAATCCAACAGAATGATCTGTTGAACAGAAAATCCCCTTTGGAATTTGTGTCCTTGGAACATTCCAAATGGTTTTCAGGTGGGAAAGCGAGGCACAGTGTCATGAGTCAGGGTGACTCTGCGTTTGCATGAAGGGCGGCAGAAAAGCAGATTAACCTTGAAATTAGCCAGGAGCGAATGGCAAATCTTTGTTAACAAGCTTGGAGAACACGATAAATTTTAAAAGGGCACCAAAATGAGTATCTGTAATAAATCTTCTGTTGCCTCCTGGTTCAGGTCTGGGACTGAAAACGATAAAGTACTTCTAGAACAGGAGGTGGGCCTCCTGAAGCCTTTGCACATTAACTAACTAATCAAGGGGCTCCAGCCTGTTGGGCTCACATTGGCTGGCATTTACTCACTTGACTCCTTACAGGCCCGGCTCTTGAAAACTGAAATTGCTACATGGTACTCATGACACACACGTATGTATATATGTGCATATGAAAATACATTTGCATAGGTACTATCCATATGTATATACACACATACACACATGTTTTTCCTCATAAGGGTTAAATTTTATTTTCAGTATTCGGTTGACTCTTAAAACTGAGGGGAGCCAGACGCGGTGGCTCAAGCCTGTAATCCCAGCACTTTGGGAGGCCGAGACAGGCAGATCACGAGGTCAGGAGATTGAGACCATCCTGGCTAACACGGTGAAACCCTGTCTCTACTAAAAAAATACAAAAAACTAGCCAGGCGAGGTGGCAGGCGCCTGTAGTACCAGCTACTCAGGAGGCTGAGGCAGGAGAATGGTGTAAACCCAGCAGGCGGAGCTTGCAGTGAGCTGAGATCCGGCCACTGTACTCCAGCCTGGGCGACAGAGCCAGACTCCGTATAAAAAAAAAAAAAAAAAAAAAAAAAAAAAACTGAGGGGAAAATTGGGGATAAAAGCAGGACAAGGCAATAATTATTCTGTAGCTTATCTCAAAATGGAAATTTCCCTGATAACATTAGTTCTAAATTCTAATATTAAAAAAAGGCTACCGTGGTATAATATTAAAATGGACTTAAATTTAATACACAAAACATCTAGCAGCTTGGATCAGTACAAACTGATTTTTTTCTAAAGGCTGTCAGAGTTAACTGGCAAATAGTCAGAAAACTGTGAAAGAGGGAGGAATTCTTCTGTTTGTGCATTTGTTTGATTCTAGATACTTCTGAGTGCTGTGATTGGTAGTAATACTGAGATCTGTGCTGAGCCTCGAACTCCAAAGCTGCAACTCAAGTCCCTGATGAAGTTAATTAAGTCTGAGTCTTGGGCTCTGCAGCTAGTTGATGCCAGAATAAATCTAACGTGTTGTCAGCAGACTGAACCAGAAGAGCAAAGCTCCAAAGAGGAATTTCTATGCAGTAAATATCACTTAAATTCCTCTCAAAGTTGGAGCTGGTGTCAAAGTCCAGAAAAGCAATATTCCCTGGCAACTGCTGTCAGGAGTGTGTGCATGCGTCTGGCCATGCATCATCTGAACACTCAAATTAGCAGAGGAGAAAGATAGTGAGTTAATATCACCCAGTTGACTGCTCAAAGAACTGCTTTAACTGTAGCCAGAGAAATATGGAGAGGGCATGGCCAGTCATCAATGACCTCCAAATGACTAGATGCTCAGAAGTTTCTGGCAGCCTAGGCTAGATAAATAATTCCTGCTGCTATGAAATAAATAAATTCCCCCAAATAATTCAGGGAAACAAATTCTTTCACTTCCCAGTCGCTGAGCTACAAGAAACTAGAGAAACACTACAGGTGAAGAAGAAAGGGGCTGGGTGCAGTGGTTCATGCCTGTAATCCCGGCACTTTGGGAGGCCTAGGCAGATGGATCACCTGAGGTCAGGAGTTCGAGACCAGCCTGGCCAACATGGTGAAACCTCGTCTCTACTAAAAATACACACAAAAAATTAGCCAGGCCTGATGGCGGGAGCCTGTAATCCAGCTACTCGGGAGGCTGAGGCAGGAGAATCACTTGAACCTGGGAGGCGGAGGTTGTAGCGAGCCGAGATCGCCACTGCATTCCAGCAGCCTGGGCAACAGAATGGGACTCTGTCTCAAAAAAAAAAGGAAGGTGGAAGGCATCTATGAGCGACTTTGTATCTCACTGATCTCTGGTTTACAAGGGACTGGCCACCGGCGGCAGGTTGGCCTAGCAGGGTGGGTGGCGGGGAGCGCCTTCTCCAACAACTCTGTGTGTGAGGCTTGTAAACACATGATTCTGTGTCTGGATAGGTCTTTGAAAGAGAAGAAAGGAGGTGGGGAAGGAAGGAAAGAAAGAAACATATGGACAGGAAGATTGAGTATTGGAGGGAGAAGAGAAAAAGCAAGAGATAGTGAAACCAATAAAAAGGAAATAAATGTAAAATGGAGAGAGAGGGGAAGAAAGAGCTGGAATAACACTACATGGCTCTCTAAAGGGTGCTGCGGTTTTTTTGTTGTTGTTGTTTTTTTGTTGTTGTTTTTGTTTTTGTTTTTTTACAGAGCACACACTGCAGATAAATAGTGCAATCTTGGGGCCTTTTCAGTAACTGTACTTCTATTCTTCTTTCCCTTTGCTTTTGTCTAATTAAAAGTGTTTGCCTTGAAAACAGAGACAATTGAAGTTTCAAGTTAGTGTTGTTATCTTCTGTCCCCAGGCATTTCAGAGCTAGAACAACTACAGGCAAAATTCTCCTTTTTGTACCCCTCTTCTTCTACTCACTCCTGTTTCCCTAGCTTTCTACTTTTAGAATAAGAGTGGGGGCTGAGAATGATAAAATAGCTTTTGAGAGTTCAAGAGATACTGGCCCCTGTTTTAGGAGCCAGCATCCTTGTCCAAAGCAGGAAGCAGCCAGTCCTGAGTTTGAGGGAAGCTTCTCCCCACAGAGTTTCCTTAGGGGACGATTTCTGAGCCATTCTTGGAGGAAGCAGCCCCCAGAGATGTTCAGAACTGGAACTAAATCCATCTTCCCCTAAAGAAAAACAGAGGTTTTTAGGAACCCATCACTCGGCAGGGAGGCCTCTGTATTTGGAGCCAAGTGTTTGGGGAAACAAACAAGCCACCTTCAGTCAGCCTGAGTTGGAAACGCAGGAAAACCGCATCTTCATGCTGGACTTCGGTGCAATCCCAAGGTGATTTTAGTTCAAGGAGAGTGGCATCTGCTTGGGGGAAATTAGAAACTTCTTATTTCCATTTATAAATTAGGCTTCACAAAGGAAGAGAACTTGAAAACAGTTTTATTGTTGTCCACTGAAAAGGCAATTACTTCCAGCCACAACTGGCACATTCTGTGGTAAAACTAGCACAATCAAACACACAACACATTCCACCACAGGGGCATCTTTTTGAGGCTGTTATTAAAGGCATGTGTCTTATTAGCCGGGGTCAGGATTTCTGGGATGTTTTATTGTCTCAAGAAATGAGAAGGCCATTTCCAGGACTGTGTGCTTCTTAAGACAGCAAACAAAACATGAAAAACAAACAAACCTCCTTTTCTTTGTCACCATTTCTCTGACCATCCCCTGTAAATGTGTAGGACATAGTACTCATAGAAAAAGGAAAATTCATTAGCCGAATGAATCACTGATTTAAATTCAGGCCATAGGTTGACATTCTCCTTAATTTAATAGTTTTAGAGAATTAATCTATGTAGATCCAGATCAAATTCTAACCAATCATTGCAATGGGGTCTTTTTTCTTTAATGTTCAAAGTTAATTTTGCTCCACAAAACAATGACTCTTTGGTGCCCAACTAATAAATTAGCACAGTTCAGTTCAAGTTCCCACTAAATTGGAGGCTGAAATGCAGGATCAAGAGAAAGGAGATGCAAGTTACAAATCTGGATTCTAAATATCCCAGCAGACTAACTCCATGAAACCATCTTTTATTTTTTGTGAATAAGTGTATGTGTGTTAGCCTCCCTCTCCCTTTCTCCTTTTAAAGAAAGAAATGATGACTTTTTCAGGTCCCTGCTTCCAGATATGAGGGGCTTTAGGTATTTGAAGTCAGAAGGGAGGCAGGAATGAGCACTACTAATTGGGTGCATCCCGGTGTGCTAATATAAAAGACAGCCAATGTAAGCGTGGGTTTGCTGTCTGTACCTGGCCTGCCTGGAGATTAAGAAAGGCTTGCTAGCCCCAGGCCATAGGTCACGTTGCAGACTTGACTGCAATTCCCTGGACGATTCCTGCACCAGAACAGATAGTGTGACTTGCTATGCTAAATAGCTGAGAGCAACCCATGTTAAGTGGCAATGCAGAAAAGTCACACAGGGAACCCAGGAAGGGTTCCTGGGATGGCCCAGCAACTGTCCATCCTCCAGAGAGAGCTGGACCAAGCAAAAGAAGCAGTCCCCAAAGTCTTAGGGCCAGCACTGCCAGGTAACCTGCCACCCAAGACTATCTGAGGAGACAGGCAGTGAGGCTATCAAGAGTAAAGGTGGAAGAGCAAGCACAGATGATGGAGAAGAAAATAAGGCTGGTGGGAGGGAATTAGGGAGGAAAATGCAAGGAAGAGACAACTGAGAGAAAAACCAGAGGGAAGGAGTGTATCAGCCTGAAGACGGGATGACGAAGGAGAAGGGGAGGAGGAGGGCTGGAAGGGCTTCAGACCTGCAGGGAGGGAGGGCAGACTTCTCCAGGGGGTGGGAGAATCGCCCTGGCCCCCTTTTACTGCTCCCATTCTTTGGACATTGTAGAGAGAACTCAGGTGGGGGAAGTGGCCCAGCGGGGGGAACCCTGGCACACCTCTCCGAGCAGCGAGCAGGGATCTGCCCCCAAAAGGAACAGTTCTCCTCCTTTTCTGGTTTAGACCAGGGCAGGCCGCCTGTGCAGTTCTCTCCCTTGAGTTCTCGTGTATGTAGATACACTCGTTTAAACACAGGCTCCTACACATGCAGAGACGCCTAGGTCCCCAACCTGGGTTGTGACTTCTGTGTCGAGGAGAGCCATAGGAGGCACAGCTTTGCCAGCATTCCTGCCCATTGCTGCGGCCTGTTCCCTAAACCACACTGGTCTGGCTTCGTTGCTGGACTCACTGTGTGGCCCACAAAGACCTCTTCTATAGTCACAGGGCCCCAATGGCATGGGGTTTCAGGGATGCTGGCTGGTAACCCAAGAGCAACCCTAAATCCCAACTTAGTCCATGTCCTCGAATATCAAAGGAGAATGTGAAACCCTGAGTGGGAAGAGGAGCCTCCTAAGCTTGAAGAGAGCCAGGTGGGGAGAGGGCCTGGGCTCCACACAGGTTGGGCACCAGCTAGCCTGTGATGGTGGCCAAGTCCCATGAGACACCACACTAAATATTCAGCTTGCCTCCTGTGGGCATCCTATACTCTGTGAATTGGTCAGAACCAATCTTTAATCCAGCATCATATCAGGCATATTTCTCTCCTGAGGTGTGTGCCCGAAGAATGCAAAGTGATTTAGATATTCATTGACCTAAAGTGCAACTAAGGTTTGGAGGTGGGGGTCACAGAAGGGAGGTTAATACAAGGCATCAAAAATGTACTTTGACTATTTTGTCTTTTTTATTTTTATTATTATTATTATTTTGAGCCTGTCACCCAGGATGGAGTGCAATGTCGTGATCTCGGCTCACTGCAACCTCTGCCTCCCGGGTTCAAGCAATTCTCCTGCCTCAGCCTCCTGAGTAGCTGGGACTACAGGCACCCACCACCACGCCTGGCTAATTTTTGTATTTCTGGTAGAGACGGGGTTTTACCATATTGGCCAGGGTGGTCTTGAACTCCTGTCTTTGTTATCCGCCTGCCTGGGTCTCCTAAAGTGCTGGGCTTACAGGCGTGAGCCACCACACCTGATTGACTATTTTCTCTTATTTCAAAATTATATATTCTTACATCCTATAAAGCTTGGAAAATAAGGGAAAGCATAAAGAAAATTTAAATCAGCCATAGTTTCACAAACCAGAGATGAAACCACTGCTAACAGTTGCTGTAATTTCTTTCAGTCTCTTTTCTACAGTGAAACCTGTATTTCTAGCTGTCTACACATAGTATAAATCTAGATTTAGAACAAGCAGAAATAGCTCTAGGGTGCTGCTGATGCTGCCCTTGGCTCTGATAGTGGATCTCATTTATCCCTGGGTCCAGGTGAGAGGTCCTGAGGACCCACATTATGGGACAACAGAGAGAGAAAGAGAAGAGGTAGCATGCCTGGGGGCGGCCCAGGCTGAGTTTGGAAGCCGCAAGGTGAGCTCCCTCCCATGGGAGAAAGCTGCCACGGGAGGCGCCAGCCCAGCAGTCTGGCTCTCAGCCCATGATCGCCCACGTCCCCAGCATGTCCCCAGTGTGGCAGCTGCAGGCGAGGCAGGCTTTGTGGGGCCTTTGATCCACGCAAAGTACGTCATAGGCGAATGCTCACAGCGCGTGGGCTGGGCACATCGAGGGTTGCCAAACTGACAAACACACCTCCAGGAAAGCCTTTTGGCTCTGGCTGGGCTTCATTCTGGCTACCTGGACAGCATGGCCTGAATAGGAGACTTGCAAATGTGTGTGCCCTGTCCCCCTGGTGTCTCCCAGCCCAGACTCAGGAGCTCAGAAATAACTCCCTGAGAGTTGAAAAATGAGAACACACGGACACAAGGCAGGGAACATCACATACCAGGGCCTCTTGTGGGGTGGGGGTGCTGGTGGAGGGATAGCATTAGGAGAAATATCGAATGTAAATGACGAGCTGATGGGTGCAGGATACATGGCACACGTATACCTATGTATCAAACCTGCACGTTGTGCACATGTACCCTAGAACTTAAAGTATAATTTTTTAAAAAAGAAGAAATAACTCCCCAAGGTCATGGGAGTAGTTAGTAGAGGGGCATGGGGTCTGCTGAGAAGCTGGCTCTCCTTTCTGCACCTTTCGGCACACGGGGCAGATTTTTCTGAAGCACAGGTATATTGCCCTTCAACATCTGAGACATACGGCTCTTGGTCATAATCTTATTTCTTTTTTATTTTTATTTTTTAAGACAGGGTCTCGCTCTGTCACTCAGGCTGGAGTGCGGTGATGTGATCTTGGCTCACTGCAGCCTGGACCTCTTTGGGCTCAGGTGATCCTCCCACCTCAGCTTCCCAAGTAGCTGGGACTATAGGTGTGCACCACCAAACCCAGATAATTTTTCTATTTTTTGTAGACACGGGATTTTGCCATGTTGCCCAGGCTGGTCTCACACCCCTGGGTTCAAGCCATCCTCCCACCTCAGCCTTCCAAAGTGCTGGGATTACAGGCGTGAGGCACCACACCTGGCCCATAATCTTATTTTTGTCAAACTTTCAGAGGATTAGGGAGGCAGAGTAGAAAACACACGAATGATGCCAGGAAGCCCGCCATGGGTTCAGCCCCAAAGACAAGAATTCGGGGAGAACCGACCTGACTTGATCATTAAAATTCATTAAACCCTTATGATTGCTACTGCATGGTGGTTAGCTGGGGAGCGAAGAGTTAAAGAAGGATAAAAGATATCCCAGACTTTGTGGAATTCTCAATTTTTAATGGAGACAGACCTGTCACCAAATAATTAGTGAAAAATGTGCCAAGAACTACAGAGCATCTAAAAGTTAGAAATATTACCATAAACTTACTTTTAAATCGAACTTTAGCCACATTTTCCAATAATATGCTCATGTTTTTCTTCAACCTTCACACACCTTTTCGGGAAGTATTCTAAACTGTTTTTTTTTTTTTTTTTTTTTTTTTAGAGCGGAGTCTCGCTCTATCGGCCGCCAGCAGCTGGAGTGCAGTGGCCGGATGTCTCCAGCTACCACTTGAAAAGCTCCGCCTCCCGGTTTTACGCCATCTTCCTCCCTGCCATCAGCTCCCGAGTACGCTGGGACTACCAGGCGCCCGCCGCCTCGCCCGGCTGTTTTTTGTATTTTTTAGTAGAGAAGGGGTTTTCACGCAGGATGGTCCTCGATCCTCCTGACCTCGTGATCCGCCCGTCCTCGGCCTCCCAAAGTGCTGGGATGTACAGGCTTGAGCCCACCGCGCCCGGCCAAGTTCTCTTAAATTTAAAGCAAGTCCAGTTGTTAATCGTAAAAAAGGTACAAGAGGCCCCAGGGCACCAGTGGCTCAAGCCCTATAATCCGAACAGAAATAAAAAACGCACTTTGAGAGGCTACAGGCGGGCGGATCACCTGAAGCTCAGGAGGTTGAGACCAACTGGCCACCATGGCAAAATCCTGTCTCTACTAAAAATACAAAAAATTAGCCGTGGTGTGGCTGATGGTGCGCATGCATCCCAGGGTACTCAGGAGGCTGAGGCAGGAGAATAGCTTCGGAACCCAGCGACGATGGAGGTTGAGTGGCTGTGATCACGCCACTGCACTCCTGCCTGCGTGATAGGGCAAAGCGACGTTGTCTCAAAAACAACAAAAAAACGTACAAGAAAAAAGCCAGAAGAAAGTCTAGTGCTATTTCTTGAACTTTTACAGAAAAATTAACCATTGGACCCATCTTCTTTTTTTCTTTTTTTTTTGATCTTATTGAGATTTTTTTTTATTTGTATTTTTTATTATACTTTAAGTTCTAGGGTACCCTGTGCGATAACGTGCAGCGTTTGTTACATACTGTATACTTGCTGCCATGTTGGTGTGCTGCACCTGGACCCATTTCTTTGACATTTAGAGGTACTTCACCTGAAAAGGTATCTAAGAGTTACAGAAAAACTATTGAACTATATTATTTGCGAAAATATAACTAATATACTGTTTAAGCAACTAAATTTCTCCCCATGATTTTTTTTTTTTTTTTTTTTTTTGAGACTTGGTTTCATTTTGTCACCAAGGCTGGAGTGCAGCAGCACGATCTGGGCTCACTGCAACCTCCCCCTCCCAGCTTCAAGCAATTCTTGTGCCTCAACCTCCTGAGTAGCTGGGATAACAGGTGCACACCACAACGCTCAGCTAACTAATTGTTTTTGTATTTTTAGTAGAGACAGGGTTTCACCATGTTGGCCAGGCTGGTCTCAAACTCCTGGCCTCAAGTGATCCGCCTGCCTCAGCCTCCCAAAGTGCTGGGATTTACAGGCGTGAGCCACCACTCCCAGCCAGTTTCTCCATGATTCTTGACTTTTAGGTCACTCCGTAGAACAGAAACAGATGCCCATTGTGAAGGTTCAGTGAGCCAAGACTGCACCACTGCACTGCAGCCTGGACAAGGGAGTGAGACTCTGTCTCAAAAAAAAAAAAAAAAACAAAAAGAAAGAAAGAAAAGAAAGAAACAGATGCCCATCCAAGGGAAATGAATTTTGCTGAAAGTAGTGCAGTTTTCCCAGAGAAAGTAACATTTGAGCCGAACCTTGAAAGATGAGTAAAAGTTTGTCAAGCTGAAAAATTTCATCGTAATAGGAGTTGAACACAGGGTCATTATGAGCAGTTGGCTGGTCCCCCCTAGAAGGCTGGCAGCCCCTTTCAGGTGAACCTCCAGTCTGTTCTTTATTCAGGCACCAGTAGGACTCTGTGCTGGGTGGCATTCCTGTCCCAGCAGGGGCTAGGCCTGAGTCACACGCAGGGCAGGGGCCTGGTCACAGCCTGGGACCTCACCTGAGAAAGACCTGTGAGAAAACATCCCAATCCCACTCATTCCTGCCCACACCAGGGCCAGCCACATCGGGACAGCAGGGACGGTGAAGAGCGTGTTTGGGAATGTGACACTCTGTGGTGGCTGCTTGTTAGGAAATCCTAAGTAGCTTTCTCCTGATGACTAGCCTGAACACTGGATCGCTGAGCGGGGCACAGTTGGAAGGAATCAGAAATTACTGTATTAACACCAGTATTTTGGAGGCACAGAAACCAGGGGTGAAGGAACTTCCCTAAGGTTACACACTTTAGGTGATAGCACTGGTGTAGGCTCCCATAAAAATGTTCTCTCAGGTCTCTTCCAACTCATAGGTTCTTGGAAATGTAAGGGGCAAAATTCATTCATTTTATGGCATTAATGACCACTAATCAATCAATCATTCTCTCAATTATCCGAGCAATTGTATAATTACTGAGTGCTAGTGATGCCCACAACTGGGCTTCTTACAGTCCTGCAGTGGTAGAAACAAAGGAACTAGAAATCATGGTGTTTATACCTTGGAGCAACCTGCAATCTAGTTGCATAGGAAATAACCCATTTGACACAATGAGAGTAACAAAAACAACAAATGCAATTGTCATTGGAATGGGCTGGAGCTCTGGGAGAAGGAATCCTTAGGGGAAGATGAAAGCTGAGAAAGGCTTGGAGACCATCAGTGGAGAAGAAGGGAAAGGGCAGTATCTGGATGGAGGGCTCTGGGCAATATTTAGGAAAACTCAAGAGCGCCTGCCCAGGAACAGACCGACAGACAAGCGTGTGCTCCCTCCTGAACTCACAGGCTTACTAAGGCTCAGCTCACAGCAGGGCTCCCCTTCCAGGCTTTGCAGGTGATATGGTTCCTTCTTCATCCAGGATAGCTCCAGTGAAGGATGGACAGAGGCAAGATTCTAGCTCCATTCCGGCTTCAATGTGTCCTTGTTCTTTTCTCCTTTGCTAGTCATTCTGGTCTGTTTGGGAACTGGACTTGTTGTCTTTGGCCAGCTAACCTCTAACCCTGCCAGGGGGACTAAGCATGCTACAGAGTGCCCAGGTCCCCCACCTCCCACTTCCATAGAGCCCTGAGCAAACCACTCAGTCTCTAAATGGCCCAGAGCAGCTTGTGGCTCCATTTCAGAAGCAAAAGCACCTCTGAGAATGTGCGAATGCAGCCTGAGACCCCCACCGTGCCAGCTCCTAGCCCTAAAGCAGGCTGGTACCTCACACTGCTTTCGGAATCTTCCAAGACACTGTGGGTGTGAGGTCTTCCAGGCAGACACCAGCACCCACCACGCTGGTCCTCAGAAAACGACTGGAGGTAGAGAAAGCAGGGCTGGAAAGAGAGGAAGAAATTTCAGGACTGTCCTCATTAGCATATTCTAAACGAAGCAGATCTTCAGGCAGCCGTGTTAGGTAAGATGTCCCTGTAAGAGTACACGTTAACATGGCAAAATTTGAGGAATGAACATTAGATGGCCATGCAGTGTCAAAGTCAGGGCTCGCTTGGGTGCTTCTCTGACAGAAGAGACAGAGTGTGGCACCAGTAGTCCCTGTTGGGTTCTGTGTCTACAGCAGAGAGCTTTGGGGCTGCCCTCCCTCACAGAGCAGGCTTTCTGCAAATGCTCAGGTAGGGCTGGGTATATTCGTAGAATCTTCCAGACCCATCCAACCTAGAAGGTGGTGGTCCCCGAAGAGCGGTGGTGTACATGAGAAGCTGGGGGAACGTGTGACAAGGCAGACCCCTGGGCCAGCCTTCAGAGAGTCTCGTTCACCTGCTCTGGAAATACCGCAGAGGACTTGGCCTCTTGCTGTGAGTTAAGAGGAAAGAAACCCCTCTCACTCTAGAACTACCTTTTTCTGTCTCAATCACCTTTTTTCCTGTCTTTTAAAAATTTCCAAAAGTCTCTGCATCTGTAGTTTTCATAAGTACTTTGTCATGCAACCTGGTTAGCTCAAGCCAGAGACAACCAGAAACAGCTCTATCAGTGGTTGTCAACGCGGCCACTTCCCTCGGAACCGTGGCCCCTCATTCCTGCAGTTGGGTGGGAGCCAACACAGCCCCAGGCACAGGCAGTGTGGGCATGGATTCCCGGAGCTCCACACAGGAATGTCCCACTCTAGAGGGGAAGGTAAAATTCGGTGCTCTCCATGCACTGGGTATGTGTGCCAGGAAAGCCCTGAAACTTTTGCTCACAGGGCTCAAAATGAAAGCAGCTGTTGATTCTGAGAGTGGCAGGTTTGACGACATTTGGAGTCCCCCTGTGTGAGAACAGAGAGACCCCTGGCGCTTCCTCGCTGCTACCTGAGGAAGGGGGAGGAGGCTGGGGGTGGGGAGGCCCAGCCTCACAGGGTTGCGTCTCTCCGGGGCTTCCTGAGGAGGCAGCGCCGACCTTCCCAGCCTGGAGGGCCAGCCGGAGCCAGGCCGGATCCTGGCCACTGTGCCTACCACCGAAGGCAGGCTTCAGGCCAGGTCCTCTCCTTGCCTCTCGGGGGGACGCTGGTGTCGGGCTCCTTTGATATCTAAAAACCAGACCCTCAGCCCCCAGCGCCCAAGCCCGGCGCAGATCCACGGCCTGGCCTCTCAGCGCGGGGCCTGGGGCGGGCGCGGTTCGGGGGCAAGGGACCGCAAGTGGGGGCGGGCGGCAGCGTGTGAGCAGCTCAGATGGGAGATCACGCGCGATAACCCGGGCCCTGGATGGCAGCGTTCGACAGGAAACCTCGAGTGAGGAGCCAGCTGGGGGCCGGCGGGGCGGGGCTGCTGCTCCAGTAACCGCACGAGAGCCGCGGCTGGCGGCAACACGGGGCTGGGAGCCCACCCTGGCTGCACGGGGAGGAAGGGCCGGAGGTTCCTTCCCAGGCCCAGCCTCCTCTCTGTCTTGCGGAGGGCGTCCTTCACGGGTGTGGTTTGTGACTTTGGGACGGCGGTCCCGGCCGCCTGGGCTTTGGGCGTGGTGGGAGAGCTGCCCAGCCCGCAGCACAACCGGCGTGGCTTTGACCGGGGAGGGACCCGACCCCGAGCCGGACGCGGGGAGGCCAGGGCGGAGGGGCGGCGTGAGCGTGGCTCGGCAGGCTCAGGCTCGTCTCTTTAAAATCCCAGTGAAATGTTCATCTGTAGCGTATCGGTGACGGTTTTAAAATCCAAGCGGCATTTCCTCTCGCAGTCTCCGAAAAACTCGGTGCAGTGGGCAACGGCTTGGCGGGGCGTCTTCCTGTGCCTTGCGCCCAGGCGGGCGACCCGCAGCGGGAGGGGCACAGGCGCGGGCACCGAGGGGCAGAGGCCTGGTCCCGGCTCGGGGAGCTCCGGGCGGAGGCGGCTCGGGCTAGCAGATGGATGCACGGGTTTCTGCTGGGGAAGCTGCAGGGGCCCCAGGAGCTCTGAGGAGGCGCCCTCAACAGCCTGGGGCCGGCGGGACGGCTTCCAGAGCCAGGGCGACCAGCGAGGGCGGCAGGCGCGGCCCTCCTGGCTCCCCCTCCGCCGCTGTCCTCCCTTGCGTTGCCCAGGCAGCCTGAGCTCCTGAGGCCCAGAGGGTCTCCAGCTTACAGTTGCAGTGGGGCTGATACGATGGATCGGAAAACCGCTTTCATCTCACTGGTCTGCTGGTGAAAGCATCTCGTCCCTACAGCATTGGATAATAACAATAGTGATCATGCTATTTACCAGCAGTAGTTGGTTTTTTGTGTTCATATATAAATGTAACCATATTCACCAAATACCATTATCGTGAAAGTTTCTGTATAGCTGAGGTCCTTCTAAACCCCGGCAGGTCATCACCAGAAATGTACTGAGCCAGGGCTGGGGGCGAAGCGCTATCTTCTATGCCTCCACTTTCTGCCCTGCCAGAATCTTGCCGCATACACCTCCTTTGATTTAAGGGTTCATGTTATTTGTTTTTGTTTTGGTTGTTTAGTATTATAAATATTATATACTATCATAGTTAGAGTTTCAAACACCACAAAAAGGTGTAAGGTGGAAAATAAGTGAAATTCACCCAGCCTCCCCCTCCCCTGGCTCTTCTGCAGAGTAACCGCGGATGACACTTTTGTGTGTGTGGCCCTCCAGATATACATATATTTTAACCTGTTTTGCTTGTTGTAAAATAATATAACATAAAATTTACCATTTTCATTTTTAAGTGTCATTCAGTGGCATGAAGTACATTCACAATATTATACAATCATCACCACTATCCATTTCCAGAACATTTTCACCATCCCAAACAGAAACTCCATCTAGATGTATTTTTATGTATATATACATATATATGCAGCTTACATAGTGTTTTTTTCATACACAAATATCTAGAGCTTGCTTTTTTTTTTTTTTTTTTGAGGCAGGGTCTCACTCAGTTGCCCAGGTTGGAGGGCATGGCATGATCACAGCTCACAGCAGCCTCCACCTCTTGGGCTCAGGCAATCCTCCCACCTAAGCCTCCAGAGGAGCTGGGGCTGCAGGTGTGTGCCACCACACCCAGCTAATTTTGTTATTGTTATTATTTGCAGAGATGGGTCTTGCTATGTCTCAAACTCCTGAGCTCAAGCGATCCTCCAGCTTCAGCCTAAAGTGCTAGGATTACAGGCATGAGCCACTGCAGCTGGCCACCTTTTAAAAAACCTGATTATCTTGAAGATCTTTCATGGTGGCACACGTAGAATTATCTGTTGTGTGTGTTTTTTTTAACGGTTATATATGAATACACCAAAATTTATCAGGTTCCCAGTTGATGGACGTTTACATTATTTTCTCTGTGTGCTGAGAGTTTATCCTCAGAAAAAATTAAATTCTCAGAGAAATGGCAAAATCCTGCCTGGAATTTTGACATAAGAGGTTTGCTTGAAAGTAGATTTTTTTGAAGTGGTGCTAATTTTCAAGAGCAAAACAAGAGTGTGCTGTGTGAGAAAGAACAAAGGCCCGGCAAGACGTGGCCTCTTGTCCAGGCTCTGACACATGAGCTGTGTGACTGCGGGAGAGTCACTTCAACTCCCTGACCTTCAGTCTCTTTATCTGCAAAGTGGAGCAAATAAGATCTGCCCAGCTTACCTCACTCAGTTGTTGTTAGGATCAAATGAAATAAAAAATATAAAAGGGTTTTGTAAACTGACAGTGTGGAGCAAATGTTTGGTAAGACCATGATGTTACAGCATCAGTTCCTGGAGTCAGCCAGAGAAAGCTACATGTCCAAGCTGGCATCAGGAGGTAAGAGTAAGTGTCTTTCTCTCTGTATATCTATAATATCTATATATATATATACACACACACACACGTTGCTCTCTATGTGTATATATACACATGCATACGTATATGTTTGTATTGTTCTATTTATGTGTGTATATATACACATATGTACGCAAGTGTGTGTTTGTGTGTATCTTATACTCTATGTGCCTGGCATATAGCAAGTGCTGTCTGCTAACCTGAGAGACTTGTCTGCTGGCTTGGGGGGCTGTGGGTGGAATGAGCGGAGGGAACTGAAACATATAACCTGCTCACCAAAGGAGGTCACTTGCCTGTCGTTTACTCCCAGAGCGTGACTGCAGGCATCGTCCCTCCCTCGTGTTTCCTTAGAGCTCTGTGCCCCTCTCTAGTGGGATGATCCGTTTCCTTGCCCACCTGTCTGCTTGACTGGGAGGCTACATCTATGTCTGTCACCTCCACCCTCACTACCAGCACAGTGTGTGTGTGACATTTTCTCCTAGTAAGGATGGCCACCACATGACCTCTCGTGAGGCGTCTCTCCTTGGCTTGTAGGTGGCCGTCTCTTCATGTCTTTACATCGTCTTCACGGTGTCTTCCCTCTCTACATGCCTGTGTCCTAATCTCATCTTTTTATTTATTTGTTCTTTTTAATAGAGTCTTGCTCTCTCGCCTAGGCTGGAGTGCAGTGGCACAGTCTTGGCTCACTGCAGCCTCCGCCTCCTGGGTTCAAGGGATTCTCCTGCCTCAGCCTCCTGAATAGCTGGGACTACAGGTGTGTACCACCATGCCTGGCTAATTTTTTATATTTTTAGTAGAGATGTCTGGTTTTTGTTTTGGTTTGGTTTGTTTTTTTCTGAGATGGAGTTTCGCTCTTGTTGCCCAGGCTGGAGTGCAATGGCATGATCTCGGCTCGCTGCAACCTCTGCCTCCCAGGTTCAAGCAATTCTCCTGCCTCAGCCTTCTAAGTAGCTGGGTTTACAAGCCCCTACCACCACATCTGGCTAATTCTTTTGTATTTTCAGTAGAGACCGGGTTTCACCATGTTGGCCAGGCTTGTCTCAAACTCCTGGCCTCAGGTGATCCGCCCACCTCAGCCTCCAGAGTGCTGGGATTACAGGCGTGAGCCACCGCTCCCAGCCGAGATGGGGTTTACCATGTTGGTCAGGCTGGTCTCGAACTCTGACCTCAGGTGATCTACCTACCTCGGCCTCCCAAAGTGCTGGGATTACAGGCATGAGCCGCCTCGCCCAACCTAATCTTGTCTTCTTATAAGGACACCAGTCATATTGGATCAGGGCACACACTAATGACCTTATTTTAACTTAGTGACCTCTTTCAAGACCTTTTCTTCAAATACAGTTACATTCTGAGGTATTGGGAGTTAGGATTTCAACATAAGAATTTCAGGGGACAAAATTTAGCCCATAACAGAAACTGAGGTTTAGTGATTATTATGTGTTAATGGATGAGGAAGGAACAAAAGAGTGAATGGGTTTCACACCTTCAGGACAAACAACCACTTTCTGGATGGTTTGTGGGGCAAGAGTAGGAAGAGCTTGGTTTTGGGGGCCAGGGGAAGAAGAGATGAAGATGACTACGTATGGCTGAATGCAGGCAGATAATGGAGGCTGGCAGTATAGCCTGGATTTTAGGGCTGATTTGAAGCCTGTCCTGGGGCTTGCCAGGGCATCTCCAGCTAGACTAGGGGCCCAAGGCAGCTGTGAACCTTGCCTTGTTCCAACTGGCTTTAATTTTTTTCTTTGAAATGTTATTACCATATTTTAAATAAAAAGATAATGTGTCCTTGCCAAAAGAGAAAAGCCTGCAACTGTTGCCTATCTCATTCAGAGTAAAAGCCACTGGTCAAGGAAGTTCTACCTAACACCCCCACCCGCTTGTCGCCCTCTTTCCTGGTCTCCTAGAACTTCCCCTCATTCATGCTACCCTGGCTACACCCCTCCTTGCCTCTGACCACCTGTGAAAACCAGGAGCCATCTCTTTGTCACTTCGTACTTTCATTTCCTTGGCTAGCATTAAGACTGAATGTCTTTTTTTTTTTTTTGAGACAGATGCTCGCTCTGTCACCCAGGCAGGATTGCAGTGGCTCGATCTCAGCTCACTGCAACCTCTGCCTCCTGGGTTTAAGCGATTCTCCTGCCTCAGCCTCGTGAGTAGCTGGGACTACAGGCGCCTGCCACCATGCCTGACTAATTTTTGTATTTTTAGTAGAGATGGGGTTTCACCATATTGGCTAGACTGGTCTTGAACTCCTGACCTAGTGATCTGCTCACCTCGGCCTCCCAAAGTGCTGCGATTACTGACATGAGCCACTGTGCCTGTTGTGTCTTTTTACATGTTCGTAAGTAATCTGCTTTTCTGTCTCTGAGAATTGCCTATTTATATCTTTTGCTGATATATCTCTTGGACTATTAGTTTTAGCTTTCATTTTCAAAGTATTATTATTTATTAACTTTTTTTTTTTTTTTGAGACAGGGTCTCACTCTGTAACCCAGGCTGGAGTGCAGTGACGCAATCAGGGCTCACTGCAGTTTTGACCTCCTTGGGCTCAAGTGATCCTCGCACCTCAGCCTCCTGAGTAGCTGGGACTAAGGCATGCACCATCATGCCCAGCTAATTTTTTATTTTTTGTGGAGGCAGGGTCTTGCCATGTTGCCCAGGCTGGTCTCTTAACTCCTTGGCTCAAGCAGTCCTGCCAGCTCGGCCTCCCCACGTGTTGGGATTACAGGCCTGAGCCACCGTATCTGGCCCATTTTTCAAGCTATTAATGATTGAATTCCAAACCTGTAAAAAGCTTTAGGAATGAAGCTATTTATCTCAGAATTATTTACAATAGTGAAAAATTGGAAACAAATGACCACCAATGGGGAATGGTTATGTAGATAGTGGAAAGCTTATTAGGCAACCATTAAAAAGGATATTTATTAATGGTAAAATGACAAAGTAACATGAAATACACATATATGAAGTAACATGAAGTCTTAGATTATAACATAATACTAAATGAAAACAATGATTCTCCAGGAAATTTTTTTTTTTTTTTTTGAGATGGAGTCCCTCTCTGTCACCCAGGCTGGCATGTAATGATGCGATCTTGGCTCACTGCAGCCTCTGCCTTCCAAGTTGAAGTGGTTCTCCTGCCTTAGCCTCCCAAGTAGTTGGGATAACAGGCATGTGCCACCATGCCCGGCTAATTTTCATACTTTTAGTAGAGATAGGGTTTCACCATGTTGGCCAGGCTGGTCTCAAACTCCTGACCTCAGGCAATCCGCCCGCCTTGGCCTCCCAAAGTACTGGGATTACAGGCGTGAGCCACTGCACCTGGCCGGGAAAAAATTTTTGTGTAAAATGATTACAGTTTATAAATAAAGACTTTGGACGGCCATCTGCCATCATATTAATAATGGCTGTGTTTGAAAGTGGTATTATGGGCAACTTTGATTTTTTCCTACTTTTCTGCACTTTTATATTAAGTTGATTTACTTGAAAATAAAAAGAAAAATGATCACAAGGGCTTGGCTCGGTGGCTCACGCCTGTAATCCCAGCACTTTGGGAGGCCAAGGCAGGTGGATCACCTGAGGTCAGGAGTTCGAGACCAGCCTGGCCAACATGGTGAAACCCCGTCTCTACTAAAAATACAAAAAATTAGCCAGGCATGGTGTCAGGTCCCTGTAATCATAGCTGCCTGGGAGGCCGAGGCAGGAGAATCGCTTGAACCTGGGAGGCGGAGGTTGCAGCGAGCCAAGATCATGCTATTGCACTCCAGCCTGGGGAACAAAGTGAGACTCTGTCTCAATTAAAAAACAAAACAAAACAAAACAGAAAAGAAAAATGATCACAAAGTATCACTCAAAACATAACAACTTTAATGGAAATAAAAATACAAGAAGGGAAACATTTGCTCATAATGTGCTACCCCTAAGAAACCACACAGCCCTGTTCTTCCCTCTTCCCTTGGAACCCTTGTCTATAGGAATACATAATTTGTAGGTGGTTTTGAACAAACGATCCAATTTTATAATGAAACATGAATATTTGAAATCTAACACTGAGGAGAGAATTAAGGAGGCTGTGGCAATTTTTTAAAATTTATTTATTTATTTATTTTTTTAGACAGAGTCTCACTCTATCACCCAGGCTGGAGTGCAGTGGCGCAATCTCAGCTCGCTGCAACCTCCGCCTCCCGGGTTCAAGTGATTCTCTTGCCTCAGCATCTCGAGTAGCTGGTATTACAGGTGCCCGCCACCACGCCTGGCTAATTTTTTTTGTATTTTTAGTAGAGACGTGGTTTCACCATGTTGGCCAGGCTGGTAGCAAATTAAACAGAGTAGTAAAACATTGTATGGTGCCACTAAATTATCTGGAGTTGTTCCACAGGTCAGGGTGATTGAGGTATCTCCAGTGGGTCATTGCTATGAGCACTGGGCAGTGTGAGTCCTGGCCTCACATTTGGTAGCAGGCCATCTGTATCTATCAGCCCCCCAGGCCTCTCAGCCCTCAATGAAAGAAAGCTAATTGTAGAGTCAAGAATATGACCTGCTATAACGGTTCGATCCTCGGAGAAGGAAGGACTCCACAGCCTGGTGAGGACCCCTCTCCCCAGCTCTGAGGATCAGCAAGTCATTCAAGGGCAGTACCAGGTGGTAGTTAAGACCTGGACTATGGATCCAGAAGTACCTGGGTTCAACCCTGGCTCTCGACATTAGGCATGTTACTAACCTCTCTGAGCCTCAGTTTCCCTAGCTGTGAAATCAGAGTCACTGTGAAGACTGAATGAGAAAACTCATACATGTAGTTCCTGGACCAGAACAAATCTTCAGCCAGTGGTTATAATTATTACTCTGTGTGTCTATCCTGTATCTTTTCTGCTGCAGTGAAAGTTATTCAATGAAAGGGAGTAACCTGCTGACGAGGGTGGTCTGGGTGCCTCGATGCTGTGGTCACTGAGTTGGCATCACACTCAGCACCCTGCCCAACATAGACACCACCCCCCCCCCCACCATAGCTGCTGCCACTGCCTTCCTAAGAACAGTGACTTCCTGTTTTCTAAGTTCTTACCCTGCAATGTCATCACCAGTTGTGCCTGAGCCTGGGGGTGGAGCTGGGCAGCAGCAGGACTCAGGGCTCAAAGTTGGGGGGTCAAAGGAAGGAAGGTTGGGTAGTAGAAAGCTGGCCACTCCTACCGGGATCGTGAGATACTGTGGTTCATGTTGATTCCATTAGTACCTACCAACTGAGCGCTTAGCAGGTACCAAGCCCTTTCCATTTGAGTGTCACACACCCTGGGAGGTTGCTGTGATTACTCAGTGATCACACAGTAGCAACGCCAGGACTTGGATTGCAGTTGTCTCCTTCGTAGGATTTATTCTTACCTGTAGGGCTTCCTACCAAAGTGGAATCAAGCTGGATGGGGGTGAGGTTTGAAAGACTGCCCAATAGAAATTGGAGGATCTGTGTGATTTGTGCTTCTGAAGGCAGAACTAGGTTCAAAGTTTTTTTAACTCTGAAAATTAGAGCTCTCCACCAGTGATTGCTGGGTGCTGAGCTTCCTGTCACTGGAGATATTCAAGTGGAGGCCAGAAGTGCTACCAATGAAGAAACTCCTGGAAGACGTGGGAGGCCCTCTATATGAGAGGAACCCCAGAGGCACTGGGATAAGAGAAGGGACTTTGCATCAGATGCACTCAGAAAATCTCTAGCTGTGTGACCCATTTGAGCCACAATGTCATTATCTGCAAAATAGAATTGGTAATAATTCTGCCCGTATTGTGCAAGGTTGGTCTGAGGATTAAGCCAGATCATGCAAGTGCAAAGAGTTCTCTAAACTGTATGCTTCGTGCATGCGTTACATCATTATCATTTTGTGAAGTGAGGAGTTCTCAGAAAGTCTACACACTACTGAGCTCCTACTGTGTGCCAGGCACTTTGTACATACCCATTATCTGTTTTTTTGTTTTGTTTTGTTTTTTCTTTTTTTTGTTTTTTTTGAGACTGAGTCTCACTCTGTTGCCCAGGCTGGAGTGTAGAGGTGGGATCTCCACTCACTGCAAGCTCCACCTCCTGGGTTCACACCATTCTCCTGCCTCAGCCTCCCGAGTCACTGGGACTACAGGCACCCGCCACCACGCCCAGCTAATTTTTTTTTTGTATTTTTAGTAGAGACAGGGTTTCACCGTGTTGGCCAGGATGGTCTCCTGACCTCGTGATCTGCCCGTCTTGGCCTTCCAAAGTGCTGGGATTACAGGCATGAGCCACTACACCCGGCCCCCATTATCTGTTTTTATCTTCACACACTCCTGAAGAGTGGGTATCCCCATCCTGAGCTGGGAAACCTGGCCAGGTTCTGTCCCTCACTCTGGCAGGATGGGGTGGGAGGTCAGAGGGCCGTCCCCTGCTGCCACTGCTTGTATCTGCAGAGCCTCCCAGCATGCGCCACTGTGCAGGGCACCCCACAAACTTTACCTCATTGCTCCGCACCCATGAAGTCGGTCTTATCAAAGCCCTTTTGCAGATAGGAAAACTGAAGCTCAGAGAGGTTAAGAAGACTGTGCCAAAACAAGCCAATAATGGGGCAGATTCCACATTTGAGTCTTAGAGTCTTTCTGACTCGAAGGCTTATGTTCTTTGCTCTTCTCTAAGCCTGTGATGTGCTGGTGAGGAGGGGAAACGAGCAAATGAAACTACGTGGCACCATCTGTCCTTGCCAGAGCCAGTGGTGGGGGAGGACTCGAAGTGAAACGTTTACAAGCCGTTGTGATTAAGTGTCAAAAGTGGGCAAAATGGCAAGGGCTGTGAATTCAGAGGTAGGTGGAAACTCTGGGTCCTGTGCCCACAGGTCAGGTGCATCGAAGGCATAAGGCTAAGAGAAGTACCTGGAGTCAGGAGACCCAGGAATTCCCTTCCAGCTTTGCCACTAACCTGCAGGTGTCCTTGGTGAAGTTGCTTCATTTCTCTGATCTCAGTTTATCCACCTGTGAATTGGGCCCCATAATAGCCCCCTGTTTGTCTCCTGGCACTCATAAGAATCAAACTCCATCAGACACAGGAAGTCAGTTTAAAAGTAGAAATTAGGGTTCGAATGAGAAGAATCCTTATTAGTTGGATGTGAGGGAGTCCTGCAGATGCCCAGCTCTGAAACAGGATTTGCTGGAGAAGGAGGTTGACTGGAGGGGAAGAGGGCACCAGTGTGTATTTGCAGCCTCAGGGTATGGCTGGACCAGGTTGATTAAGGCCTGATCCCTGTTAGCAGAAGTTCACAGTCTGGCTCAGAGACAATACAGTTCAAGTAAATCTCACCCAGAGAAACCAGATTCTGTAAGGATAGGTGTGTCTCCCCCAGGGTGCACTCTGGGGCCCCAGAATCTTCCTGTTAATGGCCAGTGCCATGAGACTTCCTGAACTCAGGGCTTTTATGAAGATGACAAAAGGCTATAAAGGGATGGTGAGGCTCACTGTCACTAATTAGACTCACAACACTTAGATACAATGACCCATATGCCTAGATACTCTGTGATCCTCTTTGTCTGCCCCCAGCCTCCTCTGAGCATCTCACATGGCCTATTCCTGGTATCTTGCTACAGGGCAAGAAGGTTCCAGCTTATTGTGCATGGGCTTAAAGTAGAAATCATGGCAATAACAATAGGTGACATAATGGAATACATACTCTTATGGGGTCCTTCGCCCCATAAGAATTATTTTATTTGATCTTCACCCCATAAGAAGTATCGTATTTGGCCAGGCACGGTGGCTCACGCCTATAATCCCAGCACTTTGGGAGGCCGAGGTGGGTGGATCACTTGAGTTCAGGAGTCTGAGACCGGCCTGGCCAACATGGCGAAACCCCGTCTCTACTAAAATTACAAAAATTAGCAGGGCGTGGTGGTGCGTGGCTGTAATCCCAGCTACTCGGGAGGCTGAGGCAGGAGAGTCACTTGAACCAGGGAGGCAGTGGTTGCAGTGAGCTGAGGTCATGCCATTGCACTCCAGCCTGGGCAACAGAGTGAGACTGCATCTCAAAAAAAAAAAAAAAGAAAAAAAAAAGTATCATAATTAACCCTCACCACTATCTAACGAGACAGGTTGTATTGTTATCCCCATTTTACAGATGAGAAAACCAAGGCTTAGAGAAGTTCCATAATACACAGTTCAGAAGTACAGTGTATAAGAAGGACCAAAGCTTTAATTTTGTTCCTTCTATCTGTTTGACAGAAATTTACATTTGTTGTAGGGTGTAGCTGCATTCTATGGAAGGCTGGGCTTCCCTCTCACATGCTCTGGCCACTGTAATGATGCAGGTCTGAATCTCAATCCATTCATGGCCATGCAATGAAGTCCCCATGCTCAGGTTCCACTCCAGGCCACTTAAGTCAGAGCCTCAGGGGAGAGGGCAGTGGATTGAGAGTCTGTGTGAGAACGCTCTGTCAGTCTCTGGGGCTCCTTTCAAATGCTGAGGTTCTCCTGGGTGCTGTAAATCTTGGGTAGGGATCAGGAACATGAAATAAAACAGCTTTTCCACTTGTACAGAAAAGTACTTACCACGTAAAACCCAAAACCTCCTAGGAAGCAGCTGTTGGTCCCTTTGGGATGGAATTGGTAGAAATATGAAGAAGCCGCAGGAGGGCACGCAGGGAAGAAGCCAGGACCAAGAAGAGAGTGACGATGCGGTGCCTTTGAGCTGGCATCCTGCAAAACTGTCTGCTGTCCAGGGAAGCCCCTGCACCTTGTATGTGGCCTCAAGAGCTAAGCCTTAAGCCCCATGAGGGTAGGGACTCAGAAGACTTGACCCAAATATCAGACATCATTGTCTTTTGATTCTCATCACAACCCTTAAGGTAGATATGATTACCCTCCATTTAACAGATGAGGTAACTGAGGCCCAGAGAGGGGAGTTACTTGTCCAAGACCACACAGCTGGTAAGTGGCAGAGGAAGTACTCGAACCCACCTGCACGCAATCTAGAGTTCATTCCATTTCAATAGTTCCCCGCACAGAGCAGATGCCCAATGAATATTTCATTAATCGCATAACTGAATCAGGTCCTGCATCCCTGCATGGAGCTTTCTGGGCCATGACTGTCTTCCTCAGGCCCATCTCTCCCAGCACAGGCGTAGTGGGACTGAGGAGAGGAGGGTCCGACACAGGGAATTATATTGGGGTTGATATCCTCTCCTCCACCCAACCACACACAGCACACTTGTCATCAGTCATAAAACTATGCAGAAAGAAAGGAAGAAGGAAGGAAGGAAGGAAGGCAGGAAGGCAGGAAGGCAGGAAGGAAGGAAGGCAGGAAGGCAGGAAGGCAGGCAGGAAGGAAGGAAGGAAACTTGTTCATATTACTTATCTCAGGGAGGTGCCCAATCCCCCTGCCCCTCTACTGTGCTGAGTCTGCACAACACAAAGAAATATTTCTTATTTGTGCTAAATTTACTGTCCAGTAATTTTTCTGTTCTCATTTTCTGTGACAAGCAGCTGAGTGATTTTCTCCTGGCTTTTCTTCTGAGTCTCAACCAGTCCCATAAATCACCACTGTTATCTCCTCTGCAGTCCTAATAGCAAAAAGTCACCCCAGTTTTGGTGGCCTTCATGGGAGCTGGCTTGTCCCCGAGAGGCCTTTAGATCCTCCCTAGGTCAGTGAGGACTTCCAGCAATACCTGGGGGCCAGAGGGCAGGCACACCTGGGGCTGGGCCCAGCATCTTCCTCATCACTGAAGCTCAGCCCTGAAACATTCCATGATATCGAGTGATTGTCTACCCTGTGCCCTGCACTCCGATGCCGGGGCTGGAGGAAGAGGCAACAATGAAGACGCAGCCATTGGTCTCAGGTGCTGGCAGCCTAGATGGAGGGGCATCTGAGTCCTGAGGAGTTGGGTCTGTAGAGCACTTTGGGAGATATCGGCTCTTGAACCGACATCCTCTCACTTTTTCCTCAGGGGTTCAGGTGGTGGGACAGTCTGATTTCAACAGGTGTTGAGTGGAGGGGTAGAACACAGGCCTGGAAGAGGATCTAGCTCAACAGGCAAGGGGGTAGAAAAATATGGGTGTGTTCAAGGAAGAATGGGGTATAAAAGACAGGAGCAGAGGGACAGGGTGGCACAAAGCTGTGGTCTTTTCAGGCCTGGACTTGTTCTGGCAGAGCCCTAACATGACTGGACAAAGAGCTTGGACTCTCATCCGAGTGGCTGGGTCTCTGGGGAGGGTCTGTGGGAGGTTTGCAGAGATCAGCTGCCTGGGGGCAAGAGGGGTCCTGAATTAGGGTTGGAGTCAAAAGCTTGGGGACAGAGGGATTCAGGGTGGTGGGTGTGGGAACACTGGCGGTTGCCTTTGAATCATCTGCTTCCATAGTTCGTCGGGGAGGCCAAAATGTTGCTGGTATGGAGGGGCAGGCAGGGCTGGCCCAGGGGCAGGAAGAGGGAGAGAGCTGCTAGGGGTCAGTCCTGGGCTGCCTGTCACTGTGTGCTCTGAACAGGAATCCTCGGTGCCTCTGTCAGAGAGTGGGTGGCAGGAGGATCTGACGATGATTACATTTAAGGCAGTGCCTGCAGAAATGTTAGTTTTCACCTGTTCGACAGAAGAGGCAGCTGACAGAGCATACATAACCTGCCCCAAATCACACAGCCAGAAAGAATGACAGTACTCCCACATATGGCCTCCACTCCCTCTGCCCGCATCTGGGTCCAAAGGCCACCAGAGGGCGCCCAGACCTTGGGAGACAGACACTGGCTGGGCTGGCCTGGGACCTCTGCTCTAGTTACGAGGCACGGGTGGAGTGAGATGGATACCATGCCCTGTTTTACAGGTTGAGTTGTTGCACATTTACCTAGTAGGAAGTATGGTCAGACTAAAATCCAAATCTCCTCATTCACAGTGCCATGATGTTTCTAATAAAACCGCTAACTGTTTTTATTCTTTCTTTTTCTTTTTTTTTTTTTGAGACGGAGCCTCACTCTGTGTGCTAGGCTGAAGTGCAGTGGCATGATCTCAGCTCACTGCAACCTCCGCCTCCCAGGTTCCAGTGATTCTCCTGCCTCAGCCTCCAGAGTGGCTGTGATTACAGGTGCCTGCCACCACACCCAGCTAATTTTTGTATTTTTAGTAGAGACAGGGTTTCACCACATTGACCATGCTGGACTTGAACTCCTGACCTCAAGTGATCCACCCATGTCGGCTTCCCAAAGTGCTTGGATTACAGGCGTGAGCCACCGCACCTGGCCCAAAAATGCAAACTTTTAGTTAACCAGAGTATATACTGTATCTGCATTCTTCAGCCCATGGTACTCCAGTGGCAGTGCCAACTAAAAGTGCATTAACTACAGCTTGACAAAGGTTAATATGGCACTAGGAGTTAGGGGCCCCTGGGAAATTTGCAGTGGGAGAGGCTAACACCGAAGAGACCTTTGAGCTGCATTTTGTAGGATGCATCAAATGTTACCGAATAGTAGGGTTTCAAGGAGAGAGATGGAGGGAACATCAAGAGGGAAGAGTGCATGCAAGGCACAGGGCAAATAGTCCGGAAGAGCAAGGCATGTCCTGCGAATGCGGTGTGTGTAGTGGGAGGAGGGGAGACAGGGAAGGCTGAGGCCATGGAACTGGGACTGGGGGGCAGGGAGATGCTGGGCCTAGGTGGGGAGGGGCACCAAAGGTACCTCTGTCTGTTGCCCATGAAACCCTTCAGGGCACAGGGAAGGGAAGCTGAGCACCAGATCCCACTGTCCTCGGTGGGAGAGTGCCTGGTACTGAGGTAGGTAGGGAGTATGGGGAGAGTTAACCCAGATTCTTGCTGTCCTAGTTAACTGTTAGATATTGAAATGATCTCATTTGACCATCATTTGACCTGTTGTCTCCCATGGGTAGGCCTCAGAGCCACATACCTCAGGCTAGGAGTACCATTCATCCAGATGTGAACACCTTCCAGAGGTTTCCAGAGTTCTTGGTTCACACAGGCACTAACATGGCTGGGCTTCTGCCGCTGAGGCAGGAGCTCTGTGCACAGAGAACAGCCTCATCTGCCCGCCTTGTTTCCACCTCCCCTCCCCAATATTGCTTCAGGTTATTTGGCCCCACAGGGGCCACATCTGCCATTGGTGCCAATAGGATTTCCAGGAACTAGCTAAGGTGGGAGGGAGGGAGGGGGTTGTGATCAGGCTGAAGCATGGGGATTGGATATAGTCTCCGTGTCATGATTTTGTTGGTCACAGTCAGTCCTAGTGCCACCCTAGGGTGATGGGGATGTGTTCTGGTTACCTTGGGCCTGGCTGACCAGCTTTATCTCTTGGCACAGAGGCACAGAGCTTTGGCCTGCTGGATCCCAAACTCTGCTACCTGCTGGATGGAATCCTCTTCATCTATGGTGTCATTCTCACTGCCCTGTTCCTGAGAGTGAAGGTGGGTACCACTGGGCTTTGGGAGGAGGGCACAGGGACCTCCACTTGATGGATGTTCAGAAGCGCCTTGGTCTTGCAAAGTCTCAAGCTTGGGTGGTGCCTGGGGCTTGGTATCCAGGAGCAAAGCAGAGACCAGCCAAGTGTGTGCCTTGAGTGGGCTGAGGAAGAGGTGGCAGTGTCTGGCTGAGATGGACAGGGTGGGAGGGAGAGCCTGGTGCTAGGCACCTCCCTGACAAGCTGTACAAATGTGTGCACATCAGAGTATCCCAGGGAAGGTGATGGTGCCGGCGACAAAGGGGCTTACACTTAGGCAGAGGTCCTGCTGTCCAAGTGTGAATGAAGGCCATGTTAGCCTTTCTCTTGAAAAGACTCTTTCCTCACCTGTAGTAGGAGAGTGGACAGAGCCTGGGTTTTCACTTGGTGCCTTGCAGACCCTGGATTTCTTTGTGGGGCTGGTCATGGTGTGGGCAGAGGGTGGAAGAATTTAGGAGTAAAGGGGAGGATCCAGTTTCAGTCATCACTTCGGTGCTCCCCAACCCATTTCTTGTTTGCATGTTGAACTTTGGCGTAGTATTTTATTTGAAAAACCAAATCTTACTGAGTTTCTTGTTTTAAGTTTGAAAATGCTGCCCTAGATGATTTCTAAGGTTGTTTCCAATGCTCTAGATCTGTAAGACATTGCAGTTTCTCCCGCCTGAAGCGGCATGAAGTGAAGCAAGAGTGAGCCTGTGTCAGCTTCCAACAGATGCTCAGGACACTAAGCAAACGCTAGGCTTCCTGGACACCAGTGCAGCAGGGCGATGGCTCAGGGCTGGGCGAGTGATGCACGTACAGCACCCTGCCCCCAGGGTCAAGATAGGAGGCGGGACCTTGACCAGCCGCCATCCACCCTGGATTGTCCTCAGAGTCCCCGGAGGAAGGGACCCTAGAGAATACTCACGTCCGCGGGGGCGCAGACCAAGAACCTTACACCTCTGCGCACGCGCGAGGGCGCTAGCCCGGGAAGAATAAACGCCAGCGGGTCCTGGGCCAGCGTGATGGATGCACGTGTCACAGGCAGGAGGAAAGACAGCTGGGCTCAGAAAAAGCGGCTGCCACGACCCGGTCCCTGCAAGGGCTCAGCCCCAGGAGGCAGGGCACGCATTGTTAGTTGCCAAGGAGCGGAGTAGGGCTGTCCCTCGGGTCGCCGCGCGCCCTGGCACCCCGGCACCCCTGCGCGCCCTCGCGGAGCAGTAACGCGCTTTGCTCTCTGTGTTGCAGTTCAGCAGGAGCGCAGACGCCGCCACATACCAGCAGGGCCAGAACCAGCTCTATAATGTAAGTCAGTCTCGCCGCAGACCCTCCGGAAAGGAAGGGCAGTCCCCTCCTCGGACCTAGGGAACATGCCCGCCAGAGTCTCGGGTTTAAGTCTGGTCCCCAGCTATCACCTCTGCAACCCGGCTGCAACTTGTTTAACCTCAGTTTTCTAACCCGTAAATCAAGTGTAGTAATTGTACGTGTCTCAAAGGGCGCCATAAAGATTACATGCTTCAATGGCTTGATACGTGGAAAGAGCTTAGTATAGTGCCTGCCATTAGTGAGCCCCCAAGCCATCAGCAATTTGCAAAGGCTAGAGATGGGTAGAGAAGGCATGTATTGGAATCTTCCCGGAGGAGGGGAAAGCGATTTCACACTCCCTGTGCAATGGGACTGTGGTGGAATTGACTACCACCTCTGAGCCCCAGCTTCTCTATTTGCTCATGAGAATGTTGTTCCTTATCCTGTTGGACTGATCAGCATATAGTTCTTGGTGACCTTTGGGGATCCCATCCACTGTCATCTTAATGCGTGTTCTCTGAGAGGTCCTCTGGGATGATGGTCTCCAGATGGACCAGTTACCATCCCCTCCCCAGCCGCTGCCCCTCTTTTTGTGAGTCACCCCAGAGAGGGAAACCACACTCTCCAGACCAGCTGGCCCTATCCTTCTGAGGTTCCTCTGTCCTGTGTCTGACACTTTCTTGTTTGTTGTAGGAGCTCAATCTAGGACGAAGAGAGGAGTACGATGTTTTGGACAAGAGACGCGGCCGGGACCCTGAGATGGGGGGAAAGCCGGTAGGGGTTCCTCTATCTTCCTGTGTGTTCCTGCATGTGTGGTGGGGTTCAGCCCAGGCTACAGGGGAGGGTTCCTCAGCTCACTCGGCAACCGGACTCGACCCTCATGTGTGGGCCTGGGACAAGAGAAGAGATGGAGACCCACTCGCTGCCACAACCTGTTCCTTCCTCCTTGGCTCCATTCTGCATCTCAAGGGACCGCATCCCCGGAAGTGGTACCCACTGCTCATGTCTAAGCTCTACCCACTTCCCCTCAAACTGCTCCTTGGCCATCCTGAGATGCACACATGGTGGCACCATCTGCCCCAAGAGGACAGACCTGGTGAAGAGGTCCATACAGGAAGGGCCCAAGACCACTGGATAACCCACGTATAGTTGGGGTATGGTCCCTGGGGGGCTCTGATCTTTTGGCTTTGTAGACACTATACCCTGTGGGTAGGGGAGCAGCTGGATGAGACCACAGTAGGATAGGGTCCTCTTTGTTTTTTCTCCTTCATTCTTATTTCCTTCCTTCCTTATTTCCTTCCTTCCTTCCTTCCTTCCTTCCTTCCTTCCTTCCTTCCTCTGTCTTTCTCTTTCTGTTTGTTTTATATTGACAAATTATAGTTCTACATATTTATGGGGTACGAAGTATTGTTATGATTTTTGAATATCATGTGAAATGATTAAATTAAGCTAATTAACATTTATCACTTCAAATATTTAACTTTTTTGTGATGAGAACATTAGCAATTTACTCTTAGAGATATTAAAATGTATAGTACTCACGTATTAGCTATATTCAGCATGTTGTGCTGCTGATCTAAAAATAAATTACTCTTCCTATCTAATTGAGGCTTTGTACCCTGTGACTATCATCTCCCCATTCCCCATCCCCCCATTCCCCAGCATCTGGTAAACATCATGCTACTTATCCATGCTTCTGTGAGTTAAACTGTTTTAGATTCCACATATAAGTGAGAACATGCAGTGTTTGTCTTTCTGTGCCTGGCTGATTTCACTTAGCATAGTGGTCTCTGGATCCATCCATGTTAGAGTGAATGACAGAATTTCTTCCTTTTTAAAAGCTGAATAATATTCTATTGTGTGTATGTTCCACAGTCTCTTTATCTGTTCATTCTTTGACGGACACTTAGGTTGATTCTGTAACTTGGTTATTTTTTGTTTGTTTGTTTTTTGTTGTTTGTTTTTTTTGACAGTGTTTCGCTTTTGTTGCCCAGGCTGGAGTGCAATGGCACAATCTTAGTTCACCACAACCTCCACCTCCCAGGTTCAAGCAATTCTCGTGCCTCAGCCTCCCGAGTAGCTGGGATTACAGGCATGCGCCACCACGCTTGGCTAATTTTGTAGTTTTTTAGTAGAGATGGGTTTCTCCATGTTGGTCAGGCTGGTATTGAACTTTCGACCTCAAGTGATCCACCCGCCTCAGGCAACCAAAGTGCTGGGATTCCAGGCGTGAACCACCACACCTGGCCTTGTTTATTGTTAACAGTGCTACAATCAACATGGGAGTATAGACATTTCTTCAACAAACAGACTTCAAATCTTTTGGGTCAATACTCAGAAGTGTGATTGTTGGGTCATATGGTAGTTCTATTTTTAGTTTTTTGAGGAGCCTTAATGCTGTTTTCCATAATGGTTGTATTAATTTACATTCCCATCAAGAATGTTCAAGGGTTTCTTTTTCTCTCTATCATCGTCAGCTATTGTTGTCTTTTGTCTTTTTGGTAATACCCATCTTAACAGGAGTGAGGTGATCTCATTGTGGTTTTACCTTTTATCTCCCTAATGGTTAGTGATGTTAAACATTTTTTCATGGATCTCTTACCCATTTTTATGTCTTCTTTTGAGAAATGTCTATTCACCTATGATTTATTATTAATATGAAGTTTTACAGTTTCAGGTCTTGTGTTTAAGTCTTTAATCCATTTTGAGTTGATTTTTGTATATGGTGTGAGATAAGGTCCAATTTCATTCTTTTGCATGTGGATATCGTTTTTCCAGTACCATTTATTGAAGAGACCATTCATTTCCCATTGTATATTCTTGGCATCTTTTGCTAATTGCTCGGCTGGGACCTATGTTACTATATTGAATAGAAGTAGTGAGTGTGAGCATCTTTGTCTTGTTTCAGATCTTAGAAGAAAGAGAGGAAAGGCTTCAGCTTTTCCCTGCTGAGTGTAGTGTTAGCTGTGGATTGGTCGTATGTGGCCTTTATTGTGTGGAGGCACATTCCTTCTATATCTAATTTGTTGAGAGTTTTTAGCATGAAAGGAAGTTAAATTTTGTCAAATGCTTTTCCTGCACCTAGTGAGATGATCATGATTTTTGTTCTTCATTCTGTTAATGTGGTGTATCATGTTTATTGATTTCATTTGTTGAACCATCCTTGCATCCCAGAGATAAATCCCACTTGACCATAGTGAATGATCCTTTTAATGTGTTGTTAAATTTGGATTGTTAGCGTCCTCTTAAGAGCAGGGCTCAGGACAAAGGCCAGGACTGTCTTGGTGGAAGGGCAGTGCTGCCGGATGCTGACAGTGATCACACTGTCCAGGCTGAGCCCTGTGCTGGTTGTGTTGTTGCTAGAGTGAAGAGGCAGTAGAGAGGCTGTTGATTTCATTGACCACTCCTCACCCCCACTATCCAAGCTTATCTTGCCTCCTCTCCTCTTGTCTGGACTAGGAGGGTGTGGGGAGGGCACTTCTCAGTAGGACCTCACTACCAGAGGCTGGCCCTGCTCCAAATGATGGTATGTGACACCTTTTGTCTTCAGTCAAAAGTCCCGCTTGTCAGCTTGTGACGTGTGTGTGGTGTTCTGTCTGCAAAGGGACAATCTGCAGGCGTCCCCATGGCCTGCCCTGGGCAATGCTAGGGTTGGGTGGGCCCCTCTGGGAGAGCAAAGTGTGTATCCAACTGCAGGTAACCAAGTATGAGCCATGTAGTGCCGTGAGGGCCCCAGCAGTGGCCTAGGCAAGGCTTGGGTAGCACAGGGAGGAGAGAGGCAGAGGGCAGAGCCCCAGGGAGCTGCGGTAAGGGGGCAGGATGGGGTTTGCTGTAATTTCATGGCTTGGGTTTGTGTTTCTCTACCTCTAATGTCTTCCCTTTGTCTTTCCTAGCAGAGAAGGAAGAACCCTCAGGAAGGCCTGTACAATGTGAGTAGAGGAGACCTCACATTTGACTTTGGAAAGTTGGAGGAAGGACTGGAGGAAGGCTCCAGAGGAAGGGCTGCAGGAAGGGCTGGAGGAGAGCTCTGGAGGAAGGGCTGGAGGCTGGAGGAGGAGGGCTCCGGAGGAAGGGCTGGAGGAAGGCTCTGGAGGAAGGGCTGGAGGAGGGCTCCGGAGGAAGGGCTGGAGGAGAGCTCTGGAGGAAGGGCTGGAGGAGAGCTCTGGAGGAAGGGCTGGAGGCT
>NW_016804379.1:1613104-1645854 GCF_001698545.2 Rhinopithecus bieti
GAGGAGGAAGGGCTGGAGGAGGGCTCCGGAGGAAGGGCTGGAGGAGGGCTCCGGAGGAAGGGCTGGAGGAGGAAGGGCTGGAGGAGGGCTCTGGAGGAAGGGCTGGAGGAGGGCTCTGGAGGAAGGGCTGGAGGAGGGCTCTGGAGGAAGGCAGTTTCTCCACATTCTGTGGTCTTTGTCCAGACCTTCCCTTCTTGCGGCCTGCAGGAGCACCTGCTTCTAGGAAGCCTCCTTAGCTAAAAAGTGCCAAGTCATCTCCCTTCCCTCCCTCCCCGACCCCTTCTGCTGGATTTCCCAGGTTGATCAGCCTGGGGTGTAGGGAGACACAGCAAGGTCAAGCTAGGCAAGGACAATGTGGCTGGCCCCTTCGAGGGGCTCCTGTTCTGGGTGCTGAAGTCTTCTGAGTGTCAGCCCTTATAGGAAAGTCAACCTCACACTCCTGGGTGTGACCCTGAACCCTGATTGTCGATCTGGGTTGCCATGCAGGAGACCCTTGCCAGTGGCAGCCTCCTGTTAGGGAGATGCCTGCCCACTCCTCCTGCGGGGAGGGAGGGTTGATCCACAGCCCGTTTGCCTGTGTAAAGAGACAACTTGCTCAGATAAATGATTCTGGGGCTCCAGGTGAGCCCTTGTTTTGCCCAGTCTCCGTGTCTTTGTCTAGAGCTCCACATCCTATCTTTTTGAGCCTAACTTAGCTCCTCAGCTCAGTGCAGAGAGCTGGCAGCTCAGAGGAGACTCCAAAGGGCTGAGGACAAGGTGGGTAGGCTGGAGCTGGTTGTGGGCAGAGAAGTTTGTGTGCATAAAGTTTGGAGCCTTGATTGTGGGAGCCCTCCCTCCCTGCCACTGCTGCCAACTTGGGGATCAAGAAGCTTCCTCTTGTAGGGGAGCCTGCTGCTTTCTTCATTAGTTGGTAAAAATCAGTGTTCCATGCCCTGTTCTGCAGGCACTGCAGAAAGATAAGATGGCGGAGGCCTACAGTGAGATTGGGATGAAAGGCGAGGTGAGTGTTGCTGTTTCTTAATTCCCACGGGAGTTCCTCGTGGTCCTCCAGACATGCCTGCTGCAGGCCCCCTTTCCCATCCACTTCTCATCCCAGCTGCAAACGCCCATGTGGCCATCAGAGGTGAAGGTGAACCTGGCAGTCACCCAGTCAGGCACAACATAAGAACTAAGGAAGGGCTGATGCTCTTTCAGGACTGAAAACCAAATCTAGATTCTATGACAGCCTAAGCTTTGCAAAAGCAGGTCCATTTTAATAATAGGAAGCATCAAGTGCTTAATATGTGCTGCCATGTTCAGTGCTCAGGACCACAGGTCCCAGGGCAACATGAAAATGTGGGACCCTCTTGTTCATCAACAATTAAGGATTTCAAAATGGTGAGTGAAGCATTGACCCCTTCCAAGCAGGGGTTCTCTGTAGTTTTATTTAATTCCCACAACAACCCAATGAGAAACATGTGCCCTGCGAGGCACAAGGAGGCAGAAGACCTTACCCAAGGTCTTCTAGCTGGTAAAGAGGGGCGTGTGAGTGAACTGACTATGCCAGAGCTCGTAACTGCTCAAAACAGCTGGTTGTCAGTGAGCAAAAATGACTAGCCAAGAACTTTAAGAGCCGAAGGGAAGCCCATTTGTCCAAGCAGTGGGCAGCACAGGTCCTGTGGGTCTGGACCTTAGGAGTCTGATGTCTGTGGGGACCTGACTAGGGTGGAGCAAACCCAAGCCCCATCGTGGCCAGGCCTCACCTTACTCTGCAGAGATGAAGGTCTGAGGATCCTTCTCTCTCAGGGACAGGGGTGCGGCTGGGAGACAGTTACCTCTGACTTCCTGGGTACCTTGGGAGGGGCCCTTGAGCAGAAATGCCACTACTGACTGCCTGACTTTCTAATCCTTTTCTCATTTCACTCCCAAAGAACCAGCGCCGGAGGGGCAAGGGGCACGATGGCCTTTACCAGGTAGGAGCTGCCGGCATCCCTTCTGCAGAAGGGGCACCACCTGACAAGGGGCAAGATCAAGGCCCCCACATTTTGCCTGCCGGTGGCACCAGCTCTTACCAACAGCTGGGCAGGGCAAGCCCAGGGCACCCATTTAGGCCAGCGGCAATGCCACTGCCAATAAGTCCCTAGAGCACAGCTGGGACTCAGCCATTCAAGCGAATTACTTGGCTCCAACCATGCCTTGCTTGGCCACGGCAGCTAGAGCAGCAGCTGTCCAGAGAGTATGCGGCCTCCCCGCAGGTGCAGATGGAGGCAAAGGACCACAGAAGTGATTATCCTAGCTCTTTGGGTTCTTGCAGAACCCTCACTCTGCGTCATTTCCTTAGGCCTCGTAAGATGAGAGGTTGGCTGGGAAGACTGAAGGAAAAAAAGCTAAGAAAAATGGCAGCTTCAAAAAGAAAATGTTATGTAGTTAGGTGCCTGGTTTTTGCAAATCAGTGCAGGCAATTATGTAAACTAAGCACGGTCTACTTCTCTAAAATATGATCCCCAGCAGGTTGTCATTTCTCTCCTTCCGGCTCCCACGGGCTGTTCATAGCTCACTCTTCTGACTCCCGTGTCAGGATGCCCAGCTTGCCTGAGTTGAGTGATATCAAAATGGCCCCAGAAACTTACCTGTGTGTGGCTGCTGTTGATCTGTCTCCTTCCTGGCCCCCGGATCAGGGGGACAGGCATTCCAGCAGGTTTGGGGCCAGCCTTGTGGGACTGTTCCTGACCAAGAAAATACTAGAATCACTGGGCCTGGGAGGGAGGCTCGCAGAGGGCTGAGGTCAAGGAGCCCCTCTTCTCCCTGTGACAAGTCCAGGGAGACAAGTCCTTTGGGCCCAGGTATCAGGGACAGCAGATTCTCTGGAGCAGGCCTGGGCCCTTCCCCCTGATTCCTGCCCAGTATGGGAGGTGGGAGACTCCTTTCTCTTAGGTCCAACAGGAAGTTGGCGGCGCCCAAGCACTGTAAGGCACAGCATTTGAGGAGCTGAGAAGAGGGGTGAGAATTTAGCTGGAAAGGAGTTGCTGCAGGGACGTTTCCGGCAGGGCACAGAACCCATCTACCAATGAAGCTGTTGCAGCCAAGGCTCCCGCCCGTGGAGTCAGGGGGATTTTTCCTGGGCCTCTGGAGGCTGCGTGGGTGGTCACGGGGCTGTGCTGCAGACACCTGTTGGCCTCCGGGTTGGCTCCTGCCCACACAGGCTACTGACCCATTTTTGTTTTCTGATTTGTTTTCACCAGGGGCTCAGTACAGCCACCAAGGACACCTACGACGCCCTTCACATGCAGACCCTGCCCCCTCGCTAACAGCCAGGGGATTTCACCACTCAAAGGCCAGACCTGCAGACACCGAGATTATGAGACACAGGATAAAGCATTTACAACCCGGTTCACTCATCTTCTCAGCCACTGAAGTATTCCCTTTTGTGTACAGGATGCTTTGGTCATATTTAGCTCCAAACCGTCACACACAGACTGTTGTCCCTGCACTCTTTAAGGGAGTGTGCCCCCAGGGCTTACGGCCCTGGCCTTGGGCCCTCTGGTTTGCCAGTGGTGTAGGTAGACCTGTCTCCTGGTGGTTCCTCGTTCTCCCTGGGAGGCGGGCACGCTGCCTCTCACAGCTGAGTTGTTGAGTCTGTTTTGTAAAGTTCCCAGAGAAAGCGCAGATGCTAGCACATGCCCTAATGTCTGTATCATTCTGTCAGTGTCTGAGTGGCTTCACTCCTGCTGTAAATTTGGCTTCTGTTGTCACCTTGACCTCCTTTCAAGGTAACTGTACTGGGCCATGTTGCACCTCCCTGGTGAGAGGGCCGGACAGAGGGGCAGATGGAAAGGAGCCTAGGCCAGGTGCACCCAGGGAGCTGCATGGGCATGGGAAGGTGGGTGGGCAGGGGAGGGTCCGCCAGGGCCTGTGAGGGTTGCGGGAGCCTCCCTGCCTTGGGCCGCTGTGCTGCACCATTGAACTGTACCACGTGCTATGGGGGCCAGAAGATGAACAGACTGACCTTGATGAGCTGTGCACAAAGTGGCATAAAAAACAGTGTGGTTCCATGTGTGAATAAAGTGCCAGGGAGCAAGAGGAGGCCCTTGATTCACCTCACACTTCCAGTGAATGACAAAATCATCATTGTGAAGGCCTCGGAGGAAGACCCAACACATGGGACCTATAACTGCCCAGCGGACAGTGGCAGGGCAGGAAAAACCCCAGTCAATGTACGAGGACACTGCTGTGTCATTACAGGCCACAGGCCATGGATGGAAAACGCTCTCTGCTCTGCTTTTTTTCTACCGTTTTAATTTATACTGGCATGCTAAAGCCTTCCTATTTTGCATAATAAATACTTCAGTGAAAATGCAGCTTTATTCTAAGCTTTATTTCAGCAGTCAAGCTTCTAATGGCAATTCAGTCATCAGTAAATCAGCAGGTTGCCCTTGAGGGAGGAGGGGAGCAAAACTGGTGATTCTCAGGAGAGAACAGGACAGTTCCTGGGAACCAGCACATGAGCACAGGTGCATCCTGCGGCCCGGAATGCTGCCATGTGTGTGGCGTCGCACAGGGCAAGTGGGCCGGGCATCTAGGCTGGGTGGCTGTGCCTTAGAGAGAGTGGGGATCGGTGCAATAAGATGTGTCAGGATGGCCCCAGAACCAGAGAGGGCTATGGGAAAGGAGCCCTGCAGCACAGCACCAGCTTGTCGGGTGCAGGAAAACAAGCGTGAGAGACTGGCCTGGCACTCAGGCATTGGAATAGGCAGCGTGTGAGCAGAAGGTGTCCGGAAGTTATGCACAGCAGCTGACACCACAGTGCAGAATGTCTCAGTGCATAGGGTTTGAGGGAGGGATGGAGGACAACAAGTCTTCTAGGTGTTTCCCTCAACAAAAGGTGGCCCCGTTCCTAACAGTATTTCCTCTAACTGCAGTGGCTATATATAAGGCCCCAATTCAACAAGCCCACCAACTAATATTGTGTGAAGACTGAAATCTGTACCTTGACTTTTTCAAAAAAGAAATCCAAGACCATGACTGTTAAACGTCCCTGAAAATTTGGGATTCCAACAGGAGGCAAGCATATCATCGCTAGGCATATTTAACAATTCACAGGCAACTCATAAAGAGAAGCCATTGGATTTGTAACTCAGCCTCAGGGGAATTCTGCTACTCACTAGGCTTTTAAAACTGAAGTCTGGTTCATCTATTAGTGAAAGAGTGCCACTCACACCGAGGGCTTGTGCTACAACAAGTTTCGAGGTCAGTTGACTTATATATACAGGCTGTGTGACCTGGATGGCTGGTTTGAAAAAAGTGAGTTGATCCAATTCTGTCAAGAATATGTGTCAGTCTAGGCATGGTGGTTCATGCCTGTAATCCCAGCACTTTGTGAGGCTGAGGCAGGAGGAACTTTTGAGCCCAGGAGTTTGAGACCAGCCTGAGCAACACAGGAGAACCCTGTATCTACAAAAAAATACAGTCGGGCATGGTGGCATGTGCATGTGTTCCTCACTACTCAGGATGCTGAAGTTAGAGGATTGCTTGAGCCCAGGAGGTCAAGGCTGCAGTGAGCCGAAATCCAGCCTGGGTAACAGAGGGAGACCCTATCTCAAAAACAAAAACAAAATAAAACAAAACAAAACAAAAAATATATATATATACACACACACACACACATAAATATTTTTAATAACATATGTCTAAAGAGGCAAGGAGAAAAGCTGGCACTGGGCAGTGAGCTATGGTGCTACAGCGAACCTGGGGTGGGGGCCATATGAGGCTACATGCATGGTAACCACATAGACAGCAAGCTGGGGGAGAACTGAGATGTGCTCACAGAAGCAGGGCTGAGAAACCAGTTTCTGAGAGAGCAAAGCCCTGAATCCGATGGGAGAGTGGCTAGCCCTGGAACTGTCAGGGTTCCTGCCTTTCCTGAGGTCTGGCAATTCCTTCTCCACAGCACAACTGCACTCCCTCCATCTGAAAACACTGTTGGTTATTGATGTATCAATTTATTTCAAGGGGAAAATTCCTAAATATCCATCGTAAGATGTAGATCTGTTTCATGGGTTAAAGTGTGAAGATGTGCTTAGAATCAACGAAATACGGAATTTTCCTTGTATTGAGGAAACACATATATAAGATGGAAGCTTTCAGTATTTTTCAGACTTTTATTCAAATGTCACTAAACTCAGAAATAAGATATGAGTATTTCTGATCACTTTTCTTCCTAGGGTTTAATTCGAGGTCATTCTTGGAATAAGATCCAAGGTTACTAGTTTACAAGGTTCCTATAAACAGACAAATACTCAGAAGCTGCAAAGCCTGGCTTGGCAGAGAAAAAAGGGCAGATGACCAATTTAGGCTAAGAGGACAACTTCCGGGGTGATTTAAAGCCTTGTCATTTGGCCAGCTGTTAAGCCACAGGCCTCAACCTGTCCATGAATAACTTGTGATGTGTTTTGGTTGCTTGGTGCTGGACATTTCAGTTGTTGATCAACAACTACTTTTGTGAACTCATGACTGAGTCCTAACACTGGATTTCCTGTTAACTTCAACCTGGGTCTTTGGAGAGACACAAATCCCTCCAAAAAGAGAAGAGTAAGGGCAGATATTATTCACATCCTGCCATAGATAATTCAGCTTTGTATACAAACCTGGAAATGGGTTAGAATTTAACCACTTCTTCAAAAAGAACGACAGGGTAACAGAATCTCATCAGTGGTTTATCCTCATGCCTTAGGAGATGACAAGAGTTGTGCTTGCTAAGTCTTTGTTAGTGAGCATGACACTATCTCAAAAACAGGATTTCTGTTAAAAACTGGACATTATTTTAAGAAAATTACAAACTGAAATGTAAGCCATATATCTAAGGAATGGAATGGAAAAATATAAATTCTATGATAAAGGAGCAGGCAGAAAAGGACCCATCATTTGTCTTCCCATTCTGATCCCTTTCCAGGAGAGCGAGCACATCTTGCGACAACAGCTCTCCACATCATCTAATTCAAGAACGCCCATCAGATGGCCAGCACGTGATAGACAACATTCCCAGGTTCTTCAGTAAGCTGAAGCCTTCTCTCTGTGGGGAATTCATTTTAAAATTCAAACTTTCCTTAAATGAATTGTAGTAAGACACTAAATGGTAAGTAGTATTTATAAGTCTGAAGAAGCTAAGTTGTACAACCTCCAACAGGAGGAGGACCAGATGCCAAGTTCAGGGTTACTTTCCTTCAGAGGACCCCCCTCCTGCCGCCGCCACCCGCCCAATGAATATTCAGGACTTGGCAAGAAATGCTAGAGGGGCAGTGCAGTTTAAACAATAAATTTGGAAAAAGTTGAGTTCGGTCCCAGTTCTGCAGTCAAATACACAGTGAGATGGAGCTTAGCTCCCTTGCAAGATCAATCACGGGCCTGCACGTTTGATCACACAAAGTACTTGGGCCTGAAGGAGACTACTGCTACTCAGGGTCCCACGAAACCACACTGAGGGTCTGGCAGGGAGAAATGCAGTGGCCATAGCTCCCCCTGGAGTGCAGGAGGAAGGGTGGAGCCGGGCAGGAAGCACGGTGATTCTGGGGTTCCTGAGAGCACTTGGAAAAAATAATTTGGAAGCTGAATTATGCAGAGTCTGAGAATGTGTATGTGAAGCATCCAGAATACCAACACAGCAATTTCAAAGAAACTCCAACAATGTGAAAACACTTGGAAAATGGTTTAATGATGTTTTACAACAGAAATGAACTGTACAGTTACAGTAAGTTTAATATATATAAAAAATTACAGCAGACAAATGCATCTACACAAAATCTACCATTTCATTCTGATTCACTGTCACCTACACAATCTCTCCCAAGCCTACAGCCCCTGCAGGCAGCCCTAGGAGGGGGAATCATCTAAAGGGCACTTTGAGAGAGACAGCACCGCTCATATTCCCCACCACCTCCTCAGGCCTCGGGAGGCATCAGCTAATTCCCCAAAATGTAAAGTTGCCTGTGTTTCAGGTTTTCAAAACCAAGAAAACGTGTCTCCCAGGGGCACAGATAACAAGGTCCAGCACGCAAGTTATCAGCTGATTCTTAGAAAATATTCCTATCAGAGGGGAAATATTTGGCTAACAGGCGCTCTAGGGCAGTAAGGCTACACAATAGCCACCCAGAGCGCAGAGTTATCTAAGAGAAATGTAGAAGGACTCTAATAAACCACCTCAGAATTGTCACTGCCTCATTAAAGCTGCTGGACAATTTTGGAAAGAATCATTTACACCGCATCTTAAGTTTCCACAAAGAAGAACTCAAACTCACATTTTAAAGTACATAAAACAAAAAGTTCTAGGAGGCCAAGGGGCCAATTCCCCTTGTGCCCCTCCCTTGACAACAGTGGACAAACACCCCTGAATTAATAATTAAGACAAAAAAGGAAGAAGAGAAAAAGTGAGTTAAGATATTGAAAGAGAGAAAGAAAACATCTTGAGAAAAACACGATCACTGTCTCTTTAAAAGAAAACAAAATCCCAGTTGGGAACAGCAACGAGGGATATGCAATCTAAATTGACACCAGGTGGGAGGTTATTATTGAATATTCTGTACACTCAGAACTTTTTTCATTTTCTTTTTTATTATGAACACCTAGGCAGTGAAAACTGTTATGTTAATACATACATAGACACACCCAAAACATACAAAAATACTATTATTTCAAACTACTAAGAATAGGACAGTTCAATTATTTTCATGCTATGACTTTAAGAGCATTACACTGAAACAAACAAGAAGTTAAACGACATTTTTTTTTTTTAATATCCCAGAAATATACCAAAATATACATCTAAGCTTTGGAATTACTGAGGTTAGACTAATGCAAGTGCTGGGTAATCGTACTTAATACACGAGTCTAAGGTTCTGCAGGAAAGAAATTATCTTTGGTATCTGCATCAGGCTAATATTATTAACATTTGGATTTTGCTTTGGGATAGAGCTTGTATGACCCAAGAACCAAGTACCCCCCTCCCCCAATCAACTGAGATTAAAAGATCCATGTAAAAAGTTCCTTCATTTGCAATCCCCCCACCCCCCAAGTTAAAAAGTCACAGGCATCTACCTAGCACAAAAGGTTGTGAAGTACAATGCATAGTTGCACAGTGGTGCTGCAAAAAGGAAACAAAACTACAATAAAGAGAAATGAAAAGCTTGATCATCTTTCTGCATGTTTTCTCGCAAACAGGACAGCCACTTCCAAGCAGTTCCAGTACAGGAAAAGAGAAAAAAAGGCTCAGAAGGGCACCTTGGCGTGCATTCGCCCAGCCCCAGAGGTTAAAGCACCCAGCAGAGCAGCCAATCGTGCGCCAGTGTCTTCAACGTCCCCCACTCTGTGGAGTCCTCGGGCCAGTCCAGCAGCAGCTCCCACCCTCCCTAGGCCCTGTGCTAAGTCCCCATAGTGACCCTGGTTGGTGTAGGGTGGCTGATGGTGGTGATGAGGTTTTTTGACTTTTGTTTTGGAAAATCTGAACTGCCAATTTGTTTCAGGGCATGCTCACAAGTTTGTGAGGGCCAAAGCTACGGGCATGTACCTGTGCTGGACCCTGGAAGGTGGAAAACAGCTTGCCTGCCCTTTCTGATCCGGTCAGAGGGTCCTCCCGCCCCACCTGCCGTGGCCTCACTCTTCTAAGTGCCAGGACACCACAGACTGGACTGATGCTGAAGACTTCCCTTTTCTTTGGTTCTTTTGTTTGTTTTGAGTTTATACAATCATTAAGAAATCTTTGGTTTTGGCTGGAAATTTAAAAAACAAAACAAAACAAAACAAAACAAAGAAACCACCCTCCCCTGGCTTATAGCAGCAGTATCATGACCTGGCTAAGCTTTTTGTCAGCATTAGGGGTGGGAATTGAAGGTTGGGAACTACATTCAAAGAAAAGGTGAAAGGGCTGGGGATGCAGCTTCTAGAGAGCCCATTGGATATAAGATTGTCAAATAATAATAATATTAATAATAATAAACTTAAATATTTGGATATTTTTGGTCATGTCAAAGGAAAAAAAGTGAAATGTGTATGCAGCAGTCAGCTTAAAGGAGCCTTTGGTGTCTTCCCTTCTACCCAAAGTCCTGAAGAGAAACAGAACCCTGAGGCCTCAGAGGAGAAGGTGTTGGCCTCTACCCCACCAAGGAAAAGGCAAGTACAGAAGTTGGTGTGTGGCCAGCTGTCAGAAACACAGGGTGGGTTAGGGGTGTGGATAGCTGGCCAGCCCCTAAAGGCAGGGTGGCAGGGAAAGCAGATGTTAAGAGACCTGTGAAGACCCCTTGCAACAAAAAGGAATAGAAGATTGCAATTTGCCCTCAGTTTGCAGTAGCTTTTAAGCAGCAACATTCAGAGGCTTTAGGGGGTCCCACCCTAGGCTACAGGTCCCATGATGCTATAGGCCAGAGTTTAACATGACTGAGAGGAGGGAGGGCAGACTTGGCAACTCTGTAGGGTTTCGAGAAAGTTAAAGCAAGTCACTCGGTCACGAGTTAGAAATGAGGTATACAACAGCTCCTGGACTTCTGGTGGGTAGAACAGCCCACGCTTACTCACCTAGCCTTCACTACTACCACAGATGAGGGGATGGAAGTACAGACTAATGTGGGAGGAGAGCGTTTCCTGTGGAGTGAGACCTCCTGCGGACTGAGCAATGCACACGTGCCCATGCATGCAGAGGTAAGAAGCTGGAAGTCTTTCTTTCCCCGACCTGACCTTAGGGAAGATACACTATTTATGTTGTCAAAAACCAATGTTATAATATGATTGCAAAATCTTAGGCTCCCTGCACCAACCTGTTCCATGTTCTCCAACTGTTTCCAGTTTTAAACTTATTCAGGCTGGCACTAGTCCATTCTGCTCTTACAAAGTGTGTGCCTTCTGCAGACTCACGCAGGAATGGAACCAAGGACATGGCATCCCCGACTGCCTACAACTACAGTCTTTTGTAGCAGACACTGTCATTTTAGCTTCTGAAAGTGCATTTCATTTCTTCCTATGCTTTTAGACCATGAGACTCATTAAGGCTGGGTGGGAGCACCAAGTATTTTCTCTACTTGGCTCTGTCCTTTATCATTTGAAAGAGATCCCAATCTTAAGAAACTCTAGTGTGTGGACGTCTCATTTTATACACAGCGCTGTATCCAGCTGTCTGCCTGCAGACTTTGGGATAGAATGTTTGAGAACTCAATGCCACAGTCAATTTATGAAAGACGCCGTAAGCTGCTCTTGTGAGGAGGCTGTGGCTAACTTACACAAAGATGAACGAAGTGCACAAAGAACATGGGGAAACTTTGCAGCAGTCCTCAATGTTTTTTTTACAGTAAATTAGTTTCGGGGTCTTAACTTTTTGACAGTGTCCTGGGTTTAAACCAGAAGGTGGCCCTGCGTGGTGGAGCCCTGTGCAGGGTGGGCAGATACAGGGACACAGAAACAATCATAAATCACATCTTCTCTCCCAGGCCCAAGCGACCTTTGTTTCTGTGCTCAAAGCGGTGTTCCACTACACACACCTTATTTTCCCAGAACTTCTGTTTCAAGTGCTCTAATCTTCAACATCCCTATTACCTACTTATAAACCTATCTAGCACTTTGAAAAGTCATACAATATTAATACCACCTTTACATAATGTCAGAACAGTAAGATTATTAGCAAAGCTTTCATGAAGTTCTGCAACCTGATCATTTTTGATGCAATATTCAGACAGCGATGTATTTCTTTACCCTCTCTCCCTTTCTGTGTCCTACCAATAGTACACCAAAACAATGAACTACCTGACTCCCTAGAGCCCGTATATAAAAACATTTTGGAACAAAACATTTACAGGAGAGTAAGGGAAGATCTTTCGGTTTTCCACATAATCCTGTTCTTGAAAATTCTTATCTTTTACAGGAGACAGGTGGAGACACCACATGTAAATATTGTCTGAACTCATATAGGCTGTACTGGTTCTACTTAAAAGTATTAGATAAAGGGAAATGATGAAAAAATTCTACCCCTATCTTTTGCCCTCCCCAAATTTCTCAGCAATTCCAAGAACATCACTGCTACACTGAGCAACGATCCATCTTTACAGAGCCAGCAGAGCAAAACAAAATAAATCTCTTTTCCAAAGCCAGGACAACCAAGGAGACTTCCTTCAAAAAGCAGGGGACTGGGAAAAGGGGAAAAGGGAAGGAAAGAGATAAAGTAAAGCTTTTCCAAATTTTGGCTTTTTGCTCCTATTCCCTCTGCCTGTTTTGAAAACTTAAGGATAAGCAATGACATTAGCAGTGTCTTTGGTATCTAAACCAAATCCCACTTAAGTTCTGTGAGATCATTTATTTAAAAAAATAGCCTTTCTGGAGATACAGTCTATATTGAAACTCAGGGAGCCAAGAAAGTCTGTCCCAGAGTATGGGCAGAAAGGCCTTGTAATTTTTTCTAAGCCAGCATCATTTCTCATTCACGTTCCCACCAAGAATAATTCTCTCCTCAATCCCACCAACCAATCCTTAAGGGCCACACTTTATATCACAGGGGTGAGGTGGGCAGGTTAGCTTTCAACTTCTTGGTTTGCTTTTATCCTGTTTGTGTTTTTGGTCTAGACAGAACTAGCCTTGGTATGAGAAAAGTAAGTTTTTAAAATGTTGTGTTATTAGCACAACATTCAGTAACTTGACAAGAGGGCAACACAAAGAACCTGTTTCACTTTAACTTTCTCAGATTTAAGACACATCAATCACTCACCTCTTGTCTCCAAATTAATTGGTGCATGTCTATTTCTGCCTCTATTTCTCAACTGCACATCCAGGCATTCACACATTCATCCTTTGCCTATGCTTTTGCTATGTACAGAGGTATGAATCATTAAGAGAGGTTGGCAGGGTCTGGGGGGCATGGGCAACCATAGGAAGGGATGTAAATGCACCCTCAGGGTCCCTGAACCTACTGGACACCCCATATGTTATCTGCATGCCACCACACACCGCTGCAGATCAGACCACAGAGAGGCCAAAGCCAATCACAGGGAAAATCAAGTTTCCTTTGGCAAGACAGATACAAGGAAACACACACACACACACACGAGCAACGTTTTCCTTCTAACATAATCAGCTTCTCCTCTTCCCCCACCCAACCCTCCCTAACCCTATAAATTGTAACCTATAAACAGGATCCCAAATACATACAGCATCAATCATGTTTATCGATCATAATAAACATTAGTTCGACTAAATGCTACAGCTAGAATTATTTCCACTATTTATAAAGTTTTTTCTTTTATTTGTTTGGTTTTTAGTTTAAAACCAGTTTTGCAACAATGCTAAGCTATTCTGAGGTATTTTATGAAGGTGCCAGAAGCTAGCTGTTACCCAAATTAAGGTACCACCATTCAACGAGAAAAAGAAGGGAAGGAAAGGAGATCCAGATGACATAATCAACAAAATTCACTCACATTTACTGCTTTTAGCTAAGGCCAAGAGTACAAGGGCCAAAACAAGGAACGACTTAATGAATAAGGTTAGAAGAAAACTACAAAAAAAAAAATTTTTTTTAAAGCTACAGTTCACAAACCATATAGAAAACCGGGTACAAACTAGAAGACTCTGAGAAAAAATATATTCCCTGCCCTCCCAGTGGAATCCTTTCAAATACTTTACTGGAAATCTCAGGGGTGTCCTATTTATATTTAATCTCTTTGGATTAAGAAATGGATGACTGGCCTTTATGATGAAAGCAACTTATTTATCCTATTCCTATCCAAGTTTACATTTGTATTGTGTACACCATCCATGCAAACCTATGTAATAGCTGATCTTAGTTATTCTTCTTACAGAAATAGCAAAGAAGGATTTTTCCCTTCACTTCTCGAAAGGGAAGTTTGTAAACGCTGAGAAAGATTTACCATTTTGTCATCCTCAAAATGTTGTAAAACTGAAAATGACATCAAATAGCCAGGACTATGAACAGCATCACACATTAAATGCTTTCCACATACATATAAAAGCAAACTCATATCAGTTATGAGCAAATTAACCCATCAATTCTTGTCTACTTTGGAAAATTTTAAATTTTGCATCCTTAGTATTTTTCTCCCATTAGTATTAATCATCTTTTAATGTTTTCAACTCTAATAAACAAACTTTAAGCTCATCAAGTTTAGATGCTGATTAATGAGAAAATATTTGGCCAAGCTCTCCAAATGAATTATTGCTGGGGCCCTTCCTCAAACTGCAGACTGGTCTTCGGAAGAGCCCCCAGGAGCCAGGCCAGAGCCACCTGTCAGGGTGATTCCCTGCCTCCTCCTTGTTACCACACCCTACACTCAGTGATGGGGGAAGTCAGTGATACTACTGACTTCTCCCTGGCAGGGCTTCTCCTTTCTTGGGAAGAAACAAAAGCAAGAGGCTTTTCCTCTGTCTTCCTGTCTCAATGACCTTATCTTGTTTCTTGGTCAAGAATGTTTTGTGAGGATGACCTGGTTTGGGAACAGCTTTAGACTAAGAACAGAGAGTTCTATAAGCCAAGCGTTTATTCTACACTAATTGAAATGTATAATATCAGGATTTATCACTTTAAAAATTGACATGAGGACGGGCGCGGTGGCTCACACCTGTTATCCCAGCACTTTGGGAGGCCGAGGTGGGCGGATCACCTGAGGTCAGGAATTCAAAACCAGCCTGGCCAACATGGTGAAACCCTGTCTCTACTAAAAATACAAAATTAGCCAGGTGTGGTGGTGGGCGCCTGTAATCCCAGCTACCTGGGAGGCTGAGGCAGGAGAATCGCTTGAACCCAGGAGGCAGAGGTTGCAGTGAGCCAAGATTGTGCCATTGCACTCCAGCCTAGGCAACAAAGACCTCCCCCACCCGAAACAAAATTGACATGAATTCCCCATATTTGCCAATGTATCGGATTTTTCCAGCAAGTTAAAAGAAAATTTTTTAATGTTAAAGATTGGGCTGAATTTAAATATTGTGTCAAGCAAATATCTGTGCTTCTGGATAATACAGACAAGGTTTCCCTTATCTTCCCAAATAAATGAGGGATAATGGAAGAAAATAACATTAAAGAGGTATAGTTGTGCTTTTTTCCCCCAACAATGAATGAGAGATGTACAACAAATTGGCAAGATGATCTCACTAAGAATCTTTAATCTTATCTTCCCTTTTTTAAACAAAAAAGATTTATTTCTTACAGTGCTAGCATTAAGTATAAATAGGTATGATTCTGCACAAAATGAAAGTTGGATTCCTTTGGTTCCATTTCTTGGGTAACAAGTTGAATAAATTGGGATAGTATTGATCTTTCTGATAACAAATAAAAGGACATGTGAATTATATCAGTTAATGGATATACACAATGTTTTTCTTAATTCTAAAATGCTGCCTATAGAACTTCAGAAACACAAATACAGCACTCAACTTATTTTTTCTTAGAACAACATAGTAATATTGTTCCTGTGAGAAGCCCTTTTTTAGGTCTTTCTGCTCTGTTATTCAGATGTATACAAGGTATAAATAAAGTTTATGACCAAATTGCACCACTTGTGATAAGCAGGATTCACACAATTACATTCACCACTCCTTAGGGAGGACCCATTACCATGGGCATATATAGGATTCACTATAAATGCATTTAGAATAGTCTTTGGCTTAGTATGTGCTAACCAAATTCAGAAATATAAAATAAAATTTGCATAACCATTAAGGGGGAAAAAAGGATAATACAATGAATTGTGATGACCTATCTGGCCTTTCTTCTTTGAAATGCAGAAACTCCACCAAACACCTCTTTTTGGTCAAATGGTCCCTGGCCCCCTTTAGTTTCCAGGTTCTCCCATATAAGGTGGCTAAAAGTTAAGTTTGAGTACCTTAGCTCAGAAGAGAGTTCATCAATTCAAAATGCATTTCTTGAGATGATAAAAAGATATACATGTAAAGTAAAAAATGACTAAGGTGTTCATGAAGCAATATAAGTAAAGTATCTAGGGATGATGGATAGGGAGTTGATTTTAAATTAAACAACCACCAAAAAGCTGTATTAGTGTTTCGTGAGTACATATGTAAATGTACCTTTCATTTCACAAATTATTTTAAATAAGTAAAAAAAGAGAAAAAATTTTATTTTATCTAAAGATTTATCTTTGCCTGAAGATTATTTCTTCTTTTAAACAGATTTTCTATGCTGGTCTACCCTCATCAAGTGCTTCACATAAAAAAGGCAGAATCCCCTTATCCCAAATTGAGTAGAAAATATAGACAGGGTAGGGAATAAAAGACCCTTGTATTGACATTTAAAGCTTAGTATCTTTTCTAATATTAAAGTCTGTTGGTGAGTTTTATTTGGGAAAGGGATCATTTTCTAAACCATACGTGAGGGAAAAGAAAAAACACCCGAACAGTCTTTCCTTGCCCTTTGTCTTACCTCACTGAGCTTGAGTCCCTTGGGACTCCATACTTCCTTTGGTAGCAATTTTGAGAAATTAATGCTGTAACTTCTAATCCAGTATAGTGGGTATCAGCATTTCCCTCCCTGAATCCTTCCGTCTAAGTTTCACCACTCCCAAGGGAGGGACTCATTACTATGGGCAGCTAGAGCATTACTGATAGCCCTAAAATCATTTGCACAGACTAAAGGTAGAGATGTCAAGTCAGGATAGAAGATTACATTTAACTACAACAGAGAAAAAGTGAATGGAGAGGAGAGAAATTAGTAATTGACATTGTCATTCTATTTACACACCAACCTAATAAACTAGTTAAACATCAAGTTAATGTCTGCCCAGAGGATATTACAATTTACCAACATAAAAGATTAAAAACAAGCAGCAACTTTTATATAAAATTAATAAAGACAAATGAAAAAGAAATTGTCAGTAGCATCTATCTCCTCGATGTGTCTGAACTGCACGTTATCAACTAGTCCATTAGTACAGCAGCTTGCTAAAAATTGACTTTGGTTCAAGCTTAGTTAAAAAACAAAACAAAACATAAAAAAACACACCACACAAAAAGGGTGAATGGACATTTGTTAGTTTCCCTGCTTGCAGTTCACTGATTTTGGAAGGATTTTAGGGAAGGTGAAGGGTAAGAGGAGGAAATTTAGGGGTGGTAATTAAATATTTGTGAAATAAAACAAGATAGAAAAAAACTAAAACAAAAATTTAAAAGGGGACTAAAATGTTTCTGACCTTTTAACAGACTGTCTCCCACTTGAATCACACACAAAAGTACACAATGTGTCTGTATTTACCGCCTTTCTGGACAATGGTAAAGAGAGACAAGTACACAGAATCCAAGCTCCCTTGTGGACACAAACAAAAGCAATCAGAATAAAAATCACCTGTAAGTTCTCTCTACATCCCCAGCTCGAAAGGGAGAAAAAGTGCAGTCTTGGGACCACCGGAGATTTAAGCAAGCACCCACAGCCACCAAATGGGAACCTTTAACTCCAATAAGAAGGGGAACTTAGATGAGCTGCACTGCAGTGATCCAGTCTTTTGGAATATTTTTTGGTAAAGATGGCATAGTAACAGTACATTGACAAAAGGGGAATTTAATCTCCAAGTTATCCTTATTCCTCTTCATCCACTTTCACAAGCTCTTCCTTTTCAATGGGCTCATTTATATAGTCTAGAAACACCCTGAAAATAATTACAGGAGCTAATTACTTTCTACATTGAGTAAAGAGATGTGTATTGCCATTCAGACCTACCTAGCAGGAGCATCATGAACAAACCAAGGAGACACTTAAGGTGTGTGCAAAGTTCCTGCTCAAAGTCCTTCTTCAAAGGTTCTACAGATCCCAGCCCGGCTAATAAGTGCCTCCTTTAGTCAGAGAACCAAGAAAAATCTCAGGGTTAGAGGAATTTATAAGCCATCCAGTAGAAAGGAAGTCTGTGGCTCTCTAGAGGAAAAGGTGGTAACCTTACACTCTTCTCATCATACCTCTTTTGTATATATTATCAATGGAAAATAGTCTAGTAGAATTCCTTTAGAAAATAAAAAAAGGGAAAAGTTTCCCAATTTCAATAAGTCAGTTTTTTTTCTTTGCCAAGTTAAAGTTTGGATGAAAAACTTCCACAAAATGGAACAAACAAACAAACACACCAACAGTAGGAGCATTTTTCAGGAGATAAGAAATCAGGAGAACCACCAAGTCAGGTGTCTGCAGTAGTCTTTGCTCTTCGGAACCAAATCCTGCCCTGCAACATGTACAGCTGTTCCCAATGAAAGTAGCAGAAAGCAGCACTGTTGCACCACAGGATCTGGGCCTCAGGGTCATTCAATGATTTGGGGGTGAGTGAGAGCTACAGTTCAGCAGGAATTCCTTCCTACACAAAAGTGCTCCAAAGGCACCACCTGATATGGGGAGGGGAAGGGGCGTGTGTGGAATGGGAGTGTTTGCACACACTGCCTTCAGCTTCTGCACCAAGCCTCTTGCATAAGTGGCAAAAGAAAATAATTTTCTAGCACCTCTGTAAGAGTCATCAAGGATAAGGAAACCAGCAAGAACATTCCCCGCAGTTAAGAACAGAAGTCTCCCCTCACCCCAAAACCCTCCCTCCCCACAGTGTGGGAGCTCACTGAAATAGGATCCAGGAGCAAGAGATAATAAACATGTCCAAACTATATATATATATATATATATAAAACAATAACAACAACAACAATAATAATAGAGATACAGTAATACACAGGCTGCCTAAATTGTAACCAGCTTAAGAAAGGAACCCCAACACCAATTGATACGATTATAAACACCTTGTTTTTATGACTTAATTGGGCCTGTACAACAGACCCATAAAAATGATTTTTTTTTTTTTTTTAAGAAAAAAAGAAATTTAGACAAACAAGAATCCCCTTCCTATATTGGAATTGGTTAACCCACCTTAAACTTGTCATCATGACTGCCTGGAAATGGATAAGTGTCCTTTTCACTTATTTTTGTTTGTTTTTGATTTTTTGTTTCTTTTTTTTTTTTTAATTTTTGGTTAGAAAGTTCTCCAATCAATGAAGCAATCCTGAAAAGACAGTGTTTTATTACAAAATTAGGCAAATGTCCCGTCTCCATCCTTTCTTTCTTTTCTGGTGTGTGTGTGTGTGTGTGTGTGTGTGTGTGTGTGTGTGTGTGTGGTGTGTGGTTTTTTTTTTTCTCCCTTCTCTCCTTTGCCCTCACAACACGGCGAGAGGAAGCCAATCACATTTTTCAGTTTATTAACCTGGCTGGCAGTCCAATCACACTGCAGAGTGAAAAAGGCTTCTGGCAGCCCAGCTCCGCCCAGCTCACTGTGCCTTGGAGGCGGTGGTGGTGGTGGATGCAGCCCCGCTGGCAGAGGCCACTGTGAAGAGAGAGTTCTGGATGGATTCAGCAGAGGTGGAGGTGGCATGAAGGCTGGCTACAGGTGCAGAGTTCCCTGCAGAGGCTGCGGCGGCAGAGACCAAGCTAACAGGGTTGCTGGTGAGCAGAGAGAGGTTCTGAGGGTTCAGGAACAGAGGGGCAGTCACGATGTTGGGGGCTCCTCCCGCATTGGCAAATACCAGGTTCCCAGTTGCATCGAGTGATGTTATTGGAAGAGAGCCACCAGAAGCAAGAGCTACAGACAAAAACCCCCAAAACAGGCAGAAATGAGAACATTAACATCATCCTGGAGAAGCCAAATAACACACCAAAAGTCTATCATTTTCCTACAACTCACTGGGAAAAGTGTAGCCCTTTTCCTCAAACGCAGTGCTATACTGATACCAATTGTAGTTTATTTATAATTTTGAAGAGCCTGAAAGACTGAAATGTCTAATTTAATGGGCACGAGCAGGGGCAGAAGACAGTTAATAACTGTCTAATGAATTACAGTCATGTTTCTGTCTTGAAATCACCAGTTTATTTCATTTACCTAGACATATTTGATAAATCCAATAATTTTGTCTTTAATGAAGACTGCTGATTTTAAACTACCTCTGTTCAAAAGACAAACTAGCTAAAGTGATTAAAACATTAACAATAGGAGGTGAGTGGTGGGCCTGCCTCCTGTTAGATCAGTGGTGGCATTAGATTCTCATAGAGCAAAGTCGGAGGTGGAAACGGTGCCATCCAGAAACCACCCCACCGCACTGTTGCTGTGGAAAAATTGTCTTCCACAAAACCTGTCCCTGGTGCCAAAACGGTTGGGGACCACTGCTCTATATTACGATACACAAGATGAAAACCATCTTGAAAAAGGCTTTAGTTCTAAAATAAATTATGTATCACCAAATAAAGTAAAAGGTATAATTAATTTCTCACTTCCTGAGGCTAAACATTTGATTTCTATGACTTGTGCAAAGGAGAATGATGAATCTAATATAGCAGGAAATCAGACATAATGATGTAGGTGGCCACATGTGGGTGATCTAAGGCTAGGATGTGCTTTAATGGGCGAGAAATTTTCTATGATGCTGTTGCTTCCCCCAAAGAAGACATCATCAACATTTTATTTAAAATAATTGAGACTCTCATTTAATATCTCAACCTGTTGTCTGGCAACATTCCTAAATCTCCCTACCCATATAACCTCACTCCTACATGTAGATTTGAGGGATTTTCTGACGGCATTACACATTTGGTTGATTTCTTACATAAAATATAGCTGAAGGGAATGCCTCTGACTTTGGCCTTGTTCATACAAACGGTACAGAACAGTGAGACTTAGTGCAGCTTGAAGTTTTTCTGAGATTCCAAACTTAGGGTCATAGACCAGTTCCAGATCTTTTCAGAGTATCAATCATGCCCTGGGGAAGACATTTTGCCTTTGTAGGATCCCCACAGCACAGAAACATTCAATAAAGCAGAAGAAAAAGTGATTTATTACAAATTCTATTGCAAAAAAAAAAAAATTACTATATAAAAAAAGCTTTAGAGCTAACCAATTCAGGTATGATTTAGTCAGTCAGAAAGTCAATATAATGTAAGGTAATCTAGGCCATGGTGTGGTTTTGTCTGTAATTGTCTAGTACACTGTCAGAGACATCACCTGTGAAATATTAATCTTAATTTAGGTTGGCGAATAGCTATTTTTGGCCCTGAGAACTCTCATTTACGCACAAACCACGGTTTGTTTTTTTTTTTTAAAGAAACAGGGTCTCACTGTGTTGCCCAAGCTGGGGTGCAATGGTTATTCACAGGCATGATCATAGCACACTGCAGTCTTGAACTCATGGCCTGAAGTGATCCCCCTGCCTCAGCCTCTCATCAAAACTATTTTAATTTTAAGAAAAAAAATTCTAAGTCATTAGTGATGTCTCTCAGATTGTCTCCCTGAATCACATAACAGTAAACATTTTTAGACAGAAAGCTTAGGTACTAAACAAGCGGAACCTTTCACTATATGGAATGAATATTGCCCTGGGTAACATGCTAAAAGGTAAAAGGAACCCAGCTGAACTTGGAAAAGAGACATTATAATCCAACAGAATATATGTTCTACACTAATGGTGATATAAAAAGAGCAGAACCTAATGAGAATTAAAAGCACTCCTGAGGTCCACCTGATGTGTTCCAATGTTCATTCATCATAGGACTTTCCTATGCACAGCTTTCTCAGGAGTGGGGATGGGGACTGGAGAGTCTTACTTGGTCAAGTTTGCCTTGAGATGGGTGTTGGATTAATACTTGGGATAAACTTATCAGGGGAAAAAAATCTGGTTTCAAGTCTATTCACGTAAGATCAATATCAGCATAAAAGTTCTGGTTTCTTACCATATACCAAACTAAGTATATTTCCTGCTTTTACTCACATACTAACACCTATACTTTTCTTACAAAGCTTTTTAATGAGGACATTTTCTTAGTTCTCAAGAACACGTTAGTCAGCATTTGACTATCTTTCCCATCACTTTTACCTCTAGCAAAGCAGACTTCCTCCATCTCTCTCTGTGTCTCTCTCTCTCAAGCACACACACACACACACACACACACACACACACACACACACACACACGTGTACATGTGTGCACACCACCAAAGAGAGAAAAAGACTTCTACTGACCTTGAATAGTTGCCAGTGTACTGTTGCTCATTAGAGCTGGGCTGAGAGCACCGCTCAGGGTCCCTGGATTCAGACTGAGTAAGGCACCTCTGCAAGTCCAAAAGAGGAGTCACTTTATTACCATGGAGACGCAGGTCTCATTTTGACAACACACCAAAAGGAACTTACAAAAGGAAAATCCAGCTGGGGAAACAGGTGGAAATATTTACTTTTCTTTACTCTTCTATGGTTTGTGTTTCTCAGTTACTGCTTTCCTGGATGCTTACTTGTACAAACGAGGTTATGATCAGCACAAAATGTAAAACTTTTACAGTCATTTTGACCTTTCTTTGAATGACTTAATTTCTTTTTTTCCAAAATGAAAGAAACATTCTAGAGAAAAGGATATATTTACAAGATAATTCTTATGTGTGACAATAACAGTATAAAATTGAGACTCCCATTACATCTCTCATCTATGCTTGAGAATTAGGAAGTAGGCAGTTGAGAGAGTTTAATGGGGAAAATAAGAGTTAAGAATTCTGGGCTTTCTTCCTGGCCCCGTCACTAAGGTAATTAGTGACCTGATATTTTGGGTCTTCATCTGGAAACAAAGGTATGACTACTGCCCTTCCCAGGGTGTTAAGAAACTTAAACTATAATCAAGGTCCTTGTATGATCACAAAACAGCCCACTTCAAAGAGATTACTGCTTTAAAGACATTTTTTCCCCCCAGTTAAGTCAGTGATGCAAAGTCTCCCCTATGAGTAATTCCAGGGATGACCTCCACCTCAGATGTCAACGAGATGAGAAAGCGCCTTACCCAGCCGCAAACTGTGAGGGTGCCATCAGGCTTGGGTTTAGTCCTGCAGCAGCTGCCATGGCAGCAAGACTGGCATTTGCTGGCAACTGTGCAGCTCCTTGAAGGGCAGCAGCTGCTGCTGTTTGCAAACCTGACGCTGTCACCATCACCTGGCTGGTCCCAAGAGGGGAGGACAAAGGAGTGGAGGTGGTCTGTGTTGTGCTGGTCTCACTGGCACTGGATGCCTCGGAGGTGGAGGCTGAGGCAGAAGGGGAGGGACTCAGAGAGGGGGACGTGACTGCTGAGGAAGCAGGAGGTGCTGTGGAAATCACGGTTGCTGTGTTGTTGGAGGTGGTGTCTGAAGTGCCTGAAAAGAGAAACAGATTAGAAGATGACCTTTTGTAAATGGTTTTGGAAGAATGGTGGCTTTACTCAGCTAAACTCTATAATCAATGGAATAATTAACCTACCACTTTGTAAATTTGTTCTTTAATGACCTAGTTTAGTGCTTCTATGGAAATTAACTACAAAACCAAACATTTTAGAATCACAGCTAGGAACCCTACTTTAAGAGATATGAGCAATGGAAGAAACAGAGAAGTTTTCCATTGCCTATTTCCTATTCAAGAAACACAGAATCATACAAGCTCTAATTATGGAATACAACTGCTCTGGGGAAGAAAAGAAAACAAAAGATGAAAATTTCTGTAAAGCTCTTTTCATTCAGAAATCTCCTTAGTGGTCTCCTCAGAAAATCAAAACAAGGAGAAGAAAACAGAAAGTTATATACTTTTCTAAGAATTCAGTATCAACAACAACATAGAATAAAATGACTACATGCCTTCTCTACATTCAAGCAACTATTCTGTAATAAAATTAGCTCTCAAAAGTCCACTGTGGTTAAAAAAAACACACACACACACACAATGATACTATGAATCTCATAAAAGCTTGCATAAAAATTAAGATCTAAGAAATTATTATCTGTAGGCCGGGCATGGCGGCTCACACGTGTAATGCCAGCACTTTGGGAGGCTTAGGTGGGCGGATCACGAGGTCCAGATATCGAGACCATCCTGGCCAACATGGTGAAACCTCATCTCTACTAAAAATACAAAAATTAGCTGGGTGTGGTGGCGGGCGCCTGTAGTCCCAGCTACTCAGGAGGCTGAGGCAGGAGAATTGCTTGAACCTGGGAGGCAGAGGTTGCAGTGAGCTGAGATTATGTCACTGCACTCCAGCCTGGTGACAGTGCAAGACTCTGTCTCAAGAAAGAAATTATTTGTTAGGCACTTTTTAGAAAAAAGTGCCTGACTATGCTTTTGGTTTAAGGACAATGAACATTTGGATATAAATGACTAACATTAAATATATCATTACTAAACACTAAAACACATTCGCTAGGATTATTTAATGTTTGAGATCAGCGTTGTCTAACAGAAATACAAGACATATGTAATTTAAACATCTCTAATAGCCCCACTGAAAATGGTAAGACAAGGCCGGGTGTGGTGGCTCACGCCTGTGATCCCAGCACTTTGGGAGGCCGAGGTGAGTGGATCATTTGAGGTCAGGAGTTTGAAACCAGCCTGGCGAATGTGGTGAAATCCTGTCTTTATTAAAAATACAAAAATTAGCCAGGCGTGGTGGTGGGAGCCTACAATCTCAGCTACTTGGGAGGCTGAGGCAGGAGAACTGTTTGAGCCCAGGAGGTGGAGGTAGCATTGAGCTGAGATCACACCGTTGCACTCCAGCCTGGGTGATGAAGCAAGACTCTGTTAAACATATATATATATATACAATAATAACATTTTTTGGTGATGAAATCTTTTATCAAGCTTCAGAACATGCTCTTCTTTCATAACAACCTTGTTACAAATTCAGGCAATTTTGTCCTTCCCAAATCTGTTTTAAAACCTTCCTCTGGTCTGTACTAAGAACACCTAGAATTGAACTCTCTTCTCATTTCCACTCTTCAGTTTTTATCACATGTCACAGGGTTGGGAGAGACTCAGACATCATCTATTTCAGCACTCACTACTTTCTCCACCTCCTATAAAGCTGTGCCAAAGTGGTTGCCAAATGAATGAGGTAAACATAATGTTCTTACTGGTAAATAAAAAGGAAGGTTTTCTTCCTCTGTCTACCTTTCTGAAAAATATAAATGATTTATTTTTATTGCCACTGCCCCTAAGTATCATTACACCTTTGTAGATACTATGAATTCTATTTTCGTTCATTACTTCTTTGGTTCTAAATCTCTCAGAACAATCTACCACTGAACATTGGATGTTGTGTAGGGTCCTGTGTTAGGCAGATTCATATACGCTTTTTCACTTTAATCTTCTCTTAAGACATGCCCCCTGTTGTATAGTAAGGTGAACATCTTTTCTTATTTCTCTTCCACGCTAAGCAATTTCAATGTACTTTCAATCTTTTTTTGACCAATTTATCACCTTATCTAACCTGATTTTACCTATGGGTACCACTTCCCTTTCAAAGTTCTGAAATTGAAATTGCCTATTTTTATAAGTCCTAATATCTTGAGCTCAAAAGGCTTAAAATAGTTATTTTTTTACTCTCTGGCCACCTTCAAATCATTCACCAACTGTTTTCTTAAATCCCTTAAGTTTGCAAAGAAAATTCCAGTCAAATTTTATCAGTGAATTTAACCTAGGCCACGAGATGATGACTCCAGAACCATTCGAAATTGTTCTAGGTGTCTCCAATATAAAAGTCATATAAGCATTATGGTATAACAACTTAAAATTATCTTTAAATTATCCCAGCCAGTAAGTCATGTTTTAATCAATGTATGTATTTCCTGACTGTAAATTCTTGGCAACTTGGCAATTTAATTACTTGGGTAACTTTCACTGGTGAACTTAGTGTTGCTGAGCCTCAGTGTCCTCAACAGCAAAATAAGATGCCACCACCCACCTCACAGGGGCAGTAGGAAGCGACAGCCAAGATGTGTATATAGTACCTAGCACTTCCCTGTGCTTCCCACCCTGTCTTGTCTTTTCTCAAACAGCTTTTATTGAGGTACAATTTATAAATTGGATATCCATATGCAGAAAGAGGAATTTCAATCCTTACCTTATACCATGCATAAAAATTAACTGAAATGGATCAAAGGCCTAAATATAAGAACTGAAACAATAAAGCTTCTAGTAAATAAAGTAGGACAAAATCTTTGTGACCTTGGGTTAAGCAAAGAGTTCATGGACACAGCACCAAGAGAACGATCCATAGAAGAAAAAATAAATCAGTAAATTCAACTTCATCAAAAGTAAAATCTTTTGTGCTTCAAAAGCCACAGACTGAGAGAAAACATTTGCAGATCACATATCCAATAAAGGAACTGAGAGTTGTGTCAGAATGTATAAACAACTCTTACAACTCAATAGTAAGAATATAGACAACTCAGATTTTTAAATGGACAAATGTTAGTATACATTTTACCAAGGAAGATATAGGAGTGACTAGTAACCACATGAAAATTCATCCAGTTTTAAAATTCAATTACTTTTAATCAACTTACAGTTATACAACCATCATCCCAACCCAGATTATGACATTTCCACTCCCAAAAAAGATCCCTTGTGCCTGTTTGTAATCATGTCACACTCCTACCTAGTTATCTGCTTTTTGTCTCTATAGATTTTTGAGGACATTTCACACCAATGTCCACACAAATGGAGTCATACAATATGTAGTCTCTTGCATCTGGGTTCTTTTACTTAGCATTCTGTTTTCAAGGTTCATCCACATTGTAGCACAAATCAATACCTCATTAATTTTTACGGCTGAATAATATTCCACTGTGTAGCTACAACACATTTTGTTTATTCATTCACCAGTTGATGAGCACTGGTTTGTTTCCAGTTTTTGGATATTATAAATAAGACTGCTATATGAACACTCACATTAAAGTTTTTGTGTGGAAATGTCTTCATTTCTCTTGGGGAAATTGCTGGGTAGGATGCTAAATTTATGTTTAAAAGAACTGCCAGGGTGTTTTCTGAAGTTGTATCATTCTACATTCCTACAAGCAATGCATCGAAATTCCAGTTTCTCCACATCCTTCCCAACATTCATCATCTTGGGTCTTTTTGATTATAGCCATTCTGGTGAGTACAAAGCAGTATCTCATTATGGTTTTAATCTGCATTTCCCTAATAAGTAATGCCAACGTCACACATCTCTCCATGTGCTTACTAGTCACTCCTATATCTTCCTTGGTAAAAGGATACTAACATTTGTCCATTTAGAAATCGGAGTTGTTTATATTCTTACTATTGAGTTTTAAGAGTTGTTTATACATTCTAGACACAATTCCTTTATTGGATATGTGATCTGCAAATGTTTTCTCTCAGTCTGCGGCTTTTGTGCTTCAAAAAGCACAAAAGATTTTACTTTGATGAAGTTGAATTTACGAATATATTTTTTCTTTTATGGATTATTCTCTTGGTGCTGTGTCTATGAACTCTTTGCTTAACCCAAGGTCACAAAAATTTTGTCCCACTTAATTTACTAGAGGCTTTATAGTTTCAGCTCTTATATTTAGGCCTTTGATCCACTTCAGTTAATTTTTATGCACGGTGTAAGGTAAGGATCTAAATTCCTCTTTCTGCATACGGATATCCAGTTGTCCTAGAACCATTTGTTGAAGACTATCCTTTCCCTATTGAATTGCCTTGGCACCTCTGTCAAATATCAATAAAGCATAAATTCAAAGTTTTGCTTCTGGACTCTTAATTTAGTTCCATTTACTGTATATATCTATATGTATGCCAGTAATATACTGTTTTGATTATTGTTGCTTTACAGTAAACCTTGAAATCGGGACATGAAAATCCTCTAATTTCATTCTTTTTCAAAATTGTTTTGTCTATTCGGGTCCCTTCCACGTATATTTTCGAAAGAGTTTATTGATTTCTTTAAAACAAAACAAAAAAAACCTGTTGGAATTTTTACTATGATTTTGTTGAATCTATAAATCAAGCTGGAAGACTGAGCATGGTGGCCCATGCCTGTAATCCTGGCACATTGGGAGGCCAAGGTGGGTGAATTGCTTGAGCCCAGGAGTTCGAGACCAGCCTGGGCAATATGGCAAAACCTTATCTCCGCAAAAAAATACAAAAATGAGCTGGGCAGGTGGCATGTGGCTATAGTCCCAGCTACTGGGGAGGCTGAAGTGGGAGGATTGCTTAAGCTTGGGAAGTTGAGGCTGCAGTGAACTGTGATTGTGCCACTGTGTTAGGGCAATACCCTGTCTAGAAAACTGAAAACAAATTATATATATATATATATATGAAATAAATAAAATAAAAAATATATATTTGTGTTACAATGTGGATTAACCTTGAAATCAGAGAGAGAGAGATATGCACACATATCTCCAGCTGGAGAAAAACTGTCATCTTAAGAATGCCTCGTTTTCCAAAACATGAATGTGGAATATGAAATGTCTCTTTATTTAGACTTTTAACTTCTTTCAGCAAATTGTAGTTTTCATTGTTCAAGTCTTACACTTCTTAAGTTTATTCCTAAGTATTTTATTCTTTTGATACTGTTACATACAAGTTATTTCCTAAATTTCATTTTTGAACTGTCCATTGATAGTATATACAAATGTAATTGATTTTTATATATCAATCTTGTATTCTGCAACAATACCGAATTTATTGACTAGTCCTAGATATCTTTCTTTTTTTGGTGAATTCCTTGGTGCTTTTATGCATATAGAATAATGCAAATAGAAGCAGTTTAACTTCCTCCTTTACAAACTGTCTTTCATTTTTTTGCTGTCCTTTACTCAGAGGCTATACTCTCCAGGACAATGTTAATCAGAAGTCCACAAGAGCAAACACTCTTACCTAATTCCCAGTCTTAGTGGGGAAAGTATTTAGTCTTTTGCCATTAAGTATTCTCTTTGCTGGAGAGTATTAGTAAGTGCTCTTTATCAGGTGAGGCAGTTCCTTTGTATTTCAGTTTTTATCACGAATGGGTTTTGGATTTTTACAAATATATTTTCTGTACCCACTGAGATGATTATGTGGTTTCTATCCTTTCTTCTACCATTATGTGTTACATTAATTGATGTTCAGTTATTGGACTAACCATACATTCCTGGGAGATAAATCCTCCTTGGCCATGATGTATATAATTGTTTGATTTTTTTCAGTATGTTGCTGGATTTGACTTGCTAAGATTCTTTTGAGAGTTTTGGTTTACATTTTCCTGAGGAATATGAGTTTGTAATTTTTTTCTTGTGATATTTATCTGAGCTTGGGTATCTGGGTAATGCTGGCCTGGTAGGAAAACACAGGAGGAATGTTATTTCTTCTTTGATCCATGTTTTAATTTCCAAATGCATGGGGACTTCCCAAATTTATTTCTATTGTTAATTTCTAGTTTATCTCAGTTGTCATCAGGCAACACACTTTGTATGATTTTAATCCTTTTTAATTTACTGAAACTTGTTTTATGGCTAAAAGTATCCTGGGAGATGGATGTTCCATGTGTATATGAAAAGGATGTGTTTTCTGCTGTTGCTGGACCAAGTGTTCCGCAGATGGCAGTTAGAACAAGTTGGTTGATAGTGCTCAAATCTTGTATATCCTTCACGACTTTTTTTGTTACAAACAGGGTCTTGCTCTGTTCTCAGGCTGGAGTGCAGTGGTACAATTTCAGCTTATTGCAGCCTCAACTTCCCAGACTCAAGTGACCCTTCCGCCTCAGCCTCCCGAGTAGCTAGGACTAGAGGCATGTGCCACCATGCCTGGCTAATTTTGTTCATTTTTTTTTTTTTTTTTTTGTAGGAAAAAGGTCTTACTATGTTGCCCAGGCAGGATTTGAACTCCAGGACTTAAGCGATCCTTCCACCTTGGCCTACCAAAGTGCTGGGATTTATAGGCATGAGCCACTGCACATGGCCTGAATTTTTTTTTTTTTTAACATAGCTCAAATAAATAATATATCTGAAACTATTATTGTTGAATTGTCTGTTTCTTCTTTGAATTTTATTCCTTTTTGTTTACTGTATCTTGGGCCTTTGTTGTTAGGTGGCTATATAATTATAGTTGCTATATCTTTTTGAGGAATGAACAATTTTGTCATTATGAAAATGTTTTGGAAAATGAATTGGGGCAGGGCATGTTTGGTTGAGATTATTAAGGGCTGTGGAATTTTACAAGTTTTGAGACACAATGGAACACTTGTCTTTCTGGAGGAGTATGGCAATGATCACTCTTGCATCTATTTTAGAATGTTTACCAAGGACCTATTATGTGTCAAAGGTACCTATGGGAAAATAAGACAACCACATCAATCAAACATGATTTTCTTAGAAGATAGTACTGAGGATATGGTTTTCCCTTCATTTCTAAAATCCTATTCCAAATAATAGTAAAGAGATACAAAAGGGAAGAAGAGCTCTGGTGACAGATATCAGAGGATTTGAGATTCAGACAGATTTGCAGAAATGAGAAAAAGGATGAAGTTGGATGGTGGAGAAATCAACCATAGTCCAGAAGGGCACAGGAGACTATGACAGAGGAGGAAATTATTCACTCTGATGGAGCCTTACAGAGAGTCCCAGCTCAGAGTTATTTGCCAGATACTGAGGTAGATGGAAACAGGGTCAGAGAACAGGGTGATTCAAGGACTATTCACATAATAGCTCTCACAGTGGGCCTTTCCCTCCTTCTACCAGACCTCTCAGATGAACAGAACCAATGTCACCTACTCTTCATAGAAAATAAAATCTGACTATGGAACGCTAAGGATTCTAGTGTAGGCACTTGCAAGCATGAGTAAAGATACCCCTCATTTTGGAAAAGTATGAGAGAAAGCCTCGCTTGCCTGCCTGCTTCCTGTTCATATGCTGAAATAAAGTCTGGCAGTTTTTTACTCACATTCACAGCTCACTGTGAACCCTTCCATTCAGGGGAGGGGACTCTTGAGTAACAGAAGCTACACAATGTCAGGAAAAACCCTTGCAAGCTACTGATACTAAGTAATGTAATCTTGCATTCATCACTATGAATAAATAACCAAAAATCACCAGACAATGAAAAAAGCCAACAGCACATTACAAATGGCACAAAATGAATAAACAGAGTGAATGCCAAAAAACTCTAACTTAAAAAAAAAGATAAATTACCAGAGTTCAAGAAAGACATTAATTCACATTGAAAATGCTTGCTGAAGGCCAATGAGGGCAAGTTTTAAAAGGTCCCTTCTTTGAAATCTTGTAGTGAAATTTTAGAACAGTATAAGATTTAAACAAAATCCTTAAGGTTTATAGAGAGAAAAAACAAGGAAAAAGAGATCGAAATCAGACTTTTCATTAGCAACACTAGATGCTAAAACACAACAAAATTCAAAGGAAAAATACTTTTGTAACTGGACAAACTCCAAAAAAAAAACCGTGAAGGCAAAATAAATACTTCTCAGTTATACCTGCATTTTGAAATTTTACCTCCCATGTAACCTTTCTAAATAAAATTACTTGAGAACATGCTCCAGACAAAAAGGAATCAAAGAGGAAGACAGGGGATCAGAGAAACACTGGATTTAACTCAGGAAAACAATTTAAAATAAGCAATCATAGAAATCCCAAGAAGAAAGTCTTCAGGAAGAAAGCAGATTGCATTAGATAAGTTGTATGATTAAGACACTGGCTATCTTTAATAAAGAACATGATAAAGAAACATGCTACTTTTCTCAACAGAGAAAAGAAGGCAGTATAAAAATATCAGAGGAAAAGAGGCTGTACAAGAAAGTTACAGTCCAAAGAGGAAAAAAAAATTAAAAGGGGGCATGCTTTAGAGCAACGGCTGACAAAAGAGTAAGAAAAGAAAACCCACTTGACACCGACTCTTCTTCTCTTTCAAGGAGCAATGACACAAATTCAGCAGCTTACATCAACACTATTTATCATCTCATAGGTTTTGTGGGTCAGGTGTCCAGGCCGAGCCTCAGTCCTCTGCTTAGAGTTTCATAAGGCTGCAATCAAATACTGTACTGTACAAATACTACTGAAACTATACATACATGTACATATAAAAAAGATTTAAAGAGAAAATAAAAATAGTACTTGTGATTGTTTTTCCTGTTTCAATTTCCTAGTAATGTTGTTTCTTAATAATTAAAAAAAAAAATTCATTCCAGGAAAATTATCAGCATGTCAGAAAAAAAAATCACAATTAGATCCACATAAATAGGCTGAGTGAGTGAGTTCACGAAAATGTGGCTGGTAAGAAGTATTAAACACTGATGCAAATTTTAGCTAGTTTTGAGTATTAAAATCTCTCTAAAATTACTTTGATTTTCCCATATTTTAAGAAAACTGCAAAGCTATTTGTTCTTAATGTGTAAACTATTAAACAAATTTTCTGTAAAAGACAGGTATTTTTAGACCTAAAGCAACATAACTTGTTGGGAAGGTAAGATTCAGTTCATAATTTACCGGGTGACTGGCAGTCAATTTGGACAACAAGGTCCTCAGAGATGGGACTTCATGTTCTTGGTGTCTGACACAATGCCAATCAATCACTAACAGTTTGCTTATTAAGTAAAAGTGCTCAATATTATATATATTTTTAACCAAGGTTCTTAAATATATTCTTGAACCAAGGTTCTTAAAACTGGAACCTGTAGGTATCCACAAATAGCCTTGGGATCGGAGGTTGATGGGAGCTGTCATTTATAAACCTTAAATTTTACTAAAAATTGTGTATATGTCTATTTTGTGTGAGGAAAAGTCTGTAGCTTTCAAATTCTTAAAAAGGTTCAACATCTAGAAGAGGTCAAGAAACACTGTTTAACATAAGCAAAAATTAATGGATGACTGGATGCAGAAAAAAATAAAAATGTTCTAATAATGTAGAAATTTAGGCCGGGCGCGGTGGCTCAAGCCTGTAATCCCAGCACTTTGGGAGGCCGAGACGGGCGGATCACGAGGNNNGANG
>NW_016804379.1:1646243-1740583 GCF_001698545.2 Rhinopithecus bieti
AAAAAAAAAAAAAAAAAAAGAAATTTAATATAATATAAAGCCATTTATTCAATTTTTACATCATGGGTAGGTCATAGAACCAAGGAGGCATTATAAACTTAAAACATAAGTGAGAAAAATAAAAATTCCCACCTCTAGGTTAAATTAAGCTCCAATAAGAAATATCATTAATCTGCCCAATGATTTACTAGCAAATAACCAACCTGGTGAATAATTACAGCATGTGTTATGCACTATGTATCACTAAAAAAAAATCTGATGACAGTGCTAAGTGATTTTAAATTTATCTGGAAAATTTGCTATTGAAAGGAGGCCAAAGGGGAAAAAAAAAACCCCATTAATTTTGCAGAGTATGTCACGCACTGAGCTAGGCATCAAGAGTTCAAAAAGAACACTCAAATCTTTTGAGAAGTGCAGTCTATTGGGAAAGACAGGTGTGTGAAAATAAAATTATTTATAATACAGATACGTGGAAATGAATAGTTTCCTGGGGAAGCTAAAGAACATTTCCAAGAAAAACTGACATACAAGCTGGTATAGTTTTATCAATAACAGATCAAGAACGGCAGGCTAAGATGGACATTTCCAGTGTAGGGATGTTTACAAAGGTATGGATGGAGCCCTCCTGTGTGTTGAGGGTGGGGTAGGCAAAAGACTAGTGGGAGATCAGGTTCAGACTGGAAATAACCTTCATGAATTGACAAACTTGCATGTTTTCTGAATGCAAAAGGCACAGCTATTGAAGGTTTTTAAGGAAAGGAATTATTTTAAAGAAAATTGATGTTTATGAGCAACACCTATCTTTAGTTAGAGCCTTAATTCACAATTTAATGGCAGATTCTTATAATAACTCATCATGGGCCTCCCATGTGCTCAACAGGTGCACTGCCTGGCAGCTGCTTACCTGTAACTGAAAGATTCGTCACAGCAGCACTGGTCAGAGGGAGGACAGGGCTGACTGTGAGGGTAGTTGCTGCACTGCTAGTCACAAGGCTTGGTGTGGTCGCCACCTTGAGGTCAGAAATGAAAACATGGACAAAGCACTTAAAATCAAAACTTAAAGAGGAAATGATTTTATAGTCACTCTTTGATCTTGGAATTGAGACACTTACCATCCTATTTTGGAAAGCTGCTATTGGAAGATGGTTGTTCACTGATACCACAAATAGCTCTGCCCAGGTTTTAAAAATAAATAATAAAAAGTTCCTAAATTTCAATAGTGTTGAGACAGATATACTCTAAGTCGGTAAGAAACATTATACTAATTATCAACTTTACTTAAATAAGAAAACTATTTGACAGGATCAGGGAATCTGGGGTACGTGTTACTTTTACTTTTGACTCTGCGGGGGGGCAGTACTGCCTTATGTTTGGTTTTAATAAAATAAAATTATGAAAATAATGTGAAGTAAACTTTTAAAAAACTGATTCGTTTTGAAACAACAAAAAATTCTAGTTTTGCAAGAGATACTGTCTTTCTTCTAGTACAAATTAACATAAACATCACCTTTACAAAACAAAATTGTTGTTTAATAATTATCTTTTTCATAACTATCTCATAACTTTATGACTACAGACCCACCATTTAACAACTACAACCTTCAATAAACTAACATGTGCTTTTAATGCTGACTTTAATTTAAAAAGCCTGCCAGTATGGAATGACATTCAAATAAAATAAAACCAAATTTAAAAAGAACAGAAATGCAAACTCAACAATATTCCCATCTTTTGAATCCTGAAATAATCATCCTAAAAATCAAGGGAGTCACACGACCACTGTATGTCTCTTCAGTCTAGGAGTAATGCAAACAGCAGAAGTTACTCAATGAGGCTTCATAGGAAAGGATCATATGTTGTTTGAAAGTAAAAGATCTGAGATGATTGTCTTAATACAAGTTCAGAGCTGTAAGTTATCTGGTAATTTGCTGTCACTTAATCATGTGAGTGTAAGTTTAACAAATTGGGCTTTAGGACTCAACACGAATAAAAAGTAACTAAAGATTTTCTGAGATAGCTGGACTCAGTAGCAAATTTACTCCCATGGTTACACAGTAATCTAATGAACTATACCAGAGAAGAGTATGATGGAAATGCAATGAAAGAATTAGAATTGTTCACTTTAAAAAATAAGATAGGAGGGCTGGGCGCAGTGGTTCACACCTGTAATCCCAGCACTTTGGGAGGCTGAGGCAGGTGGATCACCTGAGGTCAGAAGTTTAAGACTAGCCTGGAGAACATGGTGAAACCCCGGTCTCAACTAAAAATACAAAAAAATTAGCTGGGCCTTGTGGCGGGTGCCTGTAATCCCAGCTACTTCGGGAGGCTGAGGCAGGAGAATCTTTTGAACCCAGGAGGCGGAGGTTGCAGTGAATTGAGATCACACCATTGCACTCCAGCCTGGACAACAAGAGTGAAACTCTGTCTCCAAAAAAAAAAAAAAAAAAGAAAAGAAAAAAAGAAGACTGGTGTGGTGGCTCACACCTGTAATCCCAGCACTTTGGGAGGCGGAGGCCGAGGCGGTGGATCACTTGAGGTCTGGAGTTCAAGACCAGCCTGGCCAACATGGTGAAACCCTGCTTCTATCAAAAGTACAAAAAATTAGCCGGGAATGGTGGTACATCTGTGGGGTACATCTGTAATCCCAGTTACTCGGGAGGCTGAGGCACAAGAATCACTTGAACCCAGGAGGCGGAGGTTGCAGTGAGCTGAGATCGTACCACTGTACTCCAGCCTGCGTGATGGAGTGAGACTCTGTCTCAATACAATACAATACAATAAATAGAAAAATAAATAAAAAATAAGATAGACCAAGAAGTTCTTGGGTTAATAACAACATGAGATTTCAACCTCCATGCAGGGGCACCTCAAGACCAGTGACCTCAGCAGACAGAAAGCGAGAGAGCGAGAGAGCGAGAGAGAGCACGCGAGCATGAGAATTTCATTACCTTGATAATGTCTAAAATATAAATTTATATGTATTTACTTGATGTATTTATTCATTAAATTACCATTATGAAATAAACTGATTTAACAGGTCATTTGTAAAATTGTGAAAATTAGCCCTTGAGCTTGCATTTTTTTTATTCTTACCAGTGAAGTTGGGCTGGGGAAAATTGCTTTGATAGGTGAGTTGCTGGTCCCACCACTGCTTGGTGGGTTTATTCTTTTTTCTTTCTGGCGGCGGTTACAGAACCAAACACGAATCACCTCTTTTTCCATATTGAGCTGATCAGCAATCATAGTGATCTCTTCCGAGGTAGGCTTTTGATTCTGCAGGGTGAAAAAATCCTTTGGAATAACTATCCTTTGGAATAACTTTTTGAACTACTGGCATAATCACATCAGTATATAAATAAACAAATGAGGAGGGACAGGTTAGAAAATGAAGCTGGGATACATATGACCATCCATATTGGGCCACTTTCAACAAAGAGATTCTGTAGATAGAAGTTCTAATGAACATATGCCTACTAAACTTATTCATATTAACTTAGAATAAGTTATCCTTGAATATCTATAGTTTTTCATTTTTAAGATCTATTAATTATGAATGAAATTAACAAAATACCAGTACAACCATATGTATTAGTAGGAATTTAACCTTTCTCCATGCTTCATGCTATCTAATTTGGACCTCACAGTAGGAAAGGCAGGTGTTTCACAGATGAAGGACCTTCAGCTTAAAGAAATCATGTGATTTGCCCAATCAGGGGCAGAGCTGATAAAAATTCCTAATTCAGTGTTCTCCCAATGTGCTCAAGTCTTTTCTGAATTAGAGAAGTCAAAATTTTCTTAAAAGCTTTATTATGATATTACCTGGTTAAAAAAAAATAATTGCCAAATATCTCTTGCATTAACTTAAGCTCCATAGCCTAACACTCAAGGTCTCTAGTGTTCCAATCCCAAACTACTATTCCAGACATACAGACACTACAATTTAACCAACCAACCTACTGGAGTGTCTCCTGATACACCCTATGGATTCCCTCACTTCAGTGTTTCTCCCCCACTCTGAGGGGGAAATGCTCATGTGTTTCCTCCGCTAAAGTACTTTCCCCCCACCTTTTGTAGTCTGTGGAATTAATTCCTATGTATCCTACGTTAGCTGCCACCTCTCTCATACTGAGCGCTTGCATGGATGTGATTCTGGTCTCTCCTGAACCCTGCAGAACTCTGGTTCTGTCTCCTACGTTAGTAACTTACTTACTTCACCTATTCATAATCATCCGTAAGGGCAGAGGCTGACATGTCATCTTTTACCACCTACAGTTTCTACTAAGTACTAATGTTAAGTACCACACAGACAATCCCATGTACAGAAAAGTAAAATCCTCACTGACCTCCAAGAAACTCTTCTCTAAGGCCACACGGATGTTGGTCTCTATGCTGGTGCGTTTCTTCCTCCTACGGCTCAAGCCCTCAATTCCTGGAGAATTCAGGGCACTTGGGCTGGAAAGGGACGAATCAGATGAGAGGTTCTCTGTAAGAATGAAGAAAATACAGAAATAAAATTAGCTGAGCACAGTGATTCATATGCATAATATGCATATTAACAAAACTGACAAAATAAACTACATGAAGTATGAAAAGGTTTTCACATAACCTACATTACAATATTGCTTATTGGCCGGGCATGGTGGTTCACACCTGTAAACCTAGCACTTTGGGAGGCGGAGGCGGGAGGATCACTTGAGGTCAGGAGTTCAAGACCAGCCTGGCTAACGTGGTGAAACCCCATCTCTATCAAAAATACAAAAATTAGCTGGGCACGGTGGCGTGCACCTGTGGTCCCAGTTACTTGGGAGGCCGAGGCAGGAGAATCACTTGAATCTGGAAGGCAGAGGTTGCAGTGAGCTGAGATCGTGTCATTGCACTCCAGCCTGGGCAACACAGTGAGACCATGTCTCCCCTTACCTGCTCCTCCGCCCCCCCCCCCAAAAATACATATTTACTACCATGGATATTTCTGCTGCCCTTATTGGCATTCTTTGTCCTAGGATGTTGACAATATTACCACTACTTTTGGATTTCTGTTTCTGAGAAAAAAGAGGTTTACTATTTCTATCCTTAAACTCAGCTCTATGTCTCCAGTTCTGTTTGTTTATAAGTTCTGGCGATAAAAGGAAGAAAGTTTCTTTACTGAACGTTTAATATTTATCTTGTAAATGGCCTCTGATTTTATTGGTATAATCTAGGGTAAAAAGAAAAGAAACAAATGAAATATTTATAAATTCTCTGAAGTTAAATCACAGGGTTCTGTAATTTCACAGTTTAATAACCTTGGGCAAGTCATACACAACTGAGTTTGTTTCTGCTACATGTAAAATAAGATGGAAGGAGTAAACCAGTGGTTCTTATCTGTGGACTCTGGAAACAGATGCCTAGGCCTCACCCACAGCTACTGAATAAAACTGTCCAAGGATGCGTGTTTCAGGTTTGTCTTTTCCAAAGGCCTATTTTTTGTTCATATCTACAATAAGAACCATAGTTTAAGGGATCTATATGACTCCTACAGCTTTCACAGTCTATGATACTGTGACTCAAAATTCCAATCTTCCAAAAGGAACTCTCAGAACAAAAAAACGTAAGACTAAGCTAGTAGTCCAACTTTTCTGAATGATATGTGTGGTCATCTGAAATAACAAAAGCAGCAATATTGCAAGAACAAGTTCTATGATAATTCATCAAGGAAGAAACAATAAGCTTCTACTTCAAGCTTACCTAAATACAAAAGCCTTCTTATCCTATTCCTTCAACTGTGTGTGTGTGTGTGTGTGTGTGTGTTCCTTTCCTGGCTCAAATACAAGAAGTATTTCAGGCTAAAAATTATTGCTAATTATTTACACTGTAATTACTAGAATATTTAAATGAATCGGCTTTCTGATTTATATTACCATAATTCATAATGATCCTCCCAGGATTAGTAAGCTTCAAGGTTCCATAATAACAAAAATAGAGTAAGAAACATAAACCCCAATTTATATAACAATCCCCCTGTAAAATTCCAACGAATGACAAAGAAATGTCTTATATAGTCACTTACCTGCATCATTCAGCCACTTCTCTAAAAGTGGCTTCAACTTGCACATGTTCTTAAAGCTGAGGTTCAAGGCTTCAAAGCGAGAGATGGTAGTTTGGCTGAAGTCATTTCCATATAGTTTCCCCATAGCGAGCCCAACATCACCCTACACACAATACAGAGCAGGAGAAGAGGAGAGGAAAGACAGAGTCATCTCACCAATGCTTAAAGCCTTCACTCTGGGGTGTTGCTCCAGTAACTGCTTTAGACAGAGTCAATAATTATTCCACTTACGGGGTCCCACATAAATTCCATTCCTAAGCCAGTTACAGTGTTACTGTGAGGACTCTGTCAGGCCTGATCATTATAATGTTCAATACTGTCCCACATACTTTCCCATTTTGAATCTCTTCTTGCCACCTTATGTAATCATGGAGATACCAAAATTTCAACTAGGTATCAAAAATAGTGCTAATATTCTAACAAGCCCCTTAAATGATACAACCAAAGTGATTTAAGTAATCTTTAAAAATGTATTTATCTGGTCTGGGCACAGTGGCTCACACCTTTAATCCCAGCATTTTGGGAGGCCTAGGCCTACATGGGTGGATTACTTGAGCCCAGGATTTCCAGACCAGCCTGGGGAACGTGGCAAAACATCTAAAAAAAAAAAAAAAAAAATACAAATATCAGCCAGGCGTGGTGGCTTGTGCCTGTAGTCCTAGCCATTTGAGAGGCTGAGGTGGAAGGATCCCTTGAGCCCAGGAGGTCAAGGCTGTAGCAAGCTGTTATCGTGCCACTGCACTCCAGTCTGGGTGACAGAGCGAGACCCTGTCTCAAAAAAAGAAAAAAAATAAAAAAATTAAAAAAAATAAATTTATCTGTATCACCTACAGATATTAAGTATAACTCTCTAGATAACCTAAGATATTCCTGAACTAACCAAACTTCCCAAAATCAGTTTAAAATTAGAAATCATCTCTTTCTTCTTTTCCCTATCAAGTATTTCTGGAAGCAGTGAAAAAAAAAATCTATTTTCACTTCTAGTTTGGATTTCAAAGTTAGTTACAAAAAACAGGTATTCTAAAAGACTACTTTTGTAACCATCATAGAAATAGAAATTCACAGTAGAGAGGTTTGACCCATTTAGTCAAACCTTCATGGGCACTGGAAACTTGGTAACCTTATAGCAATAGAACAATGATGCCCTGAATATATTACAAAAGATGTCTTTCTCTATAAGCCTATAACCTTTGAAATGTATACAGAGCTTTTCTTCTTGCTGAATCTCTCTTGTTCAAGCTGGAAAAAAAGGGTATCTTAATAGTTACTTTATATACAGGAAACAGAAGCTCACGGAGTTTAAATGATTCACCCATTCATTTCAATTAGTTTAGTGACAGGGCAGAAAGGCAACATTATTTCTGGTCCAAAGTACTATACAACTAATCCTACTATGAGACAGCCAACTCTCAACTATCCTGGCAACACTTATTTTGAACTGGGATTATCCCAGTCCTTTGATTCCTCCCTACCCCTAATCCATCTTTTGAATACTACATTTTTTATTAGCACCTACATTAGGTGGTAGTTGGGTTACAAAAAATAACATATTTTTAAAACCCCATTTTCTTTTTGGTGAGCTACTTCTGACAAAAAGTTTAACAGTGAGAAATATTGAAATGTAAGACAAAATGAGGCACACAGAATACCTGAACTTCAAGTGACTGATATCTTCTGCCTTCCCATATAGCCACCAGCCACATGTGGCTATTTAAATTAATTAAAATCCAATAAATTAAAAATTCAGTTCCTTAGCACCACTAGCCCTTCCAAGTGCTCAATAGCCATAAGTAAGACAGTGGCTATTGTGTTGGACAACACAAATACAGAACATCCCATAATCACAAAGTTTTAATGACAGTTCTGAACATACTGAAGTAGACTGTTTATTGCTTTCCTTTCAATTACAGTAAAATGGAAAGAGCCAGAATTAGTGGTGAGCAGGGCATAAGTGCTATCCATTATACTGTATACAAATATGTCTAAAGATATAGATGATTATGTTTATCTATACTTATATCGCTGTATTTTTATTAAATGTTACTTCATTCAGGCAGGCCACAGTGGTTCACACCCGTAATCCCAGCACTTTAAGAGGCCAAGGCAGGTGGATTATTTGAGGTCAGGAGTTCAAGACCAGCCTGGTCAACATGGCGAAACTCCTGTTTCTACTAAAAATACAAAAATTAGTCGGGCGTGGTGGTGCACCCCTGTAATCCCAGCTACTCAGGAGGCTGAGGCATGAGAACTGCTTGAAACCCGGGAGGCAGAGGTTGCAGTGAGCCGAGATCAGGCTACTGCACTCCAGCCTGGGTGACAGAGTGAGACTCTCTCAAAAAAATAAATAGAAGAAAATAAAATAAAATGTTACTTCAATCAAATATTCACTAAGTGCCTACTATATGTCAAGCACTGAACTTATGCATTGGGTATCACATATATTCATGTCATGGTCACCTTGTTTAGATTATAGCTGGTGCCAATTAAACCTTGTAATTCTTTGAGTGTAAGAACTTACGTAGCAGTTAGATGGCAATAAGCGTTTTCTGGCACAATAGGTGCTAGTTGGGTTAAAAAATAACCTATTTTTAAAACCCCATTTTAAGCTATAAATTTTCACAAACTTCTATGTTATTATAAAAGTATATAAAAGTAACAATTTAACAAGTAAAAAATAAATCAACAGCCTAGGAAACACAAGACCCCATCTCTACCAAACACAAAAATATTAGTTGGGTGTGGTGTGTGTGTCTGTAGTCTCAGCTTCTTGGAAGGCTGAGGTGGGAGGATCACTTGACCCCAGAAGTTTGAGGCTGCAGTGAGATATAATTGTGCCACTGCACTTCAGCCAGAGCCAACAGAGTGATACTCTCTCTCTTAAAAAAAAAAAAAAAAAAAAAAATATATATTAAAAAATCATGACAGTAATTATAAGAATTGATACCTTAAGGTGGTGGCTGGAAATAAAGCTATGCCATTAACTAACTAGAACCATGATAATAAACTCACTTTATCATTTATTAATAATATGTTTTATTTCACATTTAAATTGCTTAACTGAATAAAAAGCAACAGGCTCCTCAGTTAACATACTAATTTTCATTAATTTGGTACAGGCTTGGTTTAATGCTTTCATGACAATCCAACTCACAACCATCTTGGGTTATCACTCACAAAAGTAAACGTTTTAAGTAGTCGATTCATATACAATCTTAACTATATTATATCCCTTTGATATTTTTAAAAATAACAAAACAAAAAAGGAACAAAAACTGGGACTGGGAAATAATGAATGTACCACATGTGATAAATGTATTATACTATGACATGCTTTCTAACTATGCAAAGACAGCCATGGTAATCCTTTAATAAGCAATTATGTAATTAGAAAATAACTGTTTAAAACATCTAATAATATGCATACTTACACAGAGGATAGAGCTTTTTTTATTTCAGCAAATTAATGGCTAAAACTTTCTCTTTGTGTGTGTACATAAATAAATTGGACACAGAACAACCTTCAAATACCTAAAATTAAAGTATCTGACTTACAAACAGAGGTTGATAGACTGATTTTCCATTCTGCAGCAGTAGTATGTACTTTAATCCACATAGTCCAAGTTTGTGAACCATTGCCACTGCTGTCTCAAAGTCATTTTGAAAAATAAGGAATGGTCATGCCAAAAAATAGGATAAAACCACAAAATAAAACACCAGACCATAGGGAAGCTCCTTTACCTGGAGGGATGTGCGGAGGCAGAGAAAAACATAACACTGGCAATATGCTGGGTCAAATGCAGAAAGGCAAACCACTATTTGAGTAAAAGCTAAAGATTTTTAAAAGCCTTAAAATCTTTGGCATATCACTTAGACAACAATCTCTCAGGGAACCCAAGAGTATACTGTGCTGATAGTTCAAAACTTGAGGCACTGCTAAATATGCTAACTGTATACTTATTTCAGCATCCTAACTTACTCATATCAATCTAGTTTTATGTTTAGCTTTCTTTTTTTTTGAGACAGAGTCTCGCTCTGTCACCCAGGCTGGAGTGCAGTGGTGTGATCTTGGCTCACTGTAATCTCTACCTCCCAGGTTGAAGCATTTCTCCCTGCCTCAGCCTCCTGATTAGCTGGGATTACAGGCATCCGCCATCATGCCCGGCTAATTTTTGTATTTTTTAGTAGAGATGCGGTTTCACCATGTCGGCGAGGCTGGTCTTGAACTCCTGACCTCAGGCGATCCACCTGTCTCGGCCTCCCAAAGTGCTGGGATTACAGGTGTGAGTCACCGTGCCTGGCCTAGCTTTCTTTTTAAAACAAGTCAGATCATTTAAGATGCTTTGAAAGGATCAAAATGTTTCTGGATAATTTGCTTCTTCATAAGTCAAACTCCTCACAAATGTAACTGTATTTCCTCTAAAATCACGCCTATTTAAAAAATCATTTTATATTCCCAAACACAACTGATTTCTTTGAGCAAAAATGAATTCCCAAAGAAATATAAGCCTGGGTTGGGCGTGGTGGCTCACACCTGTAATCTCAGCACTTTGGGAAGCTGACGTGGATGGATTTGGTTGAGCCCAGGAGTTTGAGACCAGCCTGGGCAACATGACAAGACCTCGTCTCTACAAAAAATACAAAAATTAGCTGGGTGTGATGGTGTGCCTGAGTCCCAGCTACTCAGGAGACGGAAGCAGGAGAATCCTTTGACCCCTGGAGGTTAAGGCTGCAGTGAGCCGTGATCATGACACTGTACTCCAGCCTGGGTGACAGACCGAGGCCCTGTCTCAAAAAAAAAAAAAAAAAAAAAAAAAAAAAAAAAAAATATATATAAAGATACATATAAATGTGTTCTTAAAAACACCCATAGTACACGCAGGATGCTATCCTTGGATTTTGACCTACCAGGCCAGGTGGAGCATTACTGTACTTTCAACACAAAGTAATTTGAATAATATTTAAGTAGTGGCTTAAAAGCTTCAAACAGTAATTATATTCCCTGGAAAGAAAATATCAGATTTTTCCTGATTCCATAAAAGCACCCAATCTAATCCATACTTCTGCCCTTTTTTTTTTTTTAACCTAATGATCTTATACCATTTTACATAAATTTCATTCAGTTTAATTCTTTGCCTGCTTTAAAATTATTATTTACAGGCTGGGCACAGTGGCTCACACCTGTAATCCTAGCACTTTGGGAGGCCAAGGCAGGAGGGTTGCTTGAGGCCAAGAGTTCAAGACCAACCTGGCCAACATAGTGAGACCCTGTCTCTAAAAAACATGTATTATTTATGACAGGTTAATCAAAGAGTCAGTGGTAGTGCTTAGAACAAACAAAAATGCCATGTATCCAGACAACTGTTTAATTAATTTATTAAATATATTCACTTTTCTTTAAAAGTCCTTGATTAGCTGACAAATTGTAGAAAATTAATTTGGATATTGGCTAATTTGGGGTTTTCATCTTCTATAGATTCTTGCTTGATTAACTGGTTTTAGCATAGGCTTAGAGAGTGTGTGTGCCTGTGCCTGCATGCCTGTCTTCATCACCCTTTCTCTTCCAAAAGTTATTTTATTTTAATTTTATTAATTTTATCTTTTAGAGACAGTGTTTTGCTCTATCACCCAGGCTGGAGTGCAATGGAGCAATAATGGCTCACTGCAGCCTCGACCTCCCAGGTTCAAGCAATCCTCCCACCTCAGCCTCCTGATAGCTTGAACTACAGGCATGTGCCACCACACCCAGTTAAATTTTTTATTTACTCTTTGGAGAGACAGGGTCCCACCAGAGACCAGGCTGGTCTCCATCTCCTGGGCTCAAGCAATCCTCCCACCTCAGTCTCCCAAAGTGCTGGGATTACAGATGACAGCTACTGAAACCCACTACAAAAAACTGTTTTTAAATAAGCCTTCTAAACTTTTCCCCTTTTAGCTACTAAAATACACCCTGTAATCTTTACTCTCTCTTCATCTTACATATGAAGCACTAAGGTCTACTACCAGATATTCTTCAATAACAAAATCCTTAGTACAGTCAAAATATCCTCCAACATAATCTTTTAAACTCTTCACAATTTACTGATATAATTATGATTTCAGAGGCGTGTGTTCTGAAAGGAATCATAAAGCTTCTAGACCAACATTAAACCATACATTAAAAATGCAGGAAAAGGCTAACAAAAAGGTACAGTTTAAAACCAAAAAACAACATGGCTGAGGAATATATTGTATCTTAGAAGCCTCTTTGGACGTGTAAAGCAAATACAGTTGTCCCTCGGTATGCACAAAGGATTGGTTTCGGGACCTCCCTTGGATACCAAAATCCACTGATGCTCAAGTCCTCAAAATTATAAAATGCGTATTTGTATATAACATATGTGTATCCTCCCATATACCTTAAATCATCTCTAGGTTACTTATAATACTTAATATAATATAAATGCTATGTAAATCATTGTATTGCTTAGGAAATAATGGCAAGAAAAAAAGTCTACACATGTTCAGTACAGACATGACCATCCTTTTTCATCCCCTGCCCCAAATATTTTAGACTGGTCAAATCCACAGATGTGGAATCCATGAATACAGAGAGCCAACTGAATTTGGACCCAGCCAAGGAGGGCAATCAATGTAAGGCCAATTCACCCTACCTGAGTGAATCCAAGTTTGATTCGTCTTTGTTTGAAGGTCTTGGCAAACTGCTCAAGCTCCTCAAGGTCACTGGGCTCCTCCAAGCTGGGAGTATCAATTCGCTTTGGTGTTGACTGGCTCTGTGGAAGTGTCTGAATTGGGGTTGCTGCTATTGTGCGTGTTGGGGTTGCTGGCTGTTACAGAAAGAATAAAATAATGAGGAAAAACATGTGAAGAGATATTTAGGCTTACTCCAAGTAAACAATTGAAGGAAACAGCCACATTTATGGAGAACAATGAAGACCATGTAACACTACAGAATGTACAACATAATGTTCAGTGAGCAAAGCAGACAGTGAAACTACGTATGCGGTAATTACAAGTAAGGTTAAGCATGTAACTCTATAGAAAAAACATGAATACACAAAAACGAAATCTATTATAACTGGGTTTTCAAATGGTCTGAATACATATATCTTATGTCTTTTAATAAATTACTCTTTATTTCAAAAAATCTATTTCATAAGTCTAGCGCTTCAACTGTCAAAGCAGTAGAGTCTTGTTTATCACTATTACATCTCCAACTTGTGACACAGTATTATAAAAATAGTATTCAAGATCATTAAAACTATTTTAAGGGGGAAAAGTAAACCACCTGTAGTTTAAATATCTTATAACAGGTTTCACTTTTGTGTATCTGTTCCAGTTTTTTCCCCAAGGACCTATATTTTTAAACCTTCACTGTAATTATGGTATACATAATTTTACTCTCTGCTTTTCTCATTTAAGATTGTTTTAACTTTTTTCTGTGGTATTTCAGTCTTCATAATTATCCTTTTTAAAAACTAAGGCAATACTCTGATAATTTACTTAACCAGTTCTTAATTGCTAGACAGTTTTCGTGTTTTCACTAACATAGATAACACAATGAAAAACTTCATGCATATTAGTTATTTTTTCCACCTATGTGCGTAATTAGTTCTTTTAAGATAAATTCTCAAGGGCTTTTCTGGCAACTAGATAAACAATTTCACGGCTTTTGATACATACCATAAGGTTGGTTCCCACTTTGCAACACTCTTCCACATGACTTGGTTACCAGTTTAAAAAAATGTTTTGCTAATTCAAGAAGTAAATGGTAGTTCCCTGCTGCTTTAATTTGTATTTCTCTTACTACTCAAGGTCAAAATTTTCCCATGTGTCAATTGTTATCTGTATTTCCTTGGATGTGAATTGGATTTCTGTCCTTAACCAATTTATATATTAATGATACCCTTATTCTCATCCTTATCCTTAGAGAGATCCTCAAATTTTATAGAGTAAGCTTTGTCATATTAACGCAAATGCTTTTCCAATTTGCTTTCTTTATTTTCAGTGTATATAAACCTTTAAATTGTCATTTGGGTTAGCTTTTAATTTTCCTTTCTAATATATCCTGTGACTTCAAATCTGAGAAAGCTTCACTTATTTCTAACATTGATAAAAATTCCTTATAATCTGCTATCTTCTTCTATGTGTTGTTGAATATTTGATTATTTAAATCCATGTATAGTTTATTTTGGGACATGAGGATATAGTCCCTTTTTAAAAAGAAAATACTCAACTTTCTTATCACACAAACATAAGGTTATTCTGTTCTATTCACAAGCCCTGAGTGGAACACACCTCACTAGTGGGAGGTGCTGCCTGACTGCATCTTAGTTGCTCAGTTGTCCCCTCCTGTGAACAGTAGCCCAGGTGAGCGATTATAAACCAGGATTACAGATAAAGTCTGTGGCTGTGAATTTTTCTTCTTCAAATTGAGATGAGTTATATAACCCTGACCTTTACCTTATGAGTCAAGGCTTCCTCCAAAGGAACTAACTATCCCAGAAAACTACAGAATAAGCATTACACAGGTGACAACTGAAGTTCCTCTCTTATCATCCTGTTTCAATGACAACAACAAAGTTCATTTCCATGTCATGCTGACACTGCGTAATTTTCAACCTGATCATTCTGGAGTACCCAAAACCACCACCAACCATAGTAGACTCCCATGTGGCTGTACAATTCTCACAGCGAAACTGGTTGACAGTTAGAGGTGAGTCTTAACTATCATATTGTTACTTCATCTCCGGGGTTGAAGTAGCCCCATTCTCAAATAATAAAGGACTAAAAATAGCTTAGGTAACTTTAGATGGGGTGGTTACAGATAAGTTACCCCAACTCCAGAAACCTCAGGCTGGACTGGGCCAGATCTAGAAATGGCAGAGTAGAATTCAGTGAGCAGGAGTCAGGATGAAGCTACAACAGCCCTGCCACCATATGCAGAGCATGCAGGCCAGGAAGGAGTCTCTGGTATAGACTTTTTTCAAAAACCCCAACCTCACTCTCTACATACAGTCATACAACTGCTACTAATTGTAGTAGCAGTTACTACAGATAGTAGTAGATACAGAACATTCTCATCACTCCCAAAAGTTCCCTTGTTCCCTTTGTAGTTAATCCCCATCATTAGCCCCCAGTCTCTGGCAACCACTAATATGTTTTATGTGCCTTACTTTTGTGTTTTCTAAAATGCCATGTGCACTGAATCATACTGTATGCAGTCTTTTATGTCTTCTTTCATGTAGTATAATGCTTTTGACATTCACAGGAGCTGCATGTATCAGAAGCACTTTTTTTTTATTGCTAAGTAGCATTCCATCATATGGATATGCGTAAAATTTATGTTACCTAGTCACCAGCTGATGTATATTTAGGTTGTTTCCAGTTTGAGGTGAATAAAGCTGCTATAAACATTCACGTACAAGTCTTTGTGTGGACGTATGCTTTCATTTCTAGGGATTGAACTGCTGGGTCACGAGGTACACAGACATTTAATTTTATAAGATACTGCCAGTCTGGTGCAGTGGCTCACACCTGTCATCTCAACACTTTGGGAGGCCAAGACAGGCAGATTGCTTGAGCCCAGGAGTTTAAGACCAGCCTAGGCAACATGGCAAAACCTCACCTCTTCAAAAAATAGCTGGGCGTGGTGGTGCACGTCTGTAATCCCAGTTACTCAGGAGGCTGAAGTAGGAGGATCACTTGAGCTTAGGAGGTCACGCTGCTGCAGTGGGCTGTGATTGTGCCACTGCACTCCAGCCTGGGTGACAGAGCAAGACCTTGCCTCCCTCTCAACCCCCAAAAAAGAAACTGCCAAAATAATTTCCAAAGTTGTGTGTACCATTTTGCAACACCACTAAGCAATGCATGCGAACTCTAGTTGCTTTATCTTCTTGTCAACACTTCGTCTTGTCATAGCCTTTTAAATTTTGCTTGTTCTAGTGAGTGTGCAGTGATATTTCATTTAAATTTTCCTGATGACTAACGGTTTTTGAGCATCTTTTCATATGCCTGCTGGAAATTTACATATCTTCTTTGGTGAAGTACCTCCAATTTTTTTGCTGCCCATTCCCTTAAATCAGATTGTCTTATTGCTAACTTGAATGAGTTCTTTAGACATTCTGAACACAAACCTTTTATCAGGTAAGTTTCATAAAAATATTTTCTCCCCATCTGTGGTTTTCTTTTCATTCACTTGAGAGAAGCTTTTAATTTTTATGAAATTAAATTTATCAGTTTTATATTTTATGGTGCTTTTTATGTCCTATTTAAGAAATCCTTGGGTTAGGCAAGGACACAAAGATTTTTTTCCAAGTTTTTTTCTCTAAGTTTAGGTCTACAACCCATCAAACAAATCTTTGTATATGGTGTGAAATAATAGTCAAGGTTTTTTTCCCCCGCCTATTGTTTCTGCAGCATTTTTTAAAGTGACTTTTTTTCCCACTGAAATTCTTTGGTACCTTTGGCAAATCAGTTGGCCATATACGTGTGGGTCTACTGGACCTTCTATTCTGTTCCACTGATCTCTATTTCTATCCATATGCCAGTATTACACTGTCTTCATTACTGGAGTTTTGTAATTATTCTTGACATCAGGTAGCCCTTCAATTTTCTTCTCAAAGTCGTTTGGTTATTCTGTGTTTTCTACAGTTCTATATAAATGTTAGAAACAGTATGCAAATTTCTACAAAAATGGCTGCTAGGTATTGGTTGAGTCTGTGTTAAATCTAGAGGTCAATCTGGGAAAAACTGACATTTTAACAACTTAAGTCTTCTGATTCATGAACACATTACTTCTTTCTATTTTATAGGTCTTTAATTTTATCCAGCAACGTTCTATAGTTTTCAATGTACAGGCCTTACAAATATTTTGTTAAGTTTACCCCTAAGTACTGTAAATTTCTTTTTGTAAATTTCTTTTTCTAAATTTCAACTTCCAAATGCTCACTGCTAGTGTATAGAAATGTAAATGATTTTTATATATTGACTTTGTATCATACGTGCTAAGCTCACTTATTCCAGTAGCTTTTTTTGGTAGATTCCTTAGGATTTTCTAAATAGACAATCATGTCATCTAGCAACTCAGATAGTTTTACTTCTTCCTTTCTATGTCATTTATTAATATTTCATTTTATTGTCTTATTGCATTACTAGCACCTTCAGTATAATGTGGAATAAAAGTGGCAACTGGTCACTTTGCTTTATTTCTGATCTTAGGGGAAAGTATTCAGTTTTTCGTTAAATATGATACTGGTTTTTTCTTTTCTTTTTTTTTGTACATGCTGTATACCAGGTTAAGGAAGTTACCCTCTATATCTAGTTTGCAAGAGTTCTTATCATAAATGGATGCTGAATTCTGTCACATCTGGTAATGTGTTAGTATTAAGTGATAACTTCCATACTGCAGACAAAGAAAGTCCGAGCTAGGAGATTCAGGATCAGCCAGTCCAGTCACCTAATTTATAGAGGAGAAGACTGAGGTCCAGAGAGGTAAAATGACATGTTCAAAGCAACAGCTAGATAAGAAGTGGAACTAGCTCTATAATTTAAACCTCTTTATGCCTAAGATTTGTTTTTATATAATTATAGTGTTTATATGGTCTAGTAGAAATGAGCTAAAGAGCCATAAAAGCATTGAGAAAAAAGAAAATATAGAGATCAAAATTTCTTTGCAGTTTCTGAGAAAGAGTAAAGGGTAACAATGGATTTTAACTGAGGCTAACTAGGTTTCCAGTTTAAGTGGTAATATCTACTGCCAAGTATGGTGAGTGGAGATGTCACATGGCTACAACTCATTACTCATTTACTGCTAACACAGTTATTCTTTAAGAACATATAAGAAAACAGGAACTCTGAAGATTTTCAAAGACTATATTGATTTGCTGGCATTGCTTTATTAAGCTGATTAAGCCTAGCTTTGATTTTCTGGTCAGTTTTCAAAGACTGAATTATTAGATTTATTAGACTAAAAAAAATTAAAAGTCCAAAAGTCTCCCCAAACAACATGATAAGAGAAAGCAGCCCCCATAGAAGAAAATTGACCTGGGAGGTGAGGGTGATGCTTGGTTGCGACTGTAGGAGGTTGGCTTGGCTTTGCTGAGGTAGTTGCGTTAGAAGATTTTGCGCTTGCAGGAGACCTGTAGAAGAAAAACAAGTTATCCAGAAACATTAAAGATTTCTTTGAACACATGGCAAAAGAAAGAAAATTAGAAAATGAGCTGAAAATTTTCAGTTGATCTCTGGTAGTGTTACTGGTATCAAAACTCTTATTTATCTTATTTGCCTTACATTCAATCTTGTTTTACAATTTGGAAGAGAAGATATAGAACATTAAATTAAAACTGGTATGTCTTTAGCATAATCTGAATAAGCTCTGTGATAGGTCAATCCTTTACATTAGGAAAGAGTGGGATGAAAGTAAAAAACTACTCTAGATAGAAAGAGTTGGAAATTCCAAAAAGAGCTCAACTTCTTAACCTAGAATCCATTAGAAACTGCCAGCATATGTTGGACCAGAGGAAAAGAAGCATTTCAAGTTCTCTTTATCAAACATTTGTCTGTTGGTGATAATAAAGTTGAAATGTAAAATATTCTATTAATATCTGCACTAACACTGAACTGTCTTAGTTTCAAATAATTGATAATATAATGCCACCAATGCTTCATGATGACAAACTGACATTCAAAGGAGAAATACAAACTCTCTGTTTGTAGAAGATGCTCAATTACTCGAATACATGGCTTTTTATTTTCAGAACCTGATAGAGGACCAACCCAGAATGTCTGTATTTAAGGATTTAACCCACAGAGTTTCAGATAAAATGCTGTAGCTAAAATACTAAATACAAGATTATGTTTGCTGTGATAAGAGCAACGGTAGAAAGTATTAAACAAAGCACACCAAACAAAAGGGATTTTACCATTTTTTTTTTTTTTGAGATGGAGTCTCGCTCTGTCGCCCAGGCTGGAGTGCAGTGGCCGGATCTCAGCTCACTGCAAGCTCCGCCTCCCGGGTTTACGCCATTCTCCTGCCTCAGCCTCCCGAGTAGCTGGGACTACAGGCGCCCGCCACCTCGCCCGGCTAGTTTTTTTTTTTTTGTATTTTTTAGTAGAGACGGGGGTTCACCATGTTAGCCAGTATGGTCTCGATCTCCTGACCTCGTGATCCGCCCGTCTCGGCCTCCCAAAGTGCTGGGATTACAGGCTTGAGCCACCGCGCCCGGCCCCATTTTTTTTTTTAACGTGTGATAAGATTATCTGAGGCAATACCTTCCTAATTATGATTTCCTTAGGTTACTAAATTTGGATATATTAAATGTTGGAATATGTAGGACAACAGCCAGAACACTTAAGCCTGCCAGAGATTAGCCACAGAATTTATCATTTATTTATAAGTAACTAAGCACTGCCTAAATTTAAGCTATCAAAAGATACTAATATTTATTTCATAATGTAGGTCACAAATAAGATAAATATATTAAATAGGTCTGAATTTTTCTAAAGAACCCTGACTTTTGCCGGTCCTGGGGCAAGTGAAATACATATTGAAGCAAATATGATTAAATAAAATTCAGTATATATTACTACAAACATTTCTTAAAAGGCAGGTTTATGGAAGTTTAAATGACCATCCTGCTTCCCCAAGTGTCTCCCTATAGTTCAATCTCCATATAACAGTTAGGGTGGTCTTTATAATCATATCATTTCCCAATTAAAATGCTGTCATGGCCTTATACTAGAATTAGAATAAAATCTACGCAGCCCTAGGTATCTGGCTCTGTCTAGCTCTCATGTCTCAACTTCTACCACTTTCTTTGACTCACTCAACTCCAGCTACTCTGGCTTTTCTTTTCCTGGATCAGGTCAAGCTGTTCCCATCTCAGGTGTTTTACATTCCTTTGCCTACAAGACTCTTCATTCAGATTCCAGGTGTGGTAACCTCCCCCTCATCTTTCCTCATCAGTTCCCAATTCAAATATTGCTTCTCCAGAGAGGCTTTTCCAGACCATAGGCCCATTCTTCTTTAGGCTAACCATTACTAGATTATTATGATCTGCTACCTGACTAGTACTAATTGTTATCTAAACCATTTGTTTACATGTTTACTATTTGACGTTTCTTAATGAGGGCAGAACCTACATCTTGTTCAAAATACATCCCTGTTAGAGCACTATATGACACAGCAGACACTCAACTAATTTTTGAGTGAATTAATTAAAATATCAAACTTTACTGGTTTGTAAAATACTGAAGGGTAGTCTAGAGAAAAAAATAAAACTGTATTTTATGTTAACGATTAAAACAAAGTAAAATTGTTTTGAAAAGCCTAAAGACTAAAGAATATTCAAAAACAATTAATAAAAAAGTAAAGAGAAGGCCGGGCGTGGTGGCTCATGCATGTAATCCCAGCACTTTGGGAGGCCGAGGCGGGCAGATCACTTGAGGTCAGGAGTTCAAGACCAGCCTGGCCAACATGGTGAAACCCATCTCCAACAAAAATACAAAATTTAGCCGGGTGTGGTGGCACACACCTATAATCCTGGCTACTCGGGAGGTGAGGCAAGAGAATCGCTTGAACCCAGGAGGCAGAGGTTGTGGTGAGACAAGACTGGGTCACTGCACTCCAGCCTGGGTAAAAAAATGAGACACCCTCTCAAAAAAATAAAAATAAAAAAAAAGAGTAGAGAGCACAAAGGTCAGAAATGAGTTTCTTTAAAGTTTAACAATGAAAGTTAGTTTAATCTGTAAGAGACAAAAGTAGATATGTAAACAAATTCAAACCTTACGTTTTACCCCCAAACAAGGTCAGCTGAAAAGGCTGAAAGGGCCCCTAGAGGTTTAGAACTTTTAAAAAACCAATGCTTGGCCAGGCGCCATAGCTCACGCCTGTAACCCCAACACTTTCGGAGGCTGAGGCAGGTGGATCACGAGGTCAGGAGATGGAGACCTTCCTGGCTAACACGGTGAAACCCCGTCTCTACTAAAAATACAAAAAAATTAGTCAGGTGTGGTGGTGGGCGCCTGTAGTCCCAGCTACTCGGGAGGTTGAGGCAGGAGAATCCTTCTAACCCTGGAGGCAGAGGTTGTGGTGAGCTGAGATCACGCCACTGCACTCCAGCCTGGGCGACAGAGCGAGACTGTCTCAAAAACAAAAAACAAAAAACAAGAAATAATGCTTGCCACCTTCCCTTACCTAAACAACAAAAACTCAAACAAAACTCAAATGAACAACAGTTTTCTAACCAAGAACATTTCTTTGATTATTTTCATAATTAGTGGTGAGAGTAGATAGGGCAGAATAAGATCACCAAGAAATTATGACTCAAGTTCTGTAATCTGTCAGTAAGAATTTTCCCATGAAAAACAGTTGAGGAAAAGGCTTAGATTTCCCTTGCTTGAAATTAAATTCTACACAGTTACAGTTATATAATCATAGCAATTATCTGTGCTATTTTCCCAATCTTATACAAGTCTGGAAGTTGGGGGAGGGTTTAAAAACATACATACACCTTTGCAAATACCAAAAAATCAGAATGAACAGTCACTCATTATTTCTACTATCTTAGTTTGAGACAAATAAAATTGAAATAAAATGAGGTCGCAGATTTGAAAAGGGAAAGACAATGCTCTTGGCTTTGCTGAAAGTGAATGAAGGCAATCTCATTCGAGCTTAACAAATCTAACAAATCTAATAAACACACTTAGCACTGACCTTCCTAATCCTAAGTCTTTCTCATCTAGGTCACTTTCTCCTTCCCTCTTGGAATTTTCTTCCATTGCGACTATCACTCTCCACCAGTTTTTGACTTCTGAAAATGCAGTATCTTTTGAATCTACTTAATCCTTTATACCTAAAAGGTTAGTTTCACCAAGGCTCTTCTAATACTACATATATTATATTTCCTCTGAACCTATCAACCCTCATAGTTTCCTAAAAACCCAGGCATTATACTTAGACACCTCTTTCCTATCATTAATCAAATATAACTAGCCACCAGGTCCTGTCCCTCTACCAACTTATTTACCAATTTTTCCTACCCAAGTTTCAACACGAACTTTATTAAATATAAACTTGGAAATGCCACTTTTCTGATTAAATCTGTGGTTTAGCAGAGTTTACAGAAGACTTTCTAATTGGAAGATATTGGGCCATTCACATTAGACTCCTCAAAGTGAGTCCGGATACAGTGGCTCATGCCTAGAAACTCAGCACTTTGGGAGGCTGATGCACGAGGATCGCTTGAACCCAGGAGTTCAAGACCAGTCTGGGCAACCACAGTAAGACGTGTCTCTACAAAAAAAAAAAAAATTTTTTTTTTTTTAAATTAGCTAGGTGAGCTAGTACACACGAGTCCCAGCTGCTTTGAAGGTTAAGGTGGGAGGATTGATTGATCCCAAGAGGCTGGGACTGCAGTGAGCCATGATTGTGCCACTGCACTCCAGCCTGGTTGACAGAGCAAGACCGTCTCAAAAAAAAAACTGTCAAAATTAGCTGGGTGTGGTGGCGCATGCCTGTAATCCCAGATACTTGGGAGGCTGAGGTAGGAGAACTGCTTGAATCCGGGAGGCAGAGGTTGCGGTGAACCAAGATCATGCCATTGAACTCCATCTCAAAAACAAACAAACCAAATAAAGCAAGCATGAGGAGCCTGTGAATCAATTTCCCATTTATTCCATCTCAAAAAAAAAAAAAAAAAAGAGTGGTGGCTCATGCCTGTAATCCCAGCACTCTGGGAGGCCGAGGTGAGCAGATCACCTGAGGTCAGGAGTTTGAGACCAGCCTGGTCAACATGGTGAAACCCCATCTCTACTAAAAACCAAAACTTAGCCCCGCATAGTGGCAGGTGGGTACAATCCCAGCTACTCAGGAGGCCGAGACAGGAGAATCGCGTGAACCCAGGAGGTGGATGTTGCAGTGAACTGAAATTGCGCTGCTGCACTCCAGCCTGCGCAACAAGAGTGAAACTATGTCTCAAAAAAAAAAAAAAAAAAAAAAAAAAATTAGCTGGGCATGTGGTGCATGTAATCCCAGCTACTTGGGAGGCTGAGGCAGGAGAATTGCTTGAACCCGGAAGGCGGAGGTTGCGGTGAGCCGAGATCGCGCCATTGCACTCTAGCCTGGGCAACAAGAGCGAAACTCTGTCTCTTAAAATCCCCAAAAACAAAAAACAAAAAAACTCAAAAAATAACAGATGCTGGCAAGGTTGTGGAGAAAAGGGAACGCTTATACACTGCTGGTGGGAATGTAAATTAGTTAAGCCATTGTGGAAAGCAGTTTGGTGATTTCTCAAATAACTTAGAACTGCCATTTGATAGAGCAATCCCATTACTGGGTATATACCTGAAGTAATATAAATTTTTCTGCCATAAAGACACATACCTGTGCGTATGTTCATTGCAGCACTATTCACAATAGCAAAAACATGGAATCAACCTAAATATCCATCAACACTAGACTGGATTTTAAAAAATGTGGTGCATATACACAATGGAATACTACACAGCCATAAAACTTTGAATGTATATACACAATGGAATACTACACAGCCATAAAACTTTGAGTACCTGTGGACACAAAGAAGGGAACAACAGCCACCGGGGCATACTTGAGGGTAGAGGGTGGGAGGAGGGTAAGAATTGAAAAAACTACCTATCAGGTATTATGCTTATTACCTGGGTGATGAAATAATCTGTACACCAAATCCCTATGACATGTAATTTATCTACATAACAAACCTGAGTGTAACCCTGAATCTAAAAGTTTAAAATAAGAATAAAATAACTGGGGGGTTGGGGTTAGGGCTCAGGAAACTTTTCTAATCCCCAAGTGACTTTTTTTTTTTTTCTTTTAAGATGGAGTCTCTCGGCCCGGGCGCGGTGGCTCAAGCCTGTAATCCCAGCACTTTGAGAAGGCCGAGACGGGCGGATCACGAGGTAGGAGATGGAGACCATCCTGGCTAACATCGGTGAAACCCGTCTCTACTAAAATAATCACAAGAAATCTAGCCCGCGATGTTGACGGGCGCTGTAGTCCCAAGCTACTCGGGAGGACCTGGAGGCAGGAGAATGGCATAAAACCGGAAGCAGGAGCTTGCAGTGAGCTTGAAGATCCGGCCACTGCACTCCAGCCTGGGTGACAGAGCGAAGGACTCCGTCGCAAAAAAAAAAAAAAAAAAAAAAAAAAAAGATGGGAGGTCTCTGTTGCCCAGGCTGGAGTGCAGTGGTTCAATCTTGGCTCACTGCAAGCTTCGCCTCCTGGGTTCATGCCATTCTCCTGCCTCAGTCTCCTGAGTAGCTGGGACTACAGGCACCCACCACCACGCCTGGCTAATTTTTTTGTATTTTTAGTAGAGATGGGGCTTCATCGTGTTAGCCAGGATGGTCTCGATCTCCTGACCTCGTGATCCGCCTGCCTTGGCCTCACAAAGTGCTGGGATTACAGGTGTGAGCTACCACGCCCGGCCACCAAGTGACTCTTAAATATATCAATCTTAGGAAGCACTAAGCTATAGGATTTAAGATCAAACTCCTGGAAACTTAATCTAAGGTTCTTTAATGATCTGGTCTCTGCTAATCTTTCTGGGCTCAAATTTCACTGTTACCTGTATATGCAAACTTATTCTGCCATTGTAAGGTACTACTTATAGTTCTCTAACACAGCTTATTGATTTTTCTCCCATGTTTCTAAGCTTTGCAAATGCTGTTCATTTTCCAAGACTGACATTCTCCCTTTTGTAAGCCTATGAATGCATTTTCCCAAATTCATTGTGAAGACTTATCTGAGCACAAAGTTATAGGGGTCTCCTTGCTTGGTTCCCATAGCATTCTGTGCATATCAAGTCTAACACAATTTAGGTCTGTTTCCCTGCCACCAAATTGTGAGCTCTCTGCAAGTAAACACTGAATTACTCATCTTTGAATCTTGAACATATGCTAGAATAATTATTTCATGACAAAAGACTTTGGAATGAATGATTAAGAAGAAAAAAGGCAAAAAAACCCGCTTAGAAATAATAAAGAATCAGTAGTGATGTACTAATGTTCCTTGGGTTGAAGCCTTGATACTCTAACACTCTCCACCCTGATTACATTAACTGACCTTACACACGATTGGTTGTTTGATATATTAATTATATAATATTTACCACTCAAAGGACTCAAAGATGTTTTTTATAACTCATAAAATTTGTAGTTTCTATTATAAGCCTTTCCTCCTTAAATTAAAAAACAATGGTTAGAAGTACATACTTTTAACACTTAGTCTATATTCTTTGAATACATTTCCATGAAAAACAATTAAAACACTAGCAGCAACTTATCCAATTTATGTTTGGCATGTTGAATAATTTCACTTAGACTTTTGGCCAAACTCTTGGTTCTTCCTTAGTGATTAAGCAGATGAATGGCAGTTCGGGACAACCTTCAATAATGTGGCATTTATGACAAAAAAAAAAAAAAATCTTTTTTTTAAACAAAAGTTTATAATCAACCAAAATTTAATAAAAACATTGTTCTAATAGTTTCAGGGCCAAAATGACAGTAGCTCATGCATGTGTAACATTCAGTGAACAGCCTTGGTATATCACTAATAAGCTCTGAGGAGGAGCTCACCCTGCTGGCCCTGGGGCGTCTGTGAGATGATAAACTGCGCTGGCTGCAAATTGGTGGTTGGATGCACCAACACAAACTGTTGCAGGTTGAGATTCTGCTGTTGAAGTTGTTGCAGTTGTTGAAGATCCTGAAAAATTAGAATTAAAACATGGATTGAAGATTCTGAAATAAAAGTTCACTTAATTATAAGGCTTCCAGCTGACGATTTCTGTCACCTCCAAATAAAGAAAAGTAAATACTTGGCATGCTTTCATATTCCAAACAGGGTATGCTGTGTGTGTGACTGACAAAGCATGTGAAGCAACCTGGAGCCTCTGCAACTTACTTACTATTTGTGTGGACTGACATAGATTGTTATGATAAGCCTAATTTTCAAAGGTTCTTTAAAATTCCCTCAGAACAAATATACTTCTGTTTTTTATCACATAAAGACCAGTTTTAAAAATCAAGTGAGAAAATAGTTTTTAAATATTTGATATTCTCTTACATAAAAATTGATCGCATTGTGTCTGAATTTCCATCAATAAAGGGCCTATAATGACTTATGACATTTGACAACAGCTTATCTAGCTTAACTGAAAAAGTCAGTATTCAATTTTTTTGCCCTTTTCCACATGTTCTAAAGTATTCAATTTTTTAAAACAAAAAATAGCTATCCATGTAAAAATTTGATCCCTAACAACAATAGCACCTTACATTGGCCTACTATTTTATAATTTTCAAAGTGTTTCATGTACATTACCTTATTAAGACTAATGTTCATATAAGGTCTCACAGCTGGCACTAAAAACATTTATTTGGTGATGAGAAAGTGGCCAAAATCAAAACAATATCTTGATAAAGACTGTATAAAGACTAGTCTGATATCTCTACTCTTATAGTTAGTTCTTTTTAAATGGTTAGTCAAATTCTTGCTACAAGTTAAGTCCATTTCTGAGTCTTTTCTGACAGGTATAAAGACAGCTGTCTAACAATCAGACTCATAACTCTTCATATATTTTACTAATACAACTACTTATACCTTTTTCCTCTTCTTGAGATAAAGTATTTTATTTATTTTCCTCCTTGGTACTATTGTGTATGCTTCTTAAATAAATTTTTTTTTTTTTTGAGATGGAGTCTCACTCTGTCACCCAGGCTGGAGTGTAGTGGCGCAATCTCGGCTCACTGCAAGCTCCGCCTCCTGGGTTCACACCATTCTCCTGCCTCAGCCTCCTGAGTAGCTGGGACTACAGGTGCCTGCCACCACGCCCGGCTAGTTTTTTATATTTTTAGTAGAGACGGGGTTTCATTGTGTTAGCCAGGATGGTCTCGATCTCCTGACCTCGTGATCCGCCCGCCTCAGCCTCCCAAAGTGCTGGGATTACAGGTGTGAGGCACCATGTCCAGCGCTTCTTAAATAAATTTTTATTACCTCTTGATACTTTGCCCTAAAATGTGAAAACTGAAACCAAACAACATTCTAATGCAATCATGTTCTCCACAATGTTAATCACTCCATAGCAGAGATTACTCACTGTCTCTCTCATACATGGGTGGCAACATTCACCGCAGAGCACATGAAAAATATTCATGTCTGCTGTAATTAGCTTATTAAAATAAATACAGTAATCCCCTGCTTCAAAAATATGCCAGCTAATTATTCAAGAATTGTCAATATAAATAGTTATTCAAATAATCAGCTATATGTTTATAATATCAACTACAATAAGCAAACAAACATTATTTCTAATTCAGTGGTAAGGAAGGGTACCACTTACCTCACTGATCCAGAGCTCCTCAGGCAGTTAAGGCCCCACACTAACAATCAAAAAGTTAATTTAACATTAAATAAAACCTGCCACTTTATTCCTCACTTGTTGCCCCCGCTATTGGAGTTCCTTACTCACCTGTGCGATCTGTATGGGCTGAGACAGGGGGATCTGCGTCATGGGCGTGGCAGCAGAGGCGGAGATGGTGGCCCCAGCAGCACTGTGCTGCTGGCTGGCAGAGTGCTGCTGCACTGCAGCGGCCAGCAGCTGTGCCTGTGCCTGTGCCTGCTGGAGTAGTAACTGTTGCTGGGCAGGCGTCAAAGTAAGCTAAACAAAATCAGAACACATAATGGGAAAGTGCTGAAGGAGAAAGTCTCCTAATGCGAGCCAACTGCTTTGTAATAGGTAACTCAAATGATATTAGTCCCCAGCTACCCAACTTCACATGCTTAGCAGACAGCTAAAATGTTCATCAGTGATCAAACTACCATTACTAGCAGAACATTTAAATTAAAATGGTGGTCCCCACTCTGGACTTAATCACTCAAGCTTGTCCAGGGCCCTAGGGTTTGGTCAAGAAAGTAATTAACTAGTAAGCAAGAAAAAAAAAAAAAAAAAGAATCACCGCTGACAGGATATGAAAAGAAATTTACACCCAACCGAACAGCAAGTGATTAGTCAGATGAATGAGGAACAAGGATGCTGGATATAACCAAGGAAAGAACTGATAAGGCCCAGCTGCTTCCTATTAGCATGAATCTCTGCCATATTCCATCATTTCCATTAAGTCCAAAGATATGACTAAAGAATATGAGCTCCATTTGTTTCTTTTACAAGTCTCCCTACAGGCCCCTCCCTAACACAATCTTTTCTGTTATTGAAAGCATTGAGTCTCTGCAACTTTACATCTCCTTCCCAACACATTATCTCTATGAAACAGGTGGTGATAGCTGTTCTCTTTACATGCAAATGAACCCTAATGCCCAGGTTTAATAGAAGCTCCAGCCACAGGAACTTAGAATCCCAACTCCCTCTTACTATTGTAGACACTAGTCACCAAAAACAAGACCCAAATAGTAAAGTAGGAAATGTATTTAGAGCATATTTAAACTTGCTGTGTTCTACTTTTCTTTTGGTGACATGTTCTGATTGATCAAATAAGACGGAACCATAATTTTCTGAAGTATATGTACAGTCACTTAGTGCCACAACCTCCTCTAAAAGAATCAAACATAATTTGTGCATTAGAAACATAAGGCTCAAAACCAAACCATTAAAAAACTCAAAACCCTTCAAGGGATATGTGTATATATAAAGTATAGACATATTTTAATTTTATATAATATATATACATACATACATCTCTACTGATGGGATTTTTGTAAACAATTTTGCAACAGTTCTTAAAACAGTTGTCCACTGATAAAATACACAACTGGGGAAAAAAAAAGAAAGAGAAAAAAAAAAACCCAGAAAATTCTTGGGAGTTAATGCGATGTGAACTGAGTAATAACTATTCCTTACTATTGCCCTAAACCAATCCCCACAAAGATAATTTAATACACAAATTTTCAACATTGGAAAAATATTTTGAATGGTGCCTTAGAGAAAAGACAGCTGAAAACTTAAAAGCTTAATATAGTCACACAGGTCAATTTATTAACAATAAAAAATAAATGACAGATCTCAGCCTTTTGGCTAAGATCAAGTATAAAAATAAACAACATTTGTTGAATGCTACATGCAAAGCACTGTTCTGTAAGCTTTATAGTATTATCTCCAATCTCCACAACATAATGTAAGATGGGTATTATTAGTATCTCCATTTAACAGAAGGAAAACTGAGGTAGAGGAAAATGAAGTAATTAGGCACACGGTAAGTTGCCTAGAGTTAGGATATGAAGCCACATGTTTTATTTTAGACCATTACACAGTAACTTAAAGAAAAAAGTTTTTCTTCTGCAGGTACTAATCCATTCTTTAACTTCTACCCTGCAGTGATGTCTTAATGCCAAATGGACAACTGCCATTTTCAGCGTAATGATCTCAACTATACGATAATTACTCCATTGCAAGACGAAGCAACACCTGAAACGGGGGTTTAATAAAGTTGTAATTTATCCAGAGCATCCACAATTCTAATAAAAGATATCCTGAAAACTTATGACAAAGATAATTCCTTTTTCAGAGCTACCTACAGTGTAGGAAGTTCCTTAAAGACACAATAGTGCCAGGCATAGCCATGTTACTGCCAGCTATGGTGAAAAATTCTAATCAGATATTGGCCAATGGCACTTCTGACACAGAAAAAGTTTATTATAATTCTCTCAGTGAACACTTACCCCAGTTATCTGTCCTCCAGCTAGCATAAGCTGGGTCTGGGGAATGGCTGCCTGCACTGAAGGCTGCTGGGAAGGCTGGCTTGGCTGCTGTGAATCCCCCGAGTCTTCATTAGATTTAGACTGAGGTGGAGTGGGGTAGGAAATAAAAGATTGCAAATAGTTGATTAAAAGAAATGTACTTAAAACCCCATCTTTTAGGAATCCTTTAACCATGGACTTATTCAGTCATGAGTTCTGGTTTACCTCCTTTCTTTTCTTTGTATCTTCCTAGTTTCACATACTAAGTTTTTAGACTTTTAATTTCAATGCCAGCAAAGCTGCTACTATAATTTTAAAATAAATAGCCATCCCCACCAATTTATAGATTATTTTCATAGCCCCAGTTCCTCAACTCTAGAAATAGGGGTAAAGGGAAGAACACCTTTTCAATTCACCTCTACATTAGACCTTCCACACCAATATTTTAACACACCTGGTGGTCAGTCTGAAAGTTCTCCATATACTACCTCAGAGAATGATCGCTTGATCCACAGAACTTTCCACCTAATATTTTACAGAATGATAAATCTAGCAACTCCCATCAACTAACACACAAGCTCAGAGAGAAAATGCTGCAGTCAAGAGAGAGGGGCACGAAGAGAAAATTTTATGGTAATTAAAACTGGTTATGCAAAGCATTAAAATTCTGCATAGATTTGCATATTTCCCACCACCTGTTTTAGGGACTGCAGCAAGGCTAATTAACATAAATGCTCTGATTAATTCTGCCAGTCATTGAGAGATAATTACAGTGCAGGACTGTAAACATTCTGCACTGGAGATACAGCCTGTTTGCCAACATCTCTCTAAGGGATGAAAGTTTACCATGGCAACCAAGGCAATTTTCCGCCTCCTCTCCCTCAGAAAGTAAGGTCACATTATCTCTTTTTCTTTTCTCTCCTTGTTCCCACGTGTTACTAGGTCCATATTCAACTGAGTTTCATGAAATGCTCAACCCAAGGTCTTTAGTCATTAGCAACACTGAAATCAAATTCCATAATACTGTCTTTCTCTCTTGACTGCTAGTTACCTAAACACTATAATGAAAGGAACCAGCAGGTTGATAGAAATGTTAGAGAGCAATGCCTAACACTTGAACTTTGCATGTTTTGCCATATGGTTCAAAGAAGGAAAGTGGCCAGATTTAAGTTTTAACATTTTGACTGTCTATCCACCAATATCTATGAACAGGTTTAATTACAATTATTAGAAGCCTAACATTTTAGGGTGGAGAGGAACCCTGGCAATCTTATAAATGTCCCCACTTAAGTACAGATGAGAAAAACTGAACCCAAGGAGGTTATGTGACTTGCCAAAGGTCACACAGCTAGTCAGTGGCAGAATGAGAATGCAAACCTGGTCAAACTGTTTTTGTGAACACTTTTGTGAACAGTCCAGTGTTCTTTCCTCTGCCCTATAAGGTCTCCCTAAGACATCAAAAATGATAAATAACAAGCCTTTTGGAAACAAAGTGGCATTTAAGAGAACTTTCAGGCTGTGTGTTTAGGTATGTGTTATAGCAGTATAACTTAGAAACATTTTCACTGAACTTACACATAAAACTTTGAAAGCAGACTTTTCCTGTCCATGTCTGGTTCATGCACAGTAGCAGAATATAAAATTGATTTTCATTAATGGTAATAATTATCATTATTTGAATCTTCACGAGATCCACTAATTTTAAAAAGGTAATACTTCTAAGCATTTTCTATTATAAAATATATGCTCACTATAGAAAATTAGAAAAATGTAAGAAAAAATAAATAAAAGATTGATCCATAATCCCAGGTCCCAGTTTACCTGTACATTTAAAGACTGAGCAGCAGCCTGTAAACTTGTTCCAGCGAGTTGGACCTATAAGTAATCAGGGGAAATTCTAGTTTAATACTGTTGACATTCATCACAAGGGGTTGTCATCACTAAATATTTTAGGTCTACTATGTGTCACTGAGCTAGAACTGAGAAGACAAAGAGGTCTGTCTTACGGAATTAAAACTTTATGAACAAGCTAAGTCCCCTCTCAACCCACCCTACCGCACTCCCACTGGTCCCACAGAAAAATGCTGTTAATCTTTTTTTGAAGAAGTTTTCCCACACTAAATGAACACTATCAGCCATGCCACACTTGTATTGAATGCTCCTTATATAACATTCTGTTTGTATTCATAGAATGCTTAGATTCTAAAAATTTAATTAATCTTCCACATTGTGTTAAAGAACATATAATAAGCTATCTATATACATTTATTATCAGAAACAATCAGAACCATCTACTTATTTTAATTTCAAATGTCCCATGTATACACCAGAGTAGAAATATATTTACACACCCACACAGCCCAGTCCTTAAAACATTTATAATCATAACTTAAAACTCTTAGCCGAAATAAGAAATCTATCCTATAAACCACACATAAAAGTCTGTCAAAACATTTAACACATTTCATACATTCAGGAAGTTCAAATCATGGTTATGTGAAAATAAGGATACACATGGAATTAGAAAACCATCATTTGGCAACTATGATAATAACTATGATTTAGGCAGAGTCATCAATGGATAACTTAATGGGTGAGAAATCTGAGGAGTAACAGAATATTTACATATTCTCAACTATGTCTCCAATGATACTTAATACTTACAAAGGGTAAAATAGTGTCTTTTCATTGGAGAAACCTGGCAGACAAATAATCAAGTGAGCACAAACGAGTCATCAGGAAGGAGACACATGCCTTCTGCTATGATGCACTGAGAGGAATACAGCATTGCTTATGCTGCATTCCTAACAAAAGTATAGAATCTGAAGCTAATCACGATGAAAATCAGACAAACCCAAACTGAGAAACACTACAAAATAACTAGTGTATACTGCTGTCCTGAAACAAAGAAAGACTGAGAAGGGAGAAAGAGAATATAAACTAGGCTAGAATAAATGGAAAACTAAACTAGAATGGTGGCAGTGGGAATAAAAAGCAGGAAACATTCAAGTCTCTGCAATGCACTACATAAGGATCCTGCCTGGATTTAGATGAAAAGAAGAGAGTCATACATTATTCCAGGGTTCAAATCTGGGCAAATAGAAAATGTTAGTACCACTAACAGGGACAGGGAAGATAATGAGTTTCATTTTGTATATACCACATAGCATCAAGATGTCCTGAGATTAAATATAAATGTTGGTATGGAGCTCAGTAAACAGTTAAGAGCTAAAATGCATTGACTACTATGTCCTTTATTTGAAACTGCTAGTCCTGTTAGTAGATGAGAACCCTCCAACACAAAACAAAAAAACCAAATCTGAAGACATATGTAGAACACATTTAAAATATAGTGTAATCAGGAGAGGCCTATCTGAAGAGATAATATGTTTAAGGCCTAAAGGCTAAGAAGTCAAAAAGAGCCCAAGGAAAGAGCTTCAGGTACAAAGATTTGAAGAAGATAAAATTTTATGTGGTTTTACTTATTACGTTTCAGGGTAAAAGTTTGTTGAGGAACGGGATATTTATACAGTCTAAAGTACTGCCTCATAGAGTATTACCTACCAGGAGGCAAAAAAACATATTTACAGTGGACAAATCTGATAAACACTACCTTAATAAAATAATCAAACTTAATATCACAATAATGGGACAAAGCAATATGATATGGCTTCTGAATGCACCGAGAGGGACTCAGCATCACTTCTCTTGTATTCCTTTCAAAAATGTGTAACTTGAATTCAGCCATTGAGGGAACAATCAAACATATTCAAGTTAAAGGGGCATTCTATAAAACAGCTGGTTTCTATTCTTCAAAAATGCCAATATCATGAAAGACAAAGACATGCTGAGGAATTGTTCTGGATTAAAGAAGACTTAACAGATATGACAGCTAAATGCAAAGTATGGATTGGATTGTGGGCAGGAAGTATATAAATATGGGCCAATATTGGAAAATGATATCGCATCAATGATAAATTTCTGGAATTTGAAATCTGCACTGTAGTTTTATAAGAGAATGCTGTTTTTATGAAAAACATGCTAAAGTATTTACAAGTAAATGGTTACAATGTCTGCAACTTTCAAAGGAGTTAGCAAAAAAAATTATTTTTGGCTCGGTGCCATGGTATACACCTATAATCATAGTTATATAGGAGGCAGGAAGATCACTTGAGCTCAGGAGTTGGAGATCAACCTGGGCAACATAATAAGATCTCATCTCAAAAAAAAAAAAAAATTTGTGTACATACATACATATACACATATGGTATAAAGCAAATATGGTAAAATAGTAACAATTGGTGATTCTAGGGGAAGGGCTTTCAGATGAACACTGTTCTATTGTTGTAACTCTTATAGATTTGAAAGCTTTTTAAAAATAGGAAGTTAAAATAAAAGAGAGCATTCCTTTACCAACTCCATTTAGCTAGTTTCTAATACCCTTCAAGACTCAGCTCAAAAATCACCCTGAGAGAAATGTCTTAGACTGTACAGGCTAAGCTAATCATTTCTTCCTCAGTAGTCTCATACTTGACCATTTAGTCATCTATGAATTTATTCAACAAATAATTACTGAACATCTGTTGTATTATGGGGTTCTTTGGTAAATGCTGGGATACAGGTAAACAACAAAAGGTTTCCATTTTCATGGAACTTACAGTGAATGGGGCAACAGACCTAAAACCATCTGTTTTGTGTATGTATATTATAATTATGGTAAGGAAAGGTTCAAGGTGCTAATTCTGTCAATAAGGGAGCCAGAAATAGAAGGCAAGTGTCACACTGTTAATTATGTATCTAATCAGAGGCAAGGACTTGTGTCTTGATGGGAGATTTAATGGTGTCGCAATTTCAAGTAAAATTCTTTGGTTTGCAGTCCTGTGGTCTGGGTGGTATCGAAGGGTCTACGATTTTGGTAGTCAGTGGCTAGATCTAGAGGTTTCGGAGCTGGTACAGGGAGAGTAGCAATCATCTCGGAATTTGGACCCAGTGGGGAGAAAACTGCACATCATCTGTGCACCCTCAGGGAGTCTTTAATACATTTGGACCACCACATATTTAAGCTAGACAAAGATGCTTACTAGGTCCAAATAATTGACTAAATTCTGTCAAAAATGCTATTCCTCTTAGGAACCCAGAAAAATTAGTGGAGGTTTGAATATGTTCTTAGAAAAAAAATCAACATGAAAACAGTTTTTTCTTCTAGGATATATTTAAAATATTTTTAAATCCATTTTAGATGTTGATTCATCTTAATATTTTATCTGAAAGTTAATGTCAAAGTTTTTCCATTTCAAATATACAAACAAAGCTATGTGCCTGAGTAAAAGTGTTCCATTAGGCCTCACTCTAACAGAAGATGATAACTGCTGCCTACAGGATATCCATTTGAGTCTGTGAACAAATAAACGGGCTTTAGAACAGCTTTCCAGGATTTTACCTGTTTTCAAGTAGAAGAATTTCTTTTCTAGTTTAGGTGGTCTGATGACATATTTTGATGAAAAGACTTTAGTAAGATGTATATATTCAGTGCTCAGTAACTTAATATGTTAATATGTAACCTGGGAGGTCTTATGTCCATACAGGTTTTTCACTGAATCACTACCATCACCATCATTAGGCATCATCACTAGCACCATTACTATCAACACATGTAGACCACCAAAATATTGCTCTAATATATAATTGTGAACATAAGTCAAGGGGTTGAGACACTCTGATAGTCTAGCTCCCAACTGTTTTCACTGTTTTCCATTTTTAATCAGCTTCCATATCCCAAAACTATTGAGTACCAGTGTTTGTTTTTTTATTCCCGTTCCCTCTACATTATATAGCTAAAACATGAATGAACAGAATTCATGGTCTGTTTTAGACCCAGGGAAAAAAATGTTGTGACACAGGCTAATAAAGTTGAGGCAGAGTCTTTTGAACCTCAAACTAGGGGGCAGGGGTGACAGTCAAGCAAAAGCCTCTGAGTAGTTGCCCAAATCAACTGTCATGGTCTGGAACTGTTTTAGAGGACAGAAATTAGCTTGCAGCTCAGAGCCTTTTACAGCAGGTCTCAGGCAATGGTAGCTACATCTTTTTGGATGATTTTGATAATTTCTACCATCAGGTAGCTGCCACAGATACCCACTTATAAAAACAGCAAACCAGTTACTATACACATTCCATTCACAACAAGGAATTCTTTTGTTACCCACACACCTGTGGGGTCAATGACTACACTCAACTAAACTATAGGATTTCATACTAACCAAATAGAATGACACAATTACACATAATTAGCACTAGGCTTTAAATAAGTTAAAAGATTCCACATTCTGAAATAACTTCCTCAGGCCCCAGTATTTTATGCCTCTATCTTTCACTCTCACTGATGGTAGAGCAGAACATTCCTACCTGATGGAGATGTCCAAGGAAAGCCTGCGCCTGGGCTGTTGAGATTGCTCCTCCTACAGGCACAGGCTGCTTCTGAAAGTCCAGACCATTGGTTTGTGTGCCTAGAAAGCAAGCAAAATAATTACAACTATTAAAAGAAATAAATGAAATAAAGCACTAGCTTTCAGTTACCAACATTCATCAGGCACCTATTTTGCATAAGTACTTTCCTAAATACCTCCAAGGTGAAGGGATTGAAAAGAAAGGAAACACAGTAAAATGGTTTATCTTATAAAAGCAGGACTGCATGACAAGTACACAAACACTGATAAAGCTTAAGAAACAGAAACAAAAATATAAATAATAAATTACAATCATAAGATGGTGTGTGAAAATTTAGATGTGAATGCAGTGACTGGAGCAGCTAGCATAGGAACAGAGTTCAAAGAGACCCTGAGGCTCTCTTCTATTTTCAGCTTACTTGATATGTGGCTTAGACAGAAGAAATTCACTGGTGACTTTGCCAAGAGCAAGAAAGACTTATTATTAACTCCAAACACTTTAATGAATAGCAATCTGATGACAAAAAGCAACCTTTTCCATGATAAGCATAAAGAAAACAATAGCTGTACTAATTCCTTTAATCCTAAACAACAGATTGCTGCATGTATCTCATTAGCAAGGGCCCTGCTATAATTATATTTTTCAAAATGTTATGCGAGGCTGAGTGTGATAGCTCATGCCTGTAATCCCAGCACTTTGGGAGGCCGAGGTGGGTAGATGGCTTGAGTTTATGAGTTCGAGACCAGCCTGGGTGGCATGGTGAAACCCCGTCTCTATAAAATATCAGCCAGGTGTGTGGTGGTGCGCGCCTGAAGTCCCAGCTACTCTGGAGGCTGAGGGAGAATGGCTTGAGCCCAGAAGATGGAGGTTGCAGTGAGCCAAGATCACGCCACTGCACTCCAGCCTGGGTGATAGAGCTAAAACTTGTCTCAAAAAAAAAAAAAAGAAAGAAAGAAAATAAAAATGTTATGCGAGCGCTTTTTAACCACTTCTGCTGTGATCTGATATTAGAATAGGGCCAATTTATGGAAAGATATGCCACCCTAACACCCAGAAATATTTTCTAAGGTATTATAATACATTGTTTTCAAATTACTATATCTGGTTATTATTTAGAAAAAGTCAGAACATCATGTACTGAATAAAATATAACAGACCACAGGAATCTGTAAAAATTGTCTAGACCATGGATATGGTTCTACACTTCCATTTCCTACCACTCAAATACCCCATCTTCCCATCCTTACACCTATGTGTGCACACATACCCAGAGCAGACCAGTCAGAAGAGCACAAAGTTAGAACCCTACAGCAGTGTTTCTAAGACAGTGCTAACGTCTGCCAATATACACATCCTAATTTCTGGCAGATGTATTACTTAAATAAGAATGAATAATTAGGTACAGCACATGAATCAGAGCCCTATTTGTTTCCTTGAGATAATTATAAAAGATATGTATAAATATTTCACTTTCTAAAAATTCATAAAATTGCTTCTTATATTTTTTCCTAACGTCTTCCACAAATAGAAAACTATAGAACTACTTAGACATATATAGTTTGTAAAATTGAGTGCAGGCTTGTGTCAAGTAATTGAAAACTTGCATGAAAATAAAATGTAATTAGAGTCACCTCCTTTATTTTTTTCTTATTTTTTTCCACAACGACATTCTAGTCAAGTAGAGTCACTTCCATAAGCTACATGTTGAAGTGTCACTATTTTAAAGTCGTGCGTTTGTCATTAGTTGTTATCTCTATCCCTATGCAGGACATCAGTACCTTTGTGGAGATTTTAAGATAGTACAGCATTGTATTATTTTGTCAATCATACCTCAATAAAACTGGAGGAAAAAGAGACTGTTCACCATTAGAGAAACATGCTCAAGATATATTAAATAAATCAACAAGGCTAAAAGAATACGAGATTTTGAAAAACAGAGACAAGCACTTAAAAGATTAACACGCTACTAATAGGAGGTCTTCGAGAACCAAATATTCCACTCTTATGGAGTCTGTGGAAATTCTATATACTGGTTCCACTTTCAAGTTGCCATAAAAATGCTATCAAAGCTAATTATAAGTCACAAAGCACTAAATAATACAGAGAGACTGATGTCTAGTATCCCTGGTACAATGGTCTACTGGTAATAGTATTTAAGTGCCCTGGTTCTGCCTCTGGGGGGAGGATGAGCTGAAGGCACGGTCTCTGTATTGTAAAATGTTCTTACATTTTTAATAAATGATATTTTGACATCATAAAAACCTTTCTGGCTGGGGAGAGACTGCCCCTCCCAGGTTTAGTCAATTCTTGGAGACAGCAAAGGGCCCAGCCAGGAGCATGTCTTTGATACACAAACTAACCAATCTAGAGCCGTATTTTCTCAATCAGACTCTAGAGGCAATATTCTGCCTTCATCCTAGGGCCAGGTACCAGGCAACTAGAGACCACCCCTAGGTGGTCTCAAAGCCCTCCAAAATTATTGAAGTTAGCCAATCCTAAACTGCTTACTCTGTCCTGACTTTCCCACAGAAACTCCAGCAAAGGTAGTGGCCTAGAGCCAGTGGGTGGCTTTCCCCTCTAATTCCAGCTACTCAGAGGCTGAGGCAGGAAGGATCCTTTGAGCCCAGGTGTTTGAGGCTGCAACCAGCTACGATCGTGCCACTGCAAAAGGTTTCAGCCTAACTATTCCCCTTAAAAACCCCAGGAAAGGTAGTGGCCTAAACCTTCCACTCACTCCTATATTCTGCCTCCTCACCACTCTGGTGTCTTCCCCCATGTGACCGTGCATGGTGCGCTGTGCCTCCTGTATCTAGGACCTGTGAGTATTATAAACTTTGTTTTTCTGAGCTTTTCTTATGTCTCCCGTTGTGGCCACACTGGACTTACCACCTCATAACAGAATACGAAACAGTATTCAAAGGTAGTAAGGTAAAAATAATACTTAGACAACTACTCAGATAAATAGAGGAATTTAAGGTGCTAAGGCAGGTTAACCTCTTTTACTGTAGCAACTGAGGCTCCATTGGGAGGTGATGAGTAGAAGAAAGTAGTTATTACATGGAAATTATTCTTGTAAAACATAAAGACCTAAACTGAACTAAAAGGAAAGGAGAGAGAAACAGATACACACACATACCCCAATTGGAAGTTAAGTATGAGATAGAAATGTGGAGGTAGGTACATTGGGGGCCAAAACCAAATAGCACTTGGTTTTGTGTGCCTGGGAGAAAAGGAGCACCCTACATTAGGAGACATAATAGGAGCACCTATATTAGGAGATGTGAAGACACAGAGAAACAGAAGGAGCAGTTAGAAAAGTAGAAAAAAACCCTTCAAGACTCGCGTGTTTACAGAAATCCAGAACAGATCAGCAACGAGTAGTTAAACGAAATCAGTAACAAAACACTTAACCAAAAAATCCCTGGACCAGATAGATTCACAGTCAAATTTTACCAGCTGTACAAAGAAGAGCTGGTACCAATTTTACTGAAACTATCCCCCAAAAATCAAGTAGGAGGAACTCCTCCCTAACTTATTCTATGAAACCAGCATCATCTTGGTACCTAAATCTGGCAATGATACAACAAAAATAGAAAACTACAGGCCAACATCCCTGATGAACATAGACGCAAAAATCCTCAACAAAATACTAGTAATCCAAATCCAGTAGCACATCAAAAAGTCAATTCCTCATGATCAAGGGGCTTTATTCCGGGGATGCTAGGGTGGTTCAACATATACAAATCAGTACATGATTAACTACGTAAACAGAATGAAAACAAAAACCATATGCTCATCACAATAGAACCAGAAAAAAGCATTCAATAAAATCCAAAATCGCTGTATAATAAAAACTCCTAATAAACTAGGCATTGAAGGAACATACCTCAAAATAATAAGAGCCATCTATGATAAACTCATAGCCAGTATCATATGGAACAGTCAAAAGTTGAAAGCACTTCCCCTAAGAACAAGGCAAGGATGTCCACTCTCACCACTGCTATTCAACATAGTACTGGAAGTCCTTGCCAGAGCAATCAGGCAAGAGAAACAAATAAACAGCATCTGAACAGCAAAAGTGGAAGTAAAATTATCTAAAGATTGTGCTCAAAGACTCCTACACCTGATAAACGACTTCAGCAGACTCAGGATACGAAATCAATGTACAAAAATCAGTAGCATTCCTATGTATCAATAATGTTCAAGCTGAAAATCAAATCAAGAATACAATCCCATTTACAACAGCCACTAAAATAAAATAAAATAAAATAAAATAAAATAAAATAAAACCAGCTAGGAATACATCTAACCAAGGAGGTGAAAGATATCTATGAGAACTACATAAGAACACTGTTAAAAGAAATCACAGCCGGGCGCAGTGGCTCAAGCCTGTAATCCCAGCACTTTGGGAGGCCGAGACGGGTGGATCACGAGGTCAGGAGATCGAGACCATCCTGGCCTACACAGTGAAACCCCGTCTCTACTAAAAAATACAAAAAACTAGCCGGGAGAGGTGGCGGGCGCCTGTAGTCCCAGCTACTCGGGAGGCTGAGGCAGGAGAATGGTGTAAACCCGGGAGGCAGAGCTTGCAGTGAGCTGAGATCCGGCCACTGCACTCCAGCCTGGGCGCCAGAGCGAGACTCCGTCTCAAAAAAAAAAAAAAAAAAAAAAAAAAAAAAAAAAAAAAAAAAAAAAAAAAAAAAAAAAAAAAAAAAAAAAAAAAAAAAAAAAACAGATGACACAAACAAATAGAAAATAATTCCATGATGTGCAAGGGTTGGAAAAATCAGTACCATTAAAATGTCTATACTGCCCAAAGCAATCTACAGATTCAACACTAGTCTTATCAAACTACCAACATAAATTTTTTTACATAATTAGAAAGAAACTACTCTAAAATTCATATAGAACCAAAAAGAGCCTGAATAGCCAAGGCAATCCTAAGCAAAAAAGAATAAAGCCAGAGGTATCACATTACCTGACTTCAAGCTATACTACAAGGCTACTGTAATGAAACAGCATGGTATGGGCACAAAAACAGATACACAGACCAATATAACAGAGTAAAGACCTCTAAAATAAAGTCCCACACCTACACCCAACTGATCCTTGACATAGTCAACAAAAATAAACAATGGGGAACAGGTACCCTATAACGGTGCTGGGAAAACTGGCTAACCACATGCAGAAGAATGAAACTGGACCCCTACCTCTCATTACATATAAAAATTAACTCAAAATGGATTAAATACTTCCATGTAAGACCTCAAACTATAAAAACCTTAAAATAAAACCTAGGAGATACTCTTGTAAACATTGGCCTAAGCAAAGAATTTATGACTAAGTACTCAAAAGCATATGCAACAAAAATAAAAATGGACAATTGGGATTTAATTAAACTAAAGAGACAGGACTGAGGAGAAAGGTACACTGGGGGCCAAAAACCAACTATCAAAAGAAACTATCAACAGAATAAACAACCTACAGAATAGGAGAAAATATTAGCAAACTATGCATCCAAAAAAGGACTAATATCCAAAACCTATAAGGAACTTAAATCAACAAGAAAAGAAAAAACTTCATTAAAAAGCGGGCAAAGACAGACATGTGACAAAAGAAGACAGGTCTCAAAAGAAGACATACAAGCAGTCAACAAACATGAAAAAATGCTCAACATCACTATCATCAGAAATGCAAATCAAAGTAATAATGAGATCATCTCACACTAGGCAGACTATTATTAAAAAGTAAAAGAAAAAAAACAATCCACAAATGTTGACAAGGGCTGAAAAAAAAAACACATACACACACTGTTGGTGGGAATGCAAATCAGTTCAGTCCTTGTGGACAGCAGTTTGGCAATTTCTCAAAGAACTAAAAACAGCACTACCATTCGACCTAGCAATCCCATTACTGGATATATACCTAAAGAAAAATAAATCGTTCTACCCAAAGACACCTGCATTTTGCATGTTTATCACAGCACTATTCACAATAGCAAAGACATGGCAATCAACCCAGGTGCCCAAAACAGTGGATTGGATAAAGAAAATGTGTTACATATGCACCACGGAATACTATGCAGCCATAAATGAACGAAATCCATGCAGTAATACGGATGTAGCTGGAGGCCATTAAGTGAATTAACACAGGAACAGAAAACCAAATACCACATATTCTCACATTTAAGTGGGAGTTAAACACGTAAGATACAAAGAAGGAAACAGACACTAGGGATTCCAAAACTGGGAAGGGAAGGAGAAGGCAAGGGCTAAAAAACTACCTATAGTTACTAGGTTTGCTACTTGGGTGACAGAATCATTAAAATCCCAAACCTCAGCATCAGGCAATATACCCATGTAACAAACCTGTGCGTTTACCCCCTACATCTAAAGCTAGTTTTTTTTTTTAAAAAAAGACTAGTGTGTTTCAGGAGCCAGGGATGAGAAAGCTACAAGGTTGAAGTGGTTTAATACTATTAAATGGTACAGAGAAGATAAGGATAAGAGCACTGGGAAATAAATCCAAAGAAAATAGAGGAAAGGTAATAATAAAGGTAAGACCAATAATGAATACCATAAAAAAACTTCCACATAATAGAATCACCAACTTGGTTCTTTCAAAAGAATCCTGTCACATTGTAACTTACAAACTTCTGGTAAGATGGAACAAGAAAATAAGAGAGAAGGAGCAAGCAAACAATGTAAGTGTTACAAAAAAGGCTTATCAAAAATTATTGCAGGTCAGGTGCAGTAGCTCAAGTCTGTATTCCAGCACTCTAGAGAGGCTGAAGCAGGAGAATTGCTTGATGGGAGGAGTTCAAGACGAGCCTGAGCAGCACAGTCAGAACTTGTCTCAAAAAAAAAGAGAAAAAAATGCTGCAGATAATAAAAAGATTAAGAATATATTGTGAAGCATTTCATGTCAATAAAATTAAAACTTAAAAATGAATAACTCTATAGAAAATATAACTTATCAAGACTGACTCAAGAAGAAACAGAAAATCTATAGAGTCCCACAGCATTTAAAGAAACTGAATTAGTAGGTAAGTAAAAATCTTCCCAAGAAGAGAATAAAAAGCCTTGTTGATTTTACCCAAGTGCTTCCAAAAATTCAAAGAATAATTCCAATCTTCCACAAACATTTCCAGAGAATACCAAACCAGAAACACTTCTAACTCATTTTATGAGACCAGTATAACCTTGATACCATAACCTGATAAAGTGTGAAAAAGATAAATGCAAGCCAGTTTCATTCATAAACGTATATGAAAAAACACTAAATAATAATAGCAAACCTAATCTACTAAGATAAAATATTATGGCTAAGGTAGATCTAGGGAGTCTGAGGTAGGAGAATCACTTCAACATGGGGGGCAGACGTTGCAGTGAGCCGAGATCGTGCCACTGCACTCCAGCCTGGGCAATAAAAAAAGAAAAAAAGATCCATTAGGTCAGGTGCGGTGGCTCATGCCTGTAATCCCAGCACTTTGGGAGGCCGAGACGGGAGGATCACGAGGTCAAGAGATCGAGACCATCCTGGCCAACATGGTGAAATCCCATCTCTACTAAAAATACAAAAATTAGTTGGGTGTAGTGGCGCGCGCCTGTAGTCCCAGCTACTCAGGAGGCTGAGGAGGCAGGGGAATTACTTGAACCCAGGAAGCGGAGGTTGCAGTGAGCCGAGATAGCACCATTGCACTCCAGCCTGGAGACAGAGTAAGACTCTGTCTCAAAACAAACAAACAAACAAACAAAAAATTAATAGGATTCATCAAGTTCAATAAAGGGTGGGGAAGGGGGGGAATCACATAGAAATCTCAAAAGATGCATAAAGCCCTTAGACAAATTCAATGCCCACTTACGATAAAAATTCTTGGCATTGGGACTGGGTGCGCTGGTTCATGCCTGTAATCCTAGTATTTTGGGAGACTGAGGCAGGTGGATTATTTGAGCTCTGGAGTTTGAGACAAGCCTGGGTGACGTGACGAAACCCCATCTCTACCAAATACAAAAGTCAGCCAGGCGTGGTGGTGCACACCTGTAGTCCCAGCAACTGGGGCTGAGGTCGGAGGATTGCTTGAACCCAGAAGGTCGAGGCCACAGTGAGCCCACCTCACACCACTGCACTCCTGCCTGGGGAACAAAGTGAGACCCTGTCTCAAAAAGAAGTGGGGAGGGGCAATCTTGGCATAGGAATATAAGTTTCTTTAACTTGATAAAGAATAAGCATTAAAATAAATAAATAAACATCATAGTTTATGGTGAAAAATTAAAAGCATTTCCTTTAAGATTGAGAACAAGATAAGGGGGACAATTACTGTTACAGTAGGTAGACAGGCATGAGCAGGGCAGAGGGCTCTTCCCCTGCCCACTAGGAATGTGGGGTGATGGTCTGGCAGTTTTCATATTGCCTCTCTAAGTGATAAATTGGCAGCGGGCTTCAGGGAGAGGCCATTTCCTAATGGTCCACACTTGTTGCACTAAAGTGGTAAGTGAAGGCAGGCACCAGGGAGAATTTCTTGGGCATGTGCATTAAGAGACAAAATGGCGGAGTATGACCTTCTGGGGGCACACCACCAGAAAAGGGAAGAAAGTCTCAGATGGGCATGCCTACAACTTCCTAAACACACTGTACATGCTCACCTCCCAAGGGTAAGGACAGCACTACACATGTGGGCAGCCCATCTCAAGAGAAGAATCATGGGAAAGAGGCCAGCCTATAAAGTCCCAGGATCAAGGTTAAACACTGCACTTGACCTCGGTGCCTGCTTGGGACTCTTCTAAGTGTGCTTTCCTTTCTTTCCTGTTCTAAAGCCTTTTTAAATAAACTTCCACTCATGCTCTGAAACTCGCCTTGGTCTCTTCTTCTGCCTTATGCCCCTCAGTTGAATTCTTTCTTCTGAGGAGGCAAGAATTGAAGTTGCTGCAGACCCTACATATTTGCCACCAGTAACTCAAATACCTTCTACCGGTAATACATTTGATGCTGTAAAACTTGGATATTTGCCACTGGTAACACTACTACTACGTCTATCATACTCCAAGGCCTATCCAGCCAAACAAGACAAAAAAGAAAACATCTGAGTTGGAAAAAACAAAACCCTTTCCAGGTGATTTGACTGTGTGTACAGAATAGTCTAAGGAATCTCATAACTTACTATTAGAATAAGAGAGTTTAATGAGGCTGCAGCACACAAAATCTACTTTAAAATTGCCTTTGTGGCTGGGCGGGGTGGCTCACACCCGTAATCCCAGCAGGCGTGAGCCAAGGTAGGCAGAGCCCTTGAACCCAGGAGTCGGAGACCAGCCTGGGCAACATGGTGAAACCCTGTCTCTACAAAGAAAAAAAAAAAAAAGTTAGGTAGGCATAGTGGGATGCATCAATAGTCCCAGCTACTTAGGAGGCTGAGGTGGGAGGCTGTGGGAAGTCGAGGCTGCAGTGAGCTGTGATCCTGCCACTGCACTCCAGTGTGGGCAACAAAGTGAGACCCTGTCTCAAAAAATAATAATAATAAAATTGTCTTTGTATATTCCAAATGAAAACAATTTTTAAAGATTTTATTTATAAACACTTAAAAGACATAAAGTCCTGAAAATAAATCTATTAAAATATAGCAAGTTCCATAGACAGAAAATTATAAAACTTTATTTAAAAACAAAGACATGGCTGGGCATGGAGGCTCACACTTATAATCCCAGAGATTTGAGAGGTGGGAGGATCGCTTAAGGCCAGGAGTTTGACACCAGCTTGAGAAACATAGTGAAAAAAAACCAGTGATTAAAAATGTGCAGTTACTATAGTATGCCAGTTGTATAGACAGATGCCAGCTCAATACTGTAAAAATGTCAGTTCTCCCTAAACTTACCTATGGATTCAAAGTAACTTCACATCAAAATCTCAAGAAATTATTTTCTCTCTTTGTCTTTTTTTGGAGCGGAGGGGTAGAACTTAACAAGTTCATTCTAAAATTTACATAGAATGGCATGGGGCCAAGATGTTCTTTAAAACATGTAGACATAGATCATCAAGATATTAACATTTACAGAGCAATAATAATTGGGGCAGGGTGGTATTAGTGTAGGGATCAACACATATACCAGTGCAGAGAGTCTAGAGACAGAGGTACAGACATCTATGAACACTTGAAACATGACAGAGGTGAGGAAAGGATGAAACATGACAGATCAATGAGGAAAGGTGGAGTTTTCAATAAAGGGGTAGCTGGGTATCTATTGGAAAAAAAAAAAAAAAAAAAAAAAAAACAAAAAAATTACATTAAAAAAAAAAAAAAAAAAAAAAACCAGACAAATTACACTGTACTAAAAAAAAAAAAAAAGCAAAAGAAAATTTCAGAAGGATTGAAAGCCAAAATGTGAAATGCGAAATTATAACATTCTTAGAAGATAACATAAAAGAATATCATTCTAACCTTGGGAAAGTGAAGAATTTCTTTATCAAGAATCAAAAGATGAAAACACATAAATTTACTTTAAAATTAAAGCTCATCAAAGGGCTACACAAAGTGAATTTAAAAAAGAAAATATTTACAATCCATACAAACAACAAAGGATTAGTAATGAGAATACACAAAGAACTCCTATGAGTCGATAAGAAAAAGTCAACCCAATAGAAAAAACAGGCAAAATAAATGAATAGGAATTTAACAAAGAAGAAACACAGATGGCCCATAAACACAGAAAAAGATGTTCAATCTGCTTGGAAACTATGGAAATGCAAATTAAAACCCCAATTAGGTATCATTTTATACCTGATAAACTGGCTAAAATTGCAAAGTTGGTTAATCCCAGCCGCTATTAGTAGCAGTATAAAACAGTACAAATGCTCTGGAAAACTGGCTGGCAGTACTAAGTAACACTAGAACAAGTTCAGCAATAACACTACTAAGAAAATACTCTAGGTGCAGTGGCTCACGCCTGTAATCCCAGCACTTTGGGAGGCCGAGACGGGCAGATCACCTGAGGTCAGGAGTTTGAGACCAGCCTGGCCAACATGGTGAAACCCTGTCTTTACTAAAAATATAAAAATTAGCCAGGCGTGGTGGAGGGTGCCTGAAATCCCAGCTACTAGGGAGACTGAGGCAGGAGAATTGCTTGAACTCGCGAGGCAGAGACTGCAGTGAGCTGAGATCACGCCACTGCACTCCAGCCTGGGTGACAGAGTGAGATTCTGTCAAAAAAATAAAAAATAATAAGAATAAATAAAATACTCTGGGGACTTTTTCACATATATGTATCAAGAAATAAGTACAGGCCGGGCGCGGTGGCTCAAGCGTGTAATCCCAGCACTTTGGGAGGCCGAGACGGGCGGATCACGAGGTCAGGAGATCGAGACCATCCTGGCTAACACGGTGAAACCCCGTCTCTGCTAAAAAATACAAAATCTAGCCGGGCGAGGTGGCAGGCGCCTGTAGTCCCAGCTACTTGGGAGGCTGAGGCAGGAGAATGGCGGGAACCCAGGAGGCGGAGCTTGCAGTAAGCTGAGATCCGGCCACTGCACTCCAGCCTGGGCGACAGAGCGAGACTCCGTCTCAAAAAAGTCATTTACAGCCGTATTATTTGTAATAGCAAAAGCCTAGAAATAACCCAAATGTCCATCAACAACGGAATAAACAGAAACATTCTAATGTATACAATGGGATATTATCAAGTGAAAATCAATTATAAGGTATATGTACTAACATGGATGAATCTCAAACACATAATGTTGAGCAAAAGAAACCAGTAATAAAATATCCATGGTACAGTGTAATTCAATTTACATTATGGACACAGGCAAATCTAAGTAATGTGTTATTTGAGGATAAATATGTAGACGGAAAAATATTTTGAGTGAAAAGCAATGTCACCATTAATGCTAACTTCAGGATGGTGGTTATTTTTGTGGCAGAAGAATGGAATATGTTCAGGGTGGGCCTATAGAAGCCTTCTGAGGAACAGTAACATTCTACCTTATGGCCACAGTGGTAGATATGAGTGCTTAAACACTACATTCACGTTTACATACAAGTTTTTACAATTACTTTTGCATAAAATCGTAAAAGAATCAGCAATAAAAAAACCATGCAACAAAATTTTAGGTACACATCCAGATTGCAAGGAATAAAGGCAAAAGCAGGTAATAATGAAGCCAAGGTGGTGAGTGAGGATCGTTTCTTTCATAAGTCAGGTATTGGTGGGACAGTGTGAGGATGATAATTCAAAGGGGTAGATAGGGTGGAAGGAGGTTGATGAAACCTGAGCAAACTTAAAGACTGTCTGTGGGAAGGGATATGCTGAAGAGGTAAGAGCAATAGCAGGTTAAAAGATAGGGCAGAAACCTGAAAGGTGTGAGAAGACTACAATTCAAATAATGGAGGTGGTGGGGGGAAAGAGAGATATTTCTTTGTTAGATGCAAAAGAAAAGGAGAAGGTAGGTAAAAACAGAAAAATGTAAAGTATTGAAGAGGGAGGTGTTGAGGCTCAACTCAGACAACTACAATTTTTCAGTAATCAAAAGGCAGATATTTTCAGAAAATGAAAGAGGAAAACAGAAATAGAAAAGATTGGAAATATGCAATGAAAAATGTGACAGGGAATAAATTATAGGTGAATCCAAGGTTAGCACCAGTGACAGTGAAGACCCAGCTGAGAGACAGTTGGATTTATATTAACTTCAAGCATTGGAGAGTCCTCATTTCCCAGAAAGTTCTGTTTCTCTCTTCATAGCCAGCAGTCAAGGGTCAAATAGGCAAAGGTTTCTTCCCTTCATGAACAGTTCATATTACTCAGCTTTGCACAGGATTCAGGCATTTAAACGTCTTTCAGTGCTCAGCTCAAATGCTACTTTCTTTCATGTTTCCCATCTCTCTAACCCAAAAGCAATAATCTAAACCTTCTTACTATGAAAAGACATTTGGTACTTCCTCAACATTTTTTGGGAGTGAGGGAAGAAATAAACTTGGGCTAAAGTACACATGACACAGATGAATATGAATCTCAAGCCCGCTATACTAAGTAAAAGCAGTCAGATTCAAAGGGTACATCCATATGATTCTATTTATTTCATATTTTGGAAATGGTAAAGCTGAAAGGGACATTAAAAAGAACTAACCAAGCTCCTTGTTTTACAAATAAGAAATTTTTTCTAATATACAGAAAGACTTCCACTGAAATAACCAAGCTGGGTAGTAATGGGAGCTCAGACTAAAATTCCAAGCCTTCCACGGATCTGTCTAGCAACCCTGCCCCCAGCTCTCTCCCAATTGCTCTTTCTACTAAACCATCCAATGACCAAGGACTCCAATTCAATGCTCATTCACAAATATTAACTAAGTGATAAATCAGTAATTGAGGCCATGATCAGGCTCGTAAGGGGACATAAGATGATAAAGTAGTAGAATTCTGGGCCTTTGGTATCTACCTCACAGCTAGCTACTTCAACTATATTTCTTTTACATTAAAATAAAGTTTTTAAAAAAGAATCAAATTTTATAGCCCACAAGAAATACTACATTTTATAAAGGAGAACTCTGTCAAAAAATGTCTGCAAACAGGAAATGCATCAAAATGTTAATAGTGAATACATTATTCTATATTTTTCAAATTCTGTACCATGATGAGTATTACCATTAAGTTGCAATAACAGTTTAAATTTTTATTGCTAAAATTTTCCTCAAATGGGCATCCTTTCAATCTATCCTTCTGTGTCATCTCCACAGCGATCAGTCTCCAGTCTCTTAAAAGAGACACACTTCTGCTGTTTGAATTCTGCCCAGGTGTGCACTTATTTTTATGGTGGGAGGACAGTCCTCTCCTTTATCTTATTCCTGTTGTCATTTCTCCACAAATGAGAATGGAAATCTATATCCTATGAACATTCATTTTAAAATGTATAAATGAGAGAGGAAACATAACACATTAGGGAAAGAAGGAGAAAAGAAGAGGTGGGAGGGAGGAGAGGAGAGTCAGGGAAAAAGCTAAGGTGAAACCCTCAAATAGGATGAAAATGCAGATATCCTTCACCCTCCTCTCTAGCTCTGAAAGTCCAAGTCATTATGCAACATCCAGCCTGGAATCTACTTCCTTCAAGAAGAGTTTAAGGGCCAGCCTAACTATAAATAATAATTCCCAAATCTTAACTCCTATAAAATCTGTTTTTTTCTTAGGATGCTTGATTATTACTTAAGATATAACATTAATAGTTTCTTTTCTTTTTTTTTTTTAAGACGGTGTTTTGTTCTTGTTGACCAGGCTGGAGTGCAGTGGCGCGATCTCGGCTCACTGCAAACTCCACCTCCCAGGTTCAAGTGATTCTCCTGCCTCAGCCTCCCAAGTAGCTGAGATTACAGGCATGTGTCACCATGTCCAGCTAATTTTGTTTTTTGTTTGAGACAGAGTTTCGCTCTTGCTGCCCAAGATGGAGTGCAGTGGCACAATTTCAGCTCACTGCAACCTCCGCCTCCCAGGTTCAAGCAATTCTCCTGTCTCAGCCTCCTGAGGAGCTGGGATTACAGGCACGTGCCACCACACCCGGCTAATTTTCTGTATTTTTAGTAGGGATGGGGTTTCACCATGTTGGCCAGGTTGGTCTAGAGGTCCTGACCTTAGGTGATCCACCCACCTCAGCCTCCCAAAGTGCTGGGATTACAGGTGTGAGCCACCACGCCTGGCCAACATTAATCCCTTTGAGTCCAGAAATTAAAACACAGATAATACTTTTTTTTTGAGATGGACTTTCGATTTTGTTGCCCAGGCTGGAGTGCAGTGGCATGATCTCGGCTGACTGCAACCTTGGCCTCTTGGGTTCAAGCGATTCTCCTGCCTCAGCCTCCCGAGTAGCAGGGATTATAGGCATGCACCACCATGCCTGGCTAATTTTGCATTTTTAGTAGAGACGAGGTTTCTCCATGTTGGTCAAGCTGGTCTCGAACTCCTGACCTCAGGAGATCCGCCCGCCTCGGCCTCCCAAAGTGCTGGGATTACAGGCGTGAGTGAGCCACCGTGCCCAGCCTAACACAGATAATACATTTTCTTTCTTTTTTTTTTTTTTGAGAAGGAGTCTTGCTCTGTCGCCCAGGCTGAAGTGCAGTGGCAAGATCTTGGCTCACTGCAACCTCTACCTCTCGGGTTCAAGCAATTCTCCTGCCTCATCTGTTCAGGACCCAGCGACATCTGAAGGAAATCATGACACTTTAAAAAGAAAAAAATCTGTCTTTTGCAATGTCAGTTCCCCAGGTTCTTTAGCTAAATGCATGGAAATATATTTGTTACTACAGGTCTCAGACCAAGTATCAGAATCACACAGATGACAAAATAGAATTAAATCAGAGTAAGAAAGTTGGCTGCAGAGAACTGAATTTTCTGGAACCCTGGAAAATATTTGTAAATAGCCAATTTCCAACAAAAGAACAAAAAAGATTCATTCTCAGTGGAGACCAAAATCCTGAATATGTAAAAGGCAAGGTGCTCTTTTATTCTCTGATCTGATATGACCCTACTTGCAGGGGGCAAGGGAAACTACATTAAGCATAGCACACCTGTTCTGACATGACTTTGCTTCCCAATAATACTTAGTATCATTGGCTTATTGGGAACTTAATCTAACTTGATGTGTATGTAATCTTTTCTTGTGAATCAAAACTCACCTGAAACCCTATACAATCTTTATTTTTAATCTACTCCAAAGCAATGACGACTTGAAATATGAATATAAAAATATTCCACTGTTTTCTTAAATCTTAGCCGATTGATGTGTTCATGTTTACAATCCAGAAATTTCCCTTCCCTTGAATGAAGTTTTACCTTTATAAGAAATGACTTTGGATAAAATTATTATGCCTATTACACAAGACTTATGACTGAATCATCTCCTATTTTGAAAGAAACAATTATTTTGCTTATGTGCATTTTCTATTTTATATAATTATTTAGGAATAAACAACAATAACAAATGAGAACCAGGAATGTCATATAGCAAAAGATCCTACTGTAAAAATTAATGCTGCATTCAATACATATTTATTGAGAATTGATATTCCAGATGCTGAGGTTATAAAAATGATTATACCACAGTCCTTGCTCTTAAGAAGTTCTCGGGCCTATTCATTAATTGATTAATTCATTCAAAAAATACTTATTGAGCATATACTGTGTAGCAAGCACTGTTCCAGGTGTCAAGAGATACAGCAGTGGAGAGACAAAAATAATGTCCTTCATGGAGCTTACATTCTAGTTGGGAAATGGATAATAAAAATGAAAAAATACTGAGTATCAGATAGAAATAAATGCTATGGAAAATAAAGAGGAAAAGGGACAGTGAGGAAAATAAAGAGGAAAAGGGACAGGTAATGCATTTATGAATTCCATATTCATAAAAATATATATACAACATGCAAAGTGTCAAACAGACACCACATAGGCTACTGACAAGAACTTCACAAAGGAGACTTTAAGGGGAAAGGGAGAAAGCAATATCAGGGAAGCTTCCTGGAGACAACATTTCCTATGAATCTTAAGAGGATGAGATGGAATTAATTGGAAAAGGTTGAGTGAGGGAAGAAAATACCCGGCATTTCTATACCAAAAGTAGAAGACACCATGGCCAAGTTAAAAAATTAAATCTAAGAATTTTAACAATTTTAAATACTCTGTTAGGTCCTAGGGTTACAAAGGTAAGTCATATGCCCATACCACAAGGAGCTCACAGTTAGGTTTGGGTGGCAGATAAGTAAATAAGTCATACAAAAGACAAGCAGTATAAAAAAAAAATACCTATGAAAAGCGGTATCTAAAAAAAGTGGAAGGTAGAACACAAAAAAGAATAAGATACTGTCACTGCCCTCAAGCCAAGCAAAGCAGAACACTTACTTGCTCTAAGAAAGGTACAAAGAGTTTTGAGAGATTCAGTGTGGCTAAGATGTAGGAGAAATGAGGTGATACAGCTGGTTCAGGGTAAGAGAATAAGGCACAAACAACTAAGGTGAGAAAAGTCAAACATCTAACTGCTTAGATGTAAACACAATTTATTATTGCTCATTCTCATCTCATTATTACAAGATATTTTGACCATAAGAGCGAGGAAAATACACAAAAACGTTGGAAAAAAGAAGGCGGTTTCAGTTTTATTATTATTTCCTGGGGAAAATGAAGAGCTGTTGCTACTTTTAAAGTATATTATCTAATCCCATTAAAATGGCTGTAATTTTTTTTTTTTTAAAAGAAAATAAGTGTTGGCAGGGACGCAGAGAAACTGGAATCCTTGTACATTGGTTGTGGAAATATAAAATGGTTCAGCTGCTATGGAAAAAAGTTTGGCGGTAATTCCATGTTTAACTATTTGAAGGACCATCAAAAAGTGAACCCAGCAACTTCACTGCTAGACAGTCACGTACCATATAAAGACACTTCCATCTGCAACAATAGAACCATATGATTATAATAGCCTATTTTTACTGTACATTTTCTATGTTTAGATACACAAATATCATTGTGTTACAACTGCATACAGTATTCAGTATACTAACTGTACAGATTAGTAGCCTAGGAGAAACAGGCTATATCATATAGCTTAGGTGTGTCATAGGCTATACCATCTTGGTTTGGGAAACATACTCTATGATGTTCATACAATGGTGCATTTCTCAGAATGTATCCCTGATGTTATGCATGACTATATACCCAAAAGAAATGAAAACAAGTACTCAAACAAGTCCATGTACATAAATGTTCACAGCAGCATTATTCACAGGAGCCAAAGAGAATGCAAACAACCCAAATGTCCATCAAGAGACAAAGGGACACCAACAAATTGTGGTATATCCATATGATGGAATATCATTCAGCCATAAAAGGAATAAGTACCGATAACATGCTATTACATGTATGAACCTTGAAAACATTATACTCAGTTAAAGAAGCCCATACACAAAAGGTCACATACCGTATGACTCCATTTATATGAAATACCTAGAATAGGTAAATTGATAGAGACGAACTGTAGGTTGGTGGTTGTCAGGGGCTGGGGAGAGGGGAAAATGGACAGCAACTACTTAAGGGGTATAGGGTTTCCTTTGGGGCTGATGAAAATGTTTTGGAACTGGATACAGTGGTAGCTGCACAACACTGTGAATACACTAAATGTCACTGAATTGTTCATTTTAAAATAGTTAATTTTATGTTACGCATTTCACCTCAATATAAAAAAGAAAATAAAAGACTCTGCAGTTCTGGTATAAATCTGAGAGTTTCTGCTCTACTGGCTTACTTTCCTAGAGCAGCCAGCCTCATCTGTATAAATGGCTGCTGATTATGTTATGAAATGCACCCCTGTTGGAACTGCACATGAAAATAAGATTAACAATTTCTTGAATAAGGGCCTGAGAGATTTTAGAACATGAGTTTGTGAAGGCTATTTTTCATCACCCAGCAGTTATATTTTAGACAGTACTATACTACATTTTAATGTGTAATGAAAATCATACTACTTCAATTTAACCTACATAATAAAGAGGAAAAGTACATTATTCACATATTTCTATTTACAAGTAAATTTAAGGCAGTAGAGGCAAAATTACCAATAGCCTAAATTTCAGACACCCTATAGGAAATAATGACAATATCTGTGCCCGTCACTACATCACCTTGATAAGCAAGGACAAATTCCAAACAAAGTTCACAGAAAGTCAAGCAACCACAGGACATAAATAATAGCTAAAAGATCTTTTAGGAAAACTTAGCTACTACTCATTTTTTAGCGTGTTTGCGTGGAGAGCGTTTCTTCCATCTTGAGTAGCCATAAAATGGGAAGAATCTGGGATAATGGAAATCCCGAAAGAGAATCACTTATCACAGAAACAAAACCACAGAAAGATTCTAAGCCACCACAAAAGTAAGAAGCATAATCAAAATTCATGACATAGATCATCCATAACAGGGGTCCCCAACCCCTGGGTTGAAGACTGGTGCCAGTCTGTGGCCTGCTAGGAACAAGCTGCACAGCAGGAGGTGAGTGGTGGGCAAGCGAGTGCTATTGCCTGAGCGCTGCCTCCTGTCAGATCAGTGGTGGCACTAGATTCTCACAGGCACGTGAACCTTGATGTGAACTGTGTATGTGTAGGATCTAGGTGGTGCACTCCTTATGAGAATCTCATGCCTGATGATGTGAGGTGAAACAGTTTCATCCCTCACACCATCCCCTATCCCCTGTCCATGGAAAAACTGTCTTCTATGAAACCAGTCACTGAGGCCAAAAAGGTTGGGGACTGATGATGTATAGAATGGATGGGTATTATCTATCTGCTAAAAATCTCCACAGTGATTGTACTTGACGGTAATGATTGGATTGTATATCCTTTACTTCCTAAGTAATAATAGTTGTGTATTTTTAAAATTACTTTTACACATCACCTTAGATATGAATGCATTATCAGTGATGCATGACAAGATTTCTATAGGTGGCTGTTAAATTGTTAAGTCTATCTGGATGAAAGACTCAGTTAAAACAGATTTTCATTAACATTATTCTTTTCCTTAAAAAGCATCCAGGGTCTCACTCTGTCGCCCAGGCTGGAGTGCAGTGGTGCGATCATGGTTCACTGCAGCCTTGACCTCCTAGATTCAAGCGATCCTCCTCCCTTAGCCTCCCAAGTAGCTGGGACCACAGGCATGTGCCACCATGCCCAGTTAATTATTTTTTTAAGTTTTTTTTTTTTTTTTTTTTGTAGAGATGGGGGTCTTACTATGTTGCCCAGGCTAGTCTTGAACTCCTGGGCTCAAGGAATCCTCATGCCTTAGTGTCCCAAAGTGTTGGGATTACAGGTGTGAGCCACTGTTCCAGGCTCTTAACTTTCTTCTTAATTGTAGAAAAATAAATGTCTTATGACTTACCAGCTGTTGAGACTGTTTTTCTTTCAAATAAGTTAAATATTGAACATAAATCAAATATATTTGAAGACCAAGAAAACAGAAAGTAAGACCTTATTTTAATATCCTAAAATATTATTAATATTTTTGTTGGTGGAGAAAATTACCAAACATTGACCTTGCTCCATCTCTGTTCCGCCTGTCAACCTAGTCAGAGGCTCCCTTGTTCACTCATCTTTCCCTGTAAGATGTGAGCCAGTTAATTGGTAGCAGCTTCCTGTCTTCCTCAGAAACACAATGAATGCTCCTTACCTTCTGAGTTTATCTGATGTCAGCATTCCTAGCTTGGATTATAACACTTTGCTGCAAATCCTGCTGATACTGTTTATTTTAATCCTAGACTTCTTTATTGCATTCTATTCCCAGTTTTGTTTTCCCTGTATCACAAAGAAATCCCTAATTGACTGTTCCCAATCCTCTCTAGACTGCTTTCTTACATTCCCTTCTACCTAAAAACTTACTCTCTGAATCTGTCTTTACCTCCTTCACTCTCCCATTTCTCACTTAAAAAACAACAAAAAAAGGAATCTTCTACTTTAGGCTACTTCAGTCACCAGGTGCTCTGAAACCCAACACCTTCCCTTTCCTCAAAACTGGATCCCTGATTTATCTGTTCTTTCTTATTTATTTAAGTTCTGAGATACATAGAACATGCAGGTTTCTTACATAGGTACATGTGTACCACTGTGGTTTGCTGCACCTATTGACCCGTCCTCTAAGTTCCCTCCCCTCACCCTCACCCCTGGTGTGTGATGTTCCCTTCCCTGTGTCCATGTGTTCTCATTGTTCAACTCCCACTTATGCGTGAGAAAATGTGTTTTGTTTTCTGTTCCTGTGTTAGTTTGCTGAGGATGATGGCTTCTAGCTTCATTCATGTCCCTGCAAAGGACATGATCTCATTCCTTTTATGGCTGCATCATCTGTTCTTTCTTTGCAACTGCCCTCCTACACTGGCTCTTCTACCTTAGCATCTAAACATATTCAAACTGCTTCACTAGGAGGCCCTTCTAACCTCCCCTCCCATTCTTTCCTTCTCTATCATCCCCCCCCTTCCTCCTAATAGATAGCTAACACTGATGGTGAATGGACCGACCCATATACCTACTTGCTTTCCATGTATACATCAATACTATTAGATGGATTATTACTTATCTCCATCTTACAGCTAAGAAAAACTCTGACATGAAAAAAGTAACTTGCCCAAGGTAACACAACTAGCAAGTGAAAGGAGCAGGATATGAATCCATGTGGTTTGATTTCAGGGTCTGAGCTCTTAACCACTATGATACATAGCCCCATATACAGCTTCCATTAAAAGAGTTGCCTACATTTATCATTCCCTTTACACAACCATTCACTTTCTTAACTACAGCAATTTCTTTCCAAATCACTTAACTAAAATCGTTAAAAGGCCCCCAGTAACTACTAATTGTTAAACTCAAGGGTCACATTTTAAGGCTCCTATGGCAGGACTTGACCACACTGAATGCTAACTCCATGAGCTCACTGGTCTGATTCACATCTGATCTCCATGGTTGTTATTTCTTAGTCTACTTAAGCACTGTCCAATAGACCTTTCTGTGATAATGGAAATGTTCTATTATATGCACTGGCCAGTATGGTAGCCACTAACTACACGTGGCTACTGAACACTAGAAATGAGGTTAGTATGATTGAGGAATTGAATTAATTTAATTTAATTTAAATTTAAAGAGCCACATACAGTCAGTGCCCATTCTACTGGACAACGAAGGTATGGACGGACTCTTTTTCCTCTGCCAACCCTTTCAACACCGCAGAAGAGCTCCGTCCTTGGTCCTCTTGGCTGATTCCACTCTCCTCCCAGTATCTCTCTCCTAAACATCTCCCTGTTAAGGACCTTACACCTCTCCGCAGGAACCTATCTCTATCTTCAATTGCCCACATCTTCACCTGCAAGCACCAGAAGGCACCCCAAGTACAACATTTTCAGAACTGAAATGTTTCATCACCTCATTGTCAAGTCTACTCCCCAACAGTACAGTTCCTACTCAAGAGGATGGTATCACATCTCTTCCAGCCCCGAAGCAAATACAAGTATTCATTTTAAATTACTCCCTTTCCTTCCTTTAAAAAAAAAAAAAAACACACACACACACAATGGAAAAAAAAACTCCCTCTCAATCTCTTCTCCTCTTCCCTTCAACGGCTCATTAAATTTGACCCCTAGCTTCTATTGCCACTGCTCTAGGCCAGGATGCTATATAATGGATCTAATTGAAAGAATGTTGGAGTCTAGTTTTTGGCTTCAAGCAAGATGTAAAGTATAATACGGCTGGAAAATTCTTTTATACCAAAAATTATTTAATATCTGTTAGAAAAAAATGAAAAAAGTAACACGACATAAAACTAAGCTGCTTTCTAAGGGAGAAAATTATAGACAATTTCTAATAATCTGTGCCTAAAGCAGTATTTTAGAAACAAATCCTCTCTTTACTGTTCTGAATTTCTATTAGTAATGAACAAAAATGGATACTACCTTTAAAATTCTAAATTTGTTACTGGGTGATCTCATGGCAAAAAGATCAATTGCTCATTCAGTCATTTAACAAAAGTATAATCTTAATTCAGATGTCACTTGCTATTCTCACAGCTTCGGTAATTATAGCACCCTTCTTCCCCTTGACCCCCACCCCTGACCTAAAGTTTTAAAATCCCCATGTGCACCAGTGGGCAGAGCCAGGGCAAGTTTCTTAATATGTACTGATCAGATTCTTGTAGACACCATATCCTGTAACTGATATCTATCAAATCAAACACTACAGGGAGGTCTATCTTTCCTACAGGTGTTTGATATTTCCTTCTAAACCACCAAGATCCCTCACTGAGCTCCTGAGGCTCTCTGGAAATGCTTCAGCCACTTTCAATGACCCACTAATTAAAAATCTGCTATGAAGGTACTCCAAAAAAAAAATCAGTATTTCTACTCTCAGGCTTATAAGAGCGTCTTGGCCAGTGTAGAATGTAGTCTACACAATAAAATATGTAATAAATTTTAAAATAATAATAAAAGCAGTAAGAATATTAAAAATGGCTTCTGAATAAACGTAAGTTCAAAAGGAAAATAATCCTTAAGTGTCTGAAATTTGCAAATGCTCCATTCTGGTTTAACAAGAACTATATTGAGGCCTATTTTGAGGCTTCTCTGGAAAACACTGGTATTTTATCTGGAAATTATTTCCAAAACTAGTGCTGGTTCAAGGCATCAAGTTGTTAGATTACTATGAAGAATAGTAAGTATATTCACTGGTACCCTGGTCTTTCAGGATTCTCTCTCTCAATCTTGGAGGAAATGATATCTGATCATGCTCTTTTATGAATATAATGTCCTAATGCCAGCCATAGCACTAGTAAATCCCATAGAATTAATAACATCACTGGTTACTAGGAGCTTTGGATGACAATATTTTTGGAATACTAGTCCATAAATAGTATTCCAAAAATGCTATTGTATTTACGTATATTAAGTTTCATTAATAAATTCCTTTTGAATTCTCATTTGCCTGAAATATAGTGATATTATCCTGGGGAAAAATCATTTTGATATGAACAGGAGACAGGGAAATACTGGGTAGAAGAGGGTGGTTCCCCGGCAAAGGCCCCACCCTCAAGGCTGGAAACCTGTGGTCCTAAATGGGAACAGGCATTCCTATTTTTGCACCCAAAAGTTGCCTTTTGGTCTGCCATGCCCTGCTATCGTCTCTCCATATAACCCCCAGACCCTGGGCTCCAGAGGACATGAACAGTAGAGCAGAAGAACAGCAGAATAGTGTGGCAGAGAGAAAAGAAGGAATGTCTGAATGTTGAGAGGAATTCAGCTGGCGGCGGTCGAAGAGGAGGTATCAGCCGCTGGATGGGCAAATTTCAGGGAAAGATCATCTTCCCATTCCATTCCCCTTCCAGTTCCCCAACCATCCTGCTAACAGCCACCTCCATCACTCAACAAAACCTCTGAATTCATCCTTCAAGTCCATGTGTGACCTGATTTTTCCTGGATGCTGCACAAGGACTTGGGTACCAAGAGGATCACTGAGCTAACACTTAAGCTGTCTGTGGATGGCAAGGCTAAAAAGAGTGCACTGAAACAAGTGCCCACTTGGGCTTCGGGAGTTGCAGACACCCACCCCTAGACACTACCATGTGGCCGGAGCCCAAAAAGTGCTTACCAACTCCTGTCCCTGCCAGTCGGTGTGCTCCCCTTCCTCTAAGAGGTTTGAGCGTGTGGCAGCCAAACATACAAGCCACTCGCTGTCGCATGTCCTGCAGAGGGGGTCAGGGAACTCTCCCCTTTCAATTCAAAGGAAAAAAGCAAGTGAAAAAGGAAAGGATAGGGAAGCCTTGGATCTATCTATCATAATTCAGATGAAAAAAGATAGCTGACTGACTGTAAATTCATTACAACAGATGAGTCAGCTGCTTTAAAAGAAAACAATTTTTCACATTACAAAACAAATCAGAAAATCTTATTAAATATATTAACATTTATATTAAAATATAGTATTTAAATATCTATCCTTTTTACCTTCATTATAAAAAAATAATAAACCAATGGTAAGTTTTCAAAGATAATAATAAGCAAAAGGTAATGGTAATGGCTGCAATGAAGTCTGAAGAACTGGAATACTGTCTAATTCTGTGAATGACTAAAAGATAAAGGATCTAGAAATCAGATGACATAATGGAAAGCTTGTAAAGGAATTAGAGACATTTAGGACAGAGTTCTTCCCCCATCTCCCCATCTCAGTTTTGACTGTTTCTTCATAGTGAACATATATTGCCTAGCATCATAATGATTTAAACCCTACCCAGCCTGTAAGATACAATTTCAGTTCCACCTTCTCCAAAGCCTTCTCTGATCCTCCCAGCTAGAAATACTTTTCCCCTACACTGAATTCTCATGGGTTCACATATACTTCTCATGAATCTTCTAGATTTCTGTTATATTACATTTTCATGTATGTTTTCTCTATAAGAAAAATTTATTGAGAACAAAATCAGTATTTTATTCAATTGCACTGTTACTTAGTACTGTATCTTGCGCATTGGAGACAAAAACGACAGGCCAGGCATGGTGGCTCACACCTACAATCTCAGCAAGAGGCCAAGGTAGGTGGATCACTTGAGGCCAGGAGTTCAAGACCAGCCTGGCCAATATGGTGAAACCCAGTCTCTATTAAAAATACAAAAATTAGCTGAGCATGGTGGCGCACACCTGTAATCCCGGCTACTTGGGAGGCTGAGGCAGGAGAACTGCATGAATCCAGGAGGCGGAGGTTGCAGTGAGCTGAGATCATACCACTGCACTCCAGCCTGGACAGCAGAGTGAGACTCTGTCTCAAAAAAAAAAAAAAAAAAAAAGAAAGAAAGAAACAACATAGCTCAAAGGGTAAAAGAATGGTTCTGGGCTGGGTACAGTTGCTCATACCTCTAATCCCAGCACTTTGGGAAGCCAAGGTGGGCGGATCACCTGAGGTCAGGAGTTTGAGACCAGCCTGACCAACATGAAGAAACCCCGTCTCTACTAAAAATACAAAATTAGTCAGGCATGGTGGCGCATGCCTGTAAACCTAGCTACTTGGGAGGCTGAGGCAGGAGAATTGCTTGACCTTGGGAGGCGCAGGTTGCAGTGAGCCAAGATGGCGCCATTGCACGCCAGCCTAGGCAAAAAGAGCGAAACTCCATCTCAAAAAAAAAAAAAAAAAGAATGGTTTTGCTCCCCTTTATAGCCATCTGTGTGACCTTCATTAAGCGACTAAACATCTCTGAGCCTCAACTCCCTTATTTATTTAAAAAAGACCCTCATTTATAAAAAAAAGAAAAATAATGTTTCATGAGGTTTTATAAGGATTAAATGAGATTATCTATGTAAAATGTTTAAATCGAGTAAATACTTAATAAATGCTAGCCACTATCATCATATTCTAGTACAAATGACTATAACAAATTGTTTTATAATAAATTACTACTTTATAGTAAATTAATTTGTAATAAATTGTCAAATGAATGGAAAAGAGTTAAAATGTGACAGTGACTTCCAGAAGAGCTTTAATTTCTTAAAAGATGAGGAACTCCTAAGGGCAAAATTCAAAAAAATGTAGAGAACAGAGTTGTATAACCAGAGAACAGGTAACATCAGGAAGTACTGTGTTCTGTGTCAGTGCATGAACCCAGTCACAGGGCAGATAACCATCTGTCAGGAGTACTGATAAAATAGGTCTGTCTTTTGAGTTAAAAGTGAGCAAAACTTTAATATTTGTCCAATATTCCTTTTTCCCTCAATATTTCTTTACATAAAATAATTGTTTCAGTTTTCCTACCAAACCTTGTAAAAGTTTAAACAACTTTTTTACTTTTCCAACTATCATCTAAAATAGAGTTGATAAGGTTGAATTTAGGAAAAATATCTTGTGCTAAAGCAGAACAACAGCCCATCAAAGATGGGCCTAATACTCATCCTAATCCCTGGAAGCTGTGAATTTGTTACCTTACACAGCAAAAGGGATTTTGCAAATAGAATGAAGTTCAGGATAGTAAGTGTCCTTCAAAGAAAAGATGGGGACAGGAGAGTTAGAGAAGGAAATATGATGATGGAAGCAGGGTTGAGGGGAGGAGGGGGACAGGAAAGGGAGGGAGGGAAACAGATTTGATGATGCTATATATCTGACTTTGAAGATGGAGGAAGGGGCCACAAGCCAAGGAGTGCAGGTGGTCTCCAGAAGCTGAAAAAGAGAAGGAAATGGACTTTCCATAGTACCTCCAGAAGAAATAAAGCACTTACAACACTCTAATTTTAGGACTCTGACCTCCCAAACTGTAAGATAATAAGTTTGTGTTTTGTTTTACCCAGCAATTCTACTCCTAGGTATATATCCCAAATAACTGAAAACTGGGACTCAAACAGATACTTGTACACCAAAGTTCATTGCAACATTATTCATAATAGCCAAACAGTAAAAACAATCCAGCTGTCCATTAACAGATGAATGCATAAACAAAATGTAGTATATACACACAATGGAACATCATATAAAAAAATAAAGTTTTGATATATGCTACAACATGGAATAACCTTGAAAACATAGAATAGAGTTTACCAAAGGTTGAGGACAGGGAGGAATGGGGAAATATCATCTTTCCCAAGGGAAGTACCCTTGTGCAAACAACTATGTTATAAAAAATATTACCACTCCCTTCTATCTCTTTCTTTTTTTGTGATAGGATATTATTTTGGCAAAATAATCCAGTATCCCATTTTCTTCATTCCTGAGTTTGGACTGCTGATCTAGGCTACAGAAAGGTTATACAGTTGAACCCTGAACAACGGAGTCAAGGGTGTCGACCCCACAAACAGTTGAAAATCTGCATGTAACATTTGACTCCCACAAAACTCAAATACTAATAGCCTACTGTTGACCAGAAGCCTTGCTGATACCATAAACAGTTGACTAAAACATATTTGTATATGTAGTATATACTGTATTCTTACAGTAAAGTAAGCTAAAGAAAATCCTAAGTGAGATAAAATATATTTACTATTCATTAAGTGGAAGTGGATCATCACAAAGATCTTCATCCTTGTCTTCATGCTGAGTAGGCTGAGAAGGAGGAACAGGAGGGGTCTTGCGGACTCAGAAATGGCAGAAGACAAAAAGCTGGAAGGGGAGGCAGGAGAGGCAGGCACACTTGGTGTAACTTTATGGAAATACACTGCAATTTCTGACTTTTTTGCTTTTTCATTTGTCTAAAAATGTTTCTATATGCTACCAATCCTTCTTCCACCATGTGCTTTAGTTTCAGTGCCCATATCATAAAAGGGTCCATGCTGTAAAAGAAGGCAAAAAGTAGTCTTTAATAGGATATAGATAGGGCTGTCCTGATCATAAACCTGACTGCATCTGCACAAAACAGTACTGTTAGCCTATTCCTTCCTGCTTTAAATCTTGGTGCACTTTTATGTCTTTCCTTACTGATAAATGTCCTTTGTGGCATTTTTTCCCTCTCAGAATAGGGTACTTTTGTCTGCATTAAAAATCTGATCAGGCAGATATCCTTTCTCTTCAATGATTTTCCTTCTTTCACCTTTTTTTTTTTTTTTTTTTTTTGCGGGGCAGGGGTGGGTAGAGATGGGGTCCAGCTATGGTGCAATTGCAGGTGTGAGCCACCACAGACAGCCTTCATTGATTTTCTCCATGGCATCCGAGAACTTGAGGTCTGCTGCCTCTTCTTTGGCAGAAGCTGCTTCTTCCATTATCCTGACATTTTTAAAGCCAAACATCTTTCTAAAATTATCAAACCATCCTTTGCTGGCATTAAATTCTCCAGCTTTAGATCCTTCACCTGCCTTTTAAGTTGTCATATAATGACTGTGCTTCCTCTCAAATCACATTAGAATCCAAAGGTATGTCTTTCTTATAGCAATCCTGCACCCACATAAAAGCTGCATTTTCTTTTTTCTTTCTTTTTTTTGAGACAAGGTCTCATTCTGTCACTCAGGCTGGACTGCAGTGGTGTGATCTCAGCTCACTGTATCCTTGGCTGCCCAAGCTCAGGTGATTCTTCCACCTCTTCCCCCAACCAGCTGGGACTACAGGTGTGCACCACTACACCTGGCTTTCTTTTTTTTTTTGAGACGGAGTTTTGCTCTTGTTGCCCAGGTTGGAGTGCAATGGCCCAGTCTCGGCTTACTGCAACCTCCTCCTCCCAGGGTCAAACAATTCTCCTGCCTCAGCCTCCCAAGTAGCTGTGATTACAGCTACACCATGCCTGGCTAATTTTTTTTTGTATTTTTAGTAGAGACAGGGTTTCACCATGTTGGTCAGGCTGGTCTCAAACTCCTGACCTCAGGTGATCTGCCCACCTCAGCCTCCCAAAGTGCTGGGATTACAGGCATGAGCCACAGCACCTGGCTTAATTTTTTATATTTTTAGTAGAGGCAGGGTTTCACCATGTTGCCCATGCTGGTCTCGAACTCCTGGGCTCAAGCAATTTGCCCGCCTTGACCTCCCAAAGTGCTGGGATTACAGGCGTGAGCTACTGCACCAGGCCTGTATTTTCAATGAAATAAAAAAGTATTTAGCAAAAAGTTCAAGCTTTTCATGTCTGCTGGTGTAGCTGCAGTGAAAGCTTCAGGAATTTCCTTTTCTTTCTTTTTTTTTAAATAATGGGCCTTACACTTAATTTATTTATCTTGAAATGGAGGGCAACTGTAATTGCAGACCTCAATCTGTAGTACTCATCAAGTAATTCAAAATTTTCCTGTAACGTCATGACCTGCCTCTGCTTTGGGGAGCACTTCCAGTACCACCAGTGGCACTTTGTATAGGTCTTACGGCATTATTTAAGGTTTAGGTTATTGCACTAAACAGGATGCAAAATACTCAAGAACATAGAGAGATCACTTTTTACTACAATACGCAATTTACTGGATGAACTGTTCACTGTGATGTGATTAGGGTCACATGGCATTTTAAATGGATACTCACAATACTTGAAATCATTGCAATAGCAACAAGAGGTGGCTACAAAATTATTACAGTAGTATAGTAGGTAATGTAGTTAATTTTATCCAATTATGATTTAATACTGCATTGTTTACATTTGTTTCTATTTATCTAGACTGTGAATGGTGCCATGTATGTGATCTTCCAGTGTTTGTATGCGTAAAGTTTTGATACATTTTAAGGTTTTATAATTTTAATAGATTTGTGGTATTTCACAGTAATAAATGATAAAACAGCATATTATCTACATATATTTAATGCATTAATTACATACCTTTTAATTTTTTTTCAATATTTCTAAATATTTCACAATTCATTTGTAAGTTTTTCCAAATTGCTGCAAATCTCAAAAAAATTCCAACATATTTAATGAAAAAATTTGCATATAAGTGGAGCCATGCAGCTCAAATCCATGTTATTCAAGGATCAGCTGTATAACTATGTTGGCTGAATAAGCTAATACATTTATTTTCTTTGAGCCTGACCCTCAACAGGCTTATCAATCCTTTTTATAAATCCACTTAACCTTATAAGAGTATTTTAACAATCATGACATAAAGTATATATAATAAAGTGGCTCTAGCCACACACCTACAGTAAGAATTCAAAAAACAGCAGCTGCTGCCATTATTATTACTATTATCCCTGCCTTCCTCTCAGATGACCGCCTCAACTACCTCAATGAGAAAAATAAAGCAATCTGATGTGAATTATTGCTGTTTTGCTTCTCCCTTCCACTTCAATTTTCTCCATTATTGTTTAACATTTGCTGCTTCTTCCCAATTTTAGAGACACGGGGTAGTCTCTTTTCATGTTCAGAGTCAACCCTTCATTCTGCACTTCTGAACCTAAACCTCCAGCCCTACCTTAGTTCAGTTAATTGTATTTTTTTCTCCACTCTCTTGCTCCCTGATGGTTCCTTCCACCTGACCTATAAACACACTCAAATTTCCTCAAAGAAATTCCTAATTAACACCACTATGGCACTTTTCTGTACCTCCTCTTGAATTATTTACCATAATCTATCCAGAATCAGTTATTTATCTGTCTTATCTCTTAATGAATTGTTAACTCCTTAAAGAGTGAGGGTTATTTCATCTATTTGCATTGTACATCCCAGTAATACTGATTATAGTACTTTATAGAACAGACACTTACTGAATACATTTTTTAAAAACCTAAACTATAGATTTTCTGTAAACATATTTGACAAAAAGTGCATCATTTGATTTTGCTTCTCAAATAAATCACTGACAAAAGAAAGGCACAGAATTAACGTATCAACACAATCTTAAAATAATTTTACAATATCATTCTCCTTAAAGTCTCACAAATCAAAATTATTACAACTGTAAACATTTCAGAAAAAAATGATCTACACAAACGTATTCTGAATGCAGAAATTGTGAGGCTTCAGTTTTATTATAATGCTAAGGGTTCTTTCCTTTAAACATTTTACTTGCTTTCATAAACTACCAAGAAAAAGAATAGTTAACTAACAATTCAAGAGTCTGAAGATTCATCTGTTATATGCTTAAATAAAAATCAATTTGTAAGCATGTAATCATCTAAATAAACTGTAATTTTATATCTAATATATCAAACATGGTAAGTAAATATGCAAAGTCTATGATAGGAACCAGTCTGCCACACATTCTATATTAAAACAAGGCAAGAAATTCACAAGACTGTTACCACAAGTGCTCCAGTCAGAACTTACCTTATACAGGTCTGGACATACACGTGTTGCTTAAATTTTCAGTTTTATTTTTTTGCACTTCATGGGGAAACTTATATGTGGGCTGCGAATCCTAAACCTGCCTTTATTTCCTGGCTGGTTTTGTGCCTCAATTTCCTATAATTTGAAATAACGGTATCTAACTTATCAAAATAATTTAACTTGAAATCAGGTAATGCACACAGAGTTCAAGACCAGCCTGGCCAACATGGTGAAACCCCGTCTCTAGTAAAATACAAAAAATTAGCTGGGCATGGTGGCTGGTGCCTGCAATCCCAGCTACTTGGGAGGCTGAGGCAGGAGAATCACTTGAACCTGGGAGGCAGACGTTGCAGTGAGCTGAGACCGCACCATTGCACTCCAGCCTGGGCAACAAGAGCAAAACTCCATCTCCAAAGAAAAAAAAAAAAAGGTGTTGTAGTTGCTCAATAAATGGTAACTGCTGAAACTGCTATTACAGCACTAGCATAAAAGTAGATACACGGATGTCCATGGAGTCTGATGTAATTAGTATTTCCAGTGTTTTCCAATCATTCTGCTTCTCTTCCCTTAGGGGAGAAAAAAAGTATGTTTCTTCTTTGAAGCTGTTCTTTAGGCACAGGTGTCCTGCCCACCACCCTGCCCCTAGTCTCTCATGGGGATCTGCTGCCCTATTTCTCTCTGCAAACATTTCCCACACCTAAGTTAGCTGGCTGAAGCACTGGCACTGGCATAGGAACCAGTGCTAAACAGGAAAGAAAGATGGAGTCCAAACAGGGGACAGAGAAATAACAAAAAGGAGACTGTGGCTGACAATTCAGACAGAACACAATGCTGCCCTTTCCCTTCTCAAGAGATACTACGGAAGTCTTACTTGGCCAGCCTCAGTAAGAGTACTATGAAGTATGTTAAATACAACAGGGGTGAACATGGAAGCCCCACAGCTCAGTTTCACATAAAGAGGTAGGTACAGTTTAGAGATTAACATAAGCATCTCCAGGTATAGGACAGTTTACAGTGAAAGACACGTAGGCAGGAAAACTGCTACATTAGTCCAACTCGGCCATTTACCACAAATTAAGAGTGCCTCTCATTCTTACCATTGCCCATAGTTAAGCATTTTTAAAATGGTAAGTCAAAAGGGATCCCTCTCTGCAAGTGAAAACCTAGTTTTAGAAGCAAGTACTTTCTGTGAATCCTTGCCCATAACTGTCTTTTATTTGGTTTAATATTTTGATTTATGGCTTTACCAGAAACCAGGGAAGTCCCTGTATCATCTCTGGTAGATGATAAAGATACATAGTCTTATACCCTCTAAGCAATATACCGACTCAAGAGTATGAGCCGTGGAGACAAACCATCTTTTACGGATTTACCTTTCTCTCATGGGGCCTCAGTATTCTCATTTATATGATAATTTTCTCTTGACAAAAGGTTTAATGAAGTATAATTTTTTTAAATTACCAAATAAAAGAATGTATTAGAAATAGATGTTTATAATTACTTACTGATACTATCATAACTTTTAATATAATTTATATCAAAGGTAGGGCAGATAAAATTTACTATTTTGATTAACATCTGTAAGAAAAATAACATTTTACTGAATGGTTACTGTGTAGCTGGCATTTTGCTTAACATGCCACATATATTATCTCCTTTAATACTCACAATGACCTGAAATATATTATCCTCATTTTGTAATTGAATAAATTAAGTCTTAAAAAGATTGGGGAAATTGGCTAAAGTCACATAGCTAGTAAGTGGTAAACCCATATTTCATACCCGAAACTATCTGAGCCAAAAGACAATTTTCCTAACTTCTGCACAGTTTGTCTGATAGACAGAAGCAAAACAACAAAGCTGCCTGCAGAAGGAAGTTAGGTAATCTTTAACAAACATAATCCCTCCCAGTTCCTAAAGGACTGAATCATTTGACAACTCAATACTCAAATTGGTCTGTGTTTGCCAAATACGAGTCCTAGTTACGCAGAAAGTTTCTTCTTTGTGCTCTACTAGAGTTAATTAAAAGGTAGATCAGAAAACTCTTACCTGTGTTGCCATCTCCACTCTCCATAGATGGTTTACTGGTTTCTGACGGATTGTTCATTCTTGAGTCTGCAATAAATCAGAGGTGAATGAGGTTTTTAAAAAACTGGGGATGGAGATGGGATTGAGGAGGCAAAACTGTGGCAGAAAAAAGGGTTAACTAATGTTATAGTCATATAGTTTAGGAAGACCCAGTGTATACATGTCTGGCTAAAATACTAGAAATTGTAATAAAAGGTTATCTGGAAGAAATTCAAAATTCCCCAGACCCTGAAGGGATTCACAAATAAACTCTTTTTAAAGAATTTTAAGATTCTTTAAAGAAAGACAGCAAAACTGTAACCTGAAAAAAATTAGAAAGTCTGATATGTAAAAGGAATAAATGCTTTGTAACATGAAGTAAAACTGGAAAGGGTGGAAGCACCTCACAAAATAAAGTGTTATTCCCAAATAAAGTATCTTTTTCTATATGCAATGATATTCATTCATTATAACTAAAACAACCCACTGGTAATCTTGATAATAGATGGGACAGTAACTCAACCTATGAACTAAAAGAAAACACGTCTAAGATAAATTATCTCCAAATTTACTCCCCTCCCCAACCAAACTAAACAAGTCAAAGTGAGAACATATTAAATTCATACCTCAACTATAAACCTGCGCAAGAAGTTGTACCATAAGGCGTAACAGATATATCTAATAATTTCAAAACTGCAACACAACCACACCCACTTAAAGTAATACTACCTCAATATCCTAAATGAAACTGCTAATTTGAGTTTATCATTTCTGGGTTATCTATTTAAAGAAGGTTTATTTCCACAGTAAAAAGTTTTCATCAAGCAATATTAGGTATTCCAGAAAATACATTAAGAGAAGAGACAAGAACTCTGCTTTCCTTCTAACTCTTTGAAAGGTAAGAAACAGAATATACATAAATGTATCTCTTATTCTACTACTGTAAACTCAAACTTAGAACATTTATAATCAAACAAGTTTACTGTCAAATAAGTTCTGCCTTTCCCCCCATTAACTTATTTAGTGGTTAAGAATCATTTAACTTTAGTTATTAACAGAGAACAAATGTTTAAACTATATTGTGTTTTTGTCCAAAGAGCACATTTTGTCATCTGCTTAAACATCTAACTAGGAAATCAAAACAATCACTAGATAGAATTCTCAACCATGTTCTTCACAGTGGAATTATCCCCATGCACAATAGATGAGAAAAAAAAAGCAGGAGTCTTTCTTTTATAAGTTTCATTTCCAACAAGAAGATGTGTAATAGCTTTTCTAATACAGTAAGTTTCTGCAACTGATGTTTGTCTTATGGGCTAAGGCAGTTCTGTCATAACTTTGGTTTGGTCTTCTGATGTTCAAAGGGTTAAAATTCATATGTTTGTGGTCATAAATGAGGGCAGTTCTACAACTTCCTTCTCCTCACTGTCCAGAGAAATTTAAATATCATCTGAAAGCATACTAAGGTTTGAAAGGAACAGGTGTACAACTTAGTGAAAAATCAGCTTCTGAATGACAACCAAAATCTCATGAAAGTCAACAGAGATCACAACAAACGTAACAGAATATACCATTAGCATCCATACTGCTCAATGCTTCCTTTAAATGAATTTTAAAGGAAAGTGGAAAAAATGATCAGTTAACATTCATAAAAGGAGTTAACAGTTTTCTCACATATGTAGGTACTGCAGAAATAAAGAAGCATAATTCTTAACAAGTCATGAGCCTGACCTTGTATAATTCATATTCTGATTTTCCCATCTATAAATTAAAGATTACGTCACAGATAATAAAGATTATGTGTTTTAAATGAATCTTCTCAGATTCTTCTCCTGAACTGTCAAGAGCTTCAAAAGCATTTAACAAAATTATCTCACATATACACAAAAATAAAACATTACTTCACATACACACAAAAATAGAATTGCACAACAATGGAAAGGCTGTTTAAATAATATTTACTATTAACTGAAAGTAAGAGATGTAATTTCTAATTCTAAAATGAAATGTTAGAAATATTTCAAAAGGTATTTTCTTCCCTTTTTTGAATTCCCAACTAAGTAAATGTCAAAGAGTAAATACGAGACTGCATTCCTGACATAAATTTGTTGTTTCTGTCACTCAAACCTTACATAGTGGCTTTTACTGTGCTGGGCAGATACTGCTACCCTGGGTTTAGGCCATGCCTTCTGCACAAGAATTCAAACATTTTCAGAAGCATCATTTTGCTTTATCTTTGGCAGCTATGAAGGTGACAGAAGCAGCTTCAATTTTCAAGTGCAGAAAATGACAATATAGGAAAAAAGTCATTTGCAAAAGTTTTAAATGTAAAGATATCCACGTCCTGGAGTTCGTATCATTTTAACTTTCCAGGTGACTAGAGTAACTAAGAAAAGTCTCAATAATTCTGCATATAAACAGACAGAACTCCACACAAAATATGACCACCATTAGCCACCATATATCTAAAAATCAAAGTGCCTTGATTTATTTGAAATCTCCATCACCAAAGATGGTTTCAGTAAATTGAAGCTGGACATCTTCCACTCCAAAAGCCTTGCTGTTCTATAGAGAAAACTCCAAAAAGGCTTTTCAACATTTAAAATTACAGTTATCTAGAGTACATAGTTTATTTTAAAAAATCAAAAGAGAACGAATCCTAGCAAAAATCTGAGAACAGTTAACAGTTTCTAAAATCTGGAAATCGATCAAAAGAACTAATTTAAAGAGGTTATAAATTACCCTCTTTATTAACATTTATGAAAACTATTCTGCACTGTGACTCAACCTTATTTTCACTGAGCATTTTGGTTTTGTATAAGATGTTCTCATTAGGTATGGAAAACATTTTATTAATATGTTAATATTAATATCTATGTACAGTTATGCCTTGTTTCAGATTTAAGATGTTTTTATAACTACATGAAATGTTCTCAATAGGAATTTCCAAAAGCAAAATATTCATTCAAGCTGAACTCTAAATTCACTGTATTTACTAATAATACCCTCTGAACCAGAAGAGCTAGTCACAAGGAGGGACCTACTGCAAATTCAAGTAAGCTTGTGCTTTGCAAATGCTTTCCTCCTTCCCTTCTCAGTCCAACTCTCCCCCTCCCCCCACATAGGCTGCATATGCGATTAAGCATTTATGCATAGTCAACCCGACACACGCTATTTCCATATTAAAGCTTCTAAGAAAAGAACTGTGCTGGTACCCACCTAGAATATAGTCACTGCTGTCCAGCATTGCTGTGAAATCTTCTAGAGGAGCAGAGAGTCCAAACAAGGAGGAAACAGGTAGCAGTTTGGGGTGGGGAAGAAGGTACTACTATTTCTAACAAATCTACACTATGTTCTTAAGAAAAAAGGGGGGTTGGGTAGGGTGGAAAGTGGATTAAGGGGAAAAGCAAAATACAACTTCTGTTACACCATAGCAATCTTTAACTGAATAAGGAAACTTCAGTTGCTCAGAGGAGTTTTAGTCTCTCCTACCAGCTAGGACTGACATTGTCAAGGCAACTGAAGCATGAAAAAGTTCCTCTTTTTGTAATAAAATAGAAACAAAGATTGCAGCTGGCAGTTTCCATAATGAAGCTTAATCAGTATGCGTGTGATTAGGGCCTTATGCAAATCTCTCCTCGTTAGCACAGCAGCCAGCACTTTGAAGTCCATGAACAATTCATTTACAGAATATACTGAAAGCACTCCCTGCATAATTTAAATCATTGCATAAATATTTATCAGGTTATTTGCATATTAATTGGCAGTGCATGAAGGGAAAAATTATCTCCTGAGTGCCAGCATAATAATTAGGAGGATAAAATGAGGCTTCTTCCAATGGCCTGGCTTCTTGGACCTAACTGGAGATAGTACCGGGGGAGACGAGAGATACAGGAGACAGAGTTCTGTTAAAATGCCACTGAAATGACACGTACAAATTAGAAACAACTCTACAGACTTAAGCACCTTTAATCTTATTCCTGCTGGCAACAATGACTTCAGTAATAAGAGGATTTGCAAAATGCTTTCTACACAATCCAAATAATCCCAAGGAAACAATTAGCAAGGTAGAAGCAGAACACAAGGCTGTCAAGATGGTGCTAGTCTACTGATAGGGAATTTTCCAATTCTTAACACACTTCCGTCAAGAGAAAGTCCCACTTTAAGACATGGCAACAGTAAACCCAGAAGCAGTGCAAGGTGTGTATCTTAAAGAGTATAGAAATTCATTATCTACAAATCTTTTTATACTACCAAATTAGCAGAATAGATTAGTTGAATGCTACATATTATGCAGTATCCTTCCCCCATGAAATAAATCTCAAGTAGAAAGAAGACAGTTTGTTACTTAGAATCTCCATTGTCAAAGGGTGGACCATGTTAATTGTGGAATTACTTGGCATTCTGAAATAAGTTTCACTTAATGAACATACACACATATATATAATCCTTACTAAACTATATGTTTGTATATTTGTACCTTGTACATTTACAAGGTAAGCCATCAACTCAAAATTTTTCAGGTATTACAATGACAACAGTCTAATCATCACAGACAATTCAGGAGAAGATTTACAAAACCTCCATGGAGTAATAAGCATTATTACCCCTTTCTTTCCTTAAATATTATTAAAGTAAGAAAACTGAGGCACAGAGAACTAAAACACTTTATCCAATGTCACACCAGTAATTAGGAGTCAGGATTCAAAACTAGAATTTTCTGACATCAGAATCTATGCTCTTGGCTATTCCTATGCATTATGGATGAGTTACACATGTAGGGAATTGCTGGGAGGTGGTAAAGTAGCAGACTGAATGGTTTGTTTTCAGTGAAGTGAAGAAACCAGTAAATGGTGGCAAAGACATTGTGTTTACAAGTGAGGTGTGTACAGATACACAGAAGAGTGCACTAGATTTGAGGAGAGTTCTCAAAGGTGTCATCCCATTAATAACTGCTTTTATTTAGAACTAGTCTTTAAGAATATCAAATGTCTGATTTTAAAAATATGTATGCACCTTTTCCCAACATTAAGGTTGAAATTAAACTCAACATGCATATGAGGAAATGAAAGACAGATTTTAATAAGGAGCCTTTAAAAAGATTCCCTTGCAAGTCAGTAGAGGACCAAAAACCTTAAACTTTTGGATCAGCACTCTGCATTACCAGTTTTACTTACTGTTTTACAGAATCACAAAATGCTTAAGAGGAGAGACTTTGGGGGAGAAACTTAACACGGCCATTTAGTACCTGTAATACCTGTTTAAGTTCCTTCCCTCTTCCAGCCTTACTTTTCTCATCTATAAAATGATGATATCCCTTTCACGAGGTTATTGTGAGATAAATTTTTCATGCTTCTCAGACAAGAGCGTGGACTGGAGGAATGTGATGCAGTTGTGCCAGGGCAGACATCAAATCATTGGATAAACATGGTACATCTTTTGAAAGCATTAATCTTATTTAATAATTCGCAGCACTTTGTATTAAAATAAGAATACATTATAGAAGAGAACACAAATTTCAAATGAGTTTTTAAGGTAGAATATGTTGGATTATACAAATTCTCCTTGGTGAAAAAAGATGAAAAGCAGTGGCGAATGTGACTAGATTACAGTAGATCAATAAATGTTTATTTCCCTCCTCTTCTGCCTTTACAAAATTTTAAATTTACTGTTTGCATTTATTATGGGATATTTCTGCAACTTACCATCTGCTCTTTTCTACTTTATGTAATAACATCTTTAAACTACCTTTCTAGTGCCAGTGTGGTCTTTCATATATTAGCTAAGGATGACTTGGAGCCAGACAATCATTGCTGACAAAGGAGTGTGTCTGTACCCAACAGGAGCAGCACCTTCTTAGTGAAAGAGCCTCCCCCTCAGGCTAAGAGAGGCCCACAAGACCTGTAGCAGGGAGGCTATAGTTTACCAGCCCACACAGGATACTATCTAGAGTGGGACCCCCTTCCCCTCTACTGCAAAGCTCACCCAGACAAAAAAGCTCACTTTGCTAAAGTGGGAAGGAAAGGCGAGAAAAGTCTCTTTCTGCCACTCTTGATCTAAGTACCTTACTAATTTTAGAGGGGAAGTTTAAACACCAGGAGTTTGTCCAAGCCTCCATAGATGGATTGGGAGAGGGATGGCCACCATCTCTTGCCTGTACTCCCCAGCCACGGCACATTTATGTCCAAAAGAAGAAAATAACAGCTTTTCCCACAGACATTGAACAAAGTTCAAATGTCTGTTTCACTTGGTCATCTGTCTGAAACAATAGCAAAGAATCAATTAGATTAAAACAACCTAGAAAGAACACCCTTTGTACAAAGGAAAACTATTTTTAAGAGGTTTGTGGGATTGTCGGTCATTCACACTTGAGCATGAATTAATCCAATCCCACTGCTTTCATTTAACACCTAGTTTAGGAGTTGATTAGTGAGGCAATGGTTGTTTCTACTAGAGAAGAGGCCAATAAATAATAAAATAACTGATATATAGAGGATCTGGATTGGGGGTGGGGTAATGGGGGTAAAGGGTTCATAGAAGGTAGTAATAATAGGAAATAGTAGTAACATATAGAAGTATAAAAAGGAGCTGAAAGGGCAAATTCAAATTCATGTATTTCACAACTATGCCTAAAATGTAGGCTTTTTTTTTTTTCCCCCTAAAAGAGGGGACAAATGCTCTTCCAGGACCCAGAAACTGGTGGTTTTGTTTTGGTTTTTTTTTTTTTTTGAGATGGAGTTTCGCTCTTTTGCCCGTGCTAGAATGCAGTGGTGCAATCTCGGTTTCCTGCAACCTCAGCCTTCTGGTTTCAAGCGATTCTCCTGCCTCAGCCTCCCAAGTAGCTGGGATTACAGGTGCCTGCCACCAAGTCAGGCTAATTTTTGTATTTTTAGTAGAGACGGGGTTTCACCACGTTAGCCAGGCTGGTCTCAAACTCCTCACCTCATGATTCACCCGCCTCGGCCTCCCAAAGTGCTGGGATTACAGGCTTGAGCCACCATGCCCAGCCAACACTACTAGTATTAAAATATTTTTACACTCATGATCTTATGGGCCAGTGTAGGTATCATTAGAAATGAAATTGAGGGCAATGACAACTAAATCACAAACTAGTGTTTTAAAACATACTTTTTATGTGAGAGTGAACTGAGATTGGCCTATACTCTACCTTACTAAATCATTAACACCCAGCCTGGTCATGTTCTATATGAATAGCCATTTGTACCCTCTATTCTGTACTAACCGTATACCTAGCTGAACAAGTAGAAATGTCTGACTCAACAATTATTCCCTGTTACCTCCTTTCTGTATCATGGGGGGTGCCTGTATCTTTTAGTTTCACAGGTTTCACCCCAGGCAATCTCAACAGTACACCATTATCCTTTCCAACCTTTGTCTCTTTTCCAATCTACCAATAATTTAGCGTCCTATTAACTTACAGAAAACAATGATATTTCAACACTCAGTAATAAAAATACTTAGTACCTCAAATATTATCAATAATTATTTACAAAAAAAGTCCAAAAAACACATCACACACGTTCAGCCTAAAATCAATTTACTAATGTCCACCAAATATGAAAGAACATTCCAGGATTTGAAAATTTTAGACTCAGAATCAAGTGACAGGTATTGGCACTGCCACCATTCTTGTCAACTACATCACAGACTATGTAAATGATACCCTCTAAGGTTACATTATGGGGCTCTCAGTGTCCCCTCCCCCCGCAAAAAAAAGCTTTTAAAATACTTAATGGAATTTCTATCATTTACTAAAAATCTAGATGGGCAGATACCATGAAAGATACTTTATCAACGTGGCTATTCATAACAAGCAATCTGAAGGACAATCTTCATAAAAAGTAAACTGAGGCCTAGTTAATGACCCTTAGGGTCACATAGCTACTAAACAGAGAGCCGAGGTATGGTGGGGGTTGGGGACTCAGGCACACTACGGAGGCATGAGAGGAAGACAAATAAAATAAAATGGGTAAAAATTCTTATCCCATGAGACTCCGATCAGTAGTCAGTTGGCTGAATGAACAAAATGGTCAACCTAAATATCATAAACACATATACATAATCATTGTATTTTAACCCAAAGCATACAAATATGCATTCATTCACCAATTTTGGGGGCCAAAGCCCTTCCTTTGAGTCTGGATCCCAAATAATAATAAAAAATAATAAATAAATAAATAATGTGATTAAAATTAGTACAACTAGCATGAGCAGTATTGGGAGCACAAACAAGTAAATGGTTCTTGGTAACTTTACAACTCAACTGGTAGACATACCATGATGTAAGTCTTCAGCATGCTACAGGAAATCAGACAGTGCTTCAAACAGGAATGGGCTGTCAGTTAATCTCATCAAGTCATTTAAATGGTGGTTCACTGAGAAAGCTACCACACTAGTGGAAAGCAGGATGACATGTTTCTGGTCTCTTTTAACCTGTGCTATATTACATTTTTACACCTATATACATAGCTCATCTACTGCTCACTCTAACAATCTGGCATTCTTTAAACCTATTACAAAATCCAATCCTGAATTTCTTGGTTGTAAAAGCTTAAATCTTTGTGTAGCTCTATTAAAGTTTTACCACTTCACTAAACTTATCTGTCTAGCCTATCCTACATGATCCTATCCTACCATACTGTTTCTTTACTTCCATGACTGTATTTCTTTCATTCTAAAGTGTTTTGCCAAGTCATTGATTTTGACCATTAATAGATTCAACAAGTATTTACTAAGTGCTTTCAGGCACAGGGATAGGAATTGGGAAGACAAGAATGTGTTGGGAACAGGTCCCCAAATCTGGCCATAAACAGGCCCCAAAAATGGCCATAAACAAAATCTCTGCAGCACTGTGACATGCTCTTGATGGCTATGACACCCACGCTGAAGGTTGCTGGTTTACCAGAATGAGGGCAAGGAACACTTGGCCCACCCAAAGCGGAAAACCGCTTAAGTGTTCCTGAACCAAAAACACTAGTATGAGCGATCTGTGCCTTAAGGACATGTTCCTGCTGCAGATAACTAGCCAGAGCCCATCCCTTTGTTTCTCATCCCTTTGTTTTAGTTAATCTATAATCTATAGAAACAATGCTTATCACTGGCTTGCTGTCAACAAATATGTGGGTAAAACTGTTCGTGGCTCTTAGCTCTGAAGGCTGTCAGCCCCCTGATTCCCGCTCCACACTCTGTATTTCTGTGTGTGTGTCTTTAATTCCTCTAGTGCTGTTGGGTTAGGGTCTCCACTGGTCTCGGCAAGGACAAGGTTCAGAGAGCTTGTAATTGAATAATAGAAATATTAAGCAATCATCAAAATGTGTAATTACAAACTATGAACATTCCAGGGAGAAAAAGAATAGGTCACTATGGAGTTTTAACATAGGCCTACATAGTAAGTTGTCTTGACATTGTTGTCTAATATTAGAGTTCTAGCCAGGCGTGGTGGCTCATGCCTCTAATCCCAGCACTTTGAGAGGTGAAGGCAGGAGGATCACCTGAGGTCAGCAGTTCAAGACCAGCCGGGCCAACATGGTAAAACCCTATCTCTACTAAATATACAAAAATGTAGTCAGCTGTGGTGGTGTGCACCCATAGTTCCAGCTACTCAGGAGGCTGAGGCACAAGAATTGCTTGAACCCAAGAGGCGGAAGTCGCAGCGAGCCTAGACCGTGCCACTGCACTCCAGCCTGGGTGACAGAGTGAGACTTCATCTCAAAAAATAAAAATAATATTAGAGTTCTCCTATTTCAACAAAGAAAATGTGACTTCTTCTCTGATTCAATTTCTTAAATCCATGAAAAAATAAGCCTTGTTTTGCTTAAAACCCAGGCAGTTTTGATTATTTCCATCCATTTTTTGAACTGTTCCATTTAATTTCTGATACTGGTAATTTATGTTTTCTCTCTATCTGTTACACTCAGGCTTCCAGAATCTGTGTGACAACACAAGGGTAACAAATATCCCAGAGTTCTATATCAGATATAAAATCTAAAGATACACTCAATTCATTAAAGTTTTCTTCAGCCTAATCAGATGTTATTAACATTTCTTAATAATAATACAGTGGTAGTCATTCCATAAACATTTATTTACCTCAATCTGTCTAAAATACCCTTCTTTTCCCTGTATTGTTTCATGAAAAGTCTACCTATCCTATAAAAACTATTCAAAAGCTATGGCCTCAGGTCTTCCCTCATTCTCCTAGTGATTAAGGAACTATTTCCTCCTCTGAAATCCTATAGCAATTATTATATCCCTCTCTTTTGCTTTTAACTTTTTATTTTGAAATTATTAGAAATGCAAAGGAATCTTCAAAGATGGATCCCATGTACCATTCATTAATTTCTCCATTAGTTACGTCTTATGTAACTACACTATTATATTAAATCCAAACAACTGATCTTCATATAAAGTATACTTCTACATCATTTTAAGGTCACATGTGCAGGTTCCTGTAACTATCACTGCCATCAAGATACAGAACTATTTCATCACACAGAATTCTGTCCTGCTACCCCATGACAGTCACACCAACTCCTATCCCTCGGGATATTTCTAATCCCTGACAACCACTAATCTGCTATCTACCTTTATAGCTGGTCATCTTGGTAACGTTATACAAGTGGAAACATACAGTAACATGACCATTTGAGATTGGCATTTTTTACTCGGCATTATGTATGCCTTTGAGATCCAACCAAGCTTTTGTGTGTATCAATAGTTATTCCTTTTTCTTGCTGAATATTAAGTATTCCATGGTACAGATGTCCTGTAGTTTGTTTTTTAATTTCAGGGTTTATTTATTTATTTTTAAGAGATGGGGTATCTCTCTGTTGCCCAGACTGGAGTGCTGTGGTGTAATCATAGTTCACTGCAGCCTCGAACTCCTGGGCTCAATCGATCATCCCGCCTTAGCCTCCCAAGTAGCTGGGACTACCAGTACGTCACCACACCTGGCTAATAAAAAAAAAAAAAATTTTTTTTTAGAGACAAGTTCTCACTATGTTGCTCAGGCTGGTCTTGAACGAGCCATCATCCCACTTCTGTCTCCCAAGTAGCTGGGATTACAGGCATGAGGCGCCACGCTCAACAATACCCCACTGTTTGCTCGGCATTTACTTATTGAGGGACTTTTTGGCTGTTTCTAAGTTTTAGGCTATTAAAATAAACCTGCTATAAACATTCGTACATAGGATGTACAGAGGATGACAAGTCCACACTGAGGGAAAATATTTACAAAGCACATTTCTGATACAGGACTCTTACATATAATATGTAAAGCACATCTGTATACATATTTTTATGTGAACATAATTTTTTATTTCTCTGCAATAATTGCACAGAAGTGAGACTGCTAGTGCATAGGGTGTATGTATTAGGCCACTCTTGCATTGCTATAAAGAAATGCTTGAGGGTGGGTAATGTATAAGAAAAGAGGTTTAATTGGCTCAGGTTCTGCAGGCTGTATAGGAAGCAGAGTAGCATCTGCTTTTGAGGAGACCTCAGGAGGCTTACAATCACGGTAGAAGGTGAAGGCAGGAGCAGGCATGCCATATGGCAAAAGCAGGAGCAAGAGAGACAGAGATTGGGGAGGGGTTGCCACACACTTTAAAATGACCAGATCCCGTGAGAACTCACTATCAAGAAGACCGCACTAAGCTATGAGGGATCCACCCCCATAATCCAAACACTTCCCACCAGGCCCCACCTCCAACACTGGAGATTACAATTTGACACGAGTGCTGGGCGGGGACAAATATTCAAACTCTATGTGTATTAGGTTTAGGGATTTTGTTATTGTTGTTTGGAGACAGGGTCTCACTTTTGTTACCCAGGCTGGACTTTCAGTGGTGTAATCACAGCTTACTACAGCCTCAACCTCCCAAGCTCAAGCAATCCTCCCACCTCAGCCTCCCAGGTAGCTGGGATCATAGGTGCACACCACAATGCCTGGCTTATTTTTATTTTTGTAGAGACAGGGTCTCCCTGTGTTGCCCAGGATGGTCTGGGTCTCCTGGGCTCAAGTCATCCTCCCACCTCAGACTTCCTAAGTATTGGGATTACAGGCAGGAACTACCATGCCTGAACTGTTTCATTTTTTAAGAAATTGTCAGATATTTTTCAGAATACCTATACCACTTTACCACATTACCACAGACAATGTAAGAGAGATCTGCTTCTCCAAATCTACTAGCATTTGGTATTGTCACTATTTTTTATTTTAGCTGTTCCAGTAGGTGTGCAGTGACAGCTTATGGTGATCTTAATTTGCATTTCCCTAGTGGCTAGTAATACTGAACACCCTTTTATGTGCTTATTTGCCATCCATACAGTCTCTTCAGTGACATGTCTATTTCTTTCTTTTGAAGTTTTCTTTTTTTTTTCCTGAGATGGAGTCTCACTCTGTTGCCCAGGCTGGAGTGCAGTGGCGCAATCTCGGCTCACTGCAACCTCCGCCTCCAGGGTTCAAGCAATTCTCTGCCTCAGCCTCCCAAGTAGCTGGGATTACAGGTGCGTGCCACCATGCTCAGCTAATATTTTGTATTTTTAGTAGAGACGAGGTTTCACCATCTTGGCCAGGCTGGTCTTGAACTCCTGACCTTGTGATCTGCCTGCCTCGGCCTCCCAAAGTGCTGGGATTACAGGAGTTCTAAAAAAATCCAAAAATTTCATTTTCTAATGAATTGTTTCCTTAGGGTTGAATTTTGAAAGTTCTTTATATATTGTAGACAGGAGTCCCTTATCAGATATGTTCTTTGCAAATATTTTCTCCCACTGTGGACCACGTCTTTTCATCCTCTTAACAGAGGTTTGCACATAGCAAAATTATTTTAATTTTGATGAGCCAATTTATCAATTTTTTTATGGACTGTTAGGTTTGGTGCCATGTTTAAAAACTGTTCACCAAATCCTGCATCCTGAAGATTTTTTTTTTTTTTTTTTTTAATGTGAGGTTTAGGTTGAGTTCCTGTTTCGTTTTTTTCTTCAGTCATTTGTCAAAAAGACTATCCTTACACCATTGAATTGCTTTTGTACCTTAGTCACAAATAAGTTGGCTATATGTCTCTGGGTCAATTTCTGGGTTCGATACTCCGTTCCGTTGATCTGTGTTAATCCCTCCACCAATACTCTCAGGCTTCATTCTTGTGGCTATATAATACATCTTGAAATTGGGGTAACTGACTCTTATTCTTCTTCAAAATTTTTTCGGCTATTTCAATTCCTTTGTATTTCCATATTAATTTTAGAATAATCTTGTTCATGTCTAGAAAAAAAGTATGTGAGAATTTTGACAGAAATTGCATTAAACCTGTATATAAATTTGGGGAGAACTGATCTTTCCTATGTTACGCCTTCTAATCCCTGAATATAGTATATCTCTCTCTTACTCTGTATCTTCCTTGATTTTTCTCATCAGCATTTTGTGGTTCTCAGCATACAAATCCTGTATATATTTTGTTGGATTTACAACCGAGTATACAGTCATACTTTGTTTAACAATGGGGCTATGTTCTAAGAAATATGTCATTTGGTGGTTTCATCATTGTGTGAACATACTTACAAAAAACTAGATGGTATAGCCTACTATATGCCCAGGCTATACGGCATAGCCTATAGTTCCTAGGCTACAAATCTATACAGCATGTTAGTGTGAATACTGTAGGCAACTGTAACACAATGGTACTTGTATTTCTAACAAGTATTTCTAAAATGGTATTTGAATATCTAAACATACATAAACATAGAAAAGATACAGTAAAAATACAGTATAAAAGATTAAAAATGGTATACCTGTATAGGGCACTTACCATGAATGGGACTTGCAGGACCAGAAATTGCTGTGGGTGAGCCAGTGAGGGGGTTGTGAGTGAATGTGAATGAAGGCCTAAGACATTACTGTACCCTAGTGTCAACAGAGAAAGCCTTTACACTTAGGCTACACTCAATTTATAAAAATAAATTTTTCTTTCTTGAATAATAAATTAACCTTAGCTCACTGTAACTTATTTACTTTGTAAACTTTTCATTAAAAAAAATACTTGACTTTTAGCCAGGTGTGGTGGCTCATACCTGTAATCCCAGCACTTTAGGGAAGCTGAGGCGGGTAGATTACTTGAAGTCAGGAGTTCGAGACCCACCTGGCCAACAACAAACTAGGTGAAACCTCGTTTCTACTAAAAATACAAAAATTAGTTGGGCGTGGTGGCACACGCTTGTAATTCCACTATTTGGGATGCTGAGGCAGGATAATCACTTAACCCGGGAGGTGGAGGTTGCAGTGAGCTGAGATTATGCCACTGTACTCCAGACTGGGCGATAGAGCAAGACTCTATCTCCAAAAAAAAATAAAAAAATAAAAAAAAATTGGCCGGGCGCAGTGGCTCACACCTGTAATCCCAGCACTTTGGGAGGCCAAGGTGGGCAGATCATGAGGTCAGGACTGACCAAAATGGTGAAACCTCGTCTCCACTAAAAAAAAAACAAAACAAAACAAAAGCAAAATACAAAATTAGCTGGGGGTGGTGGCGCATGCCTGTAATCCCAGTTACTCAGGAGGCTGAGGCAGGAGAATGGCTTGAACCCAGCAGACGGAGGTTGCAGTGAGCCGAGATCGTACCAGTCTGGGCGACAGAGTGAGACTCCGTCTCAAAAAAAAAAAAAGAAAAAAACCACACACAAACAAGAAAAAAATTAGCCAGGCTTGGTGTGCAGGGTAACTGCTTGAACCAAGGAGGTGGAGGTTGCAGTGAGCCAAGATTGCGCCACTGCACTCCAGCCTAGGCAACACAGCAAGACTCTGTCTCCATAAATAAATAAATAAATAAATAAATAAATAAATAAATAAATAATTTTGTAATAACCCATAGTAGCTTAAAATACAAAGATGTTATATAGTTGCACAAAATATTTTCTTTCTTTACATCCTTTCTGTGAGCTTTTCTATTTAAAATATTTTTTTGTTAAAAACTAAGACTCAAACTAAACTAGGCCTACACAGGGCCAGAATCAAGACGTCACCAAACGACAGGAATTTTTCAGTTCCATTATAAACTATGGTAGTCATTCTTTCAGGGTAGGTCTGCTGGAGGTAAATTTTCTTTCTTTTCCTTCACCTAACAATGTCTTGATTTCGCCCTTCATTCCTGAAGGATATTTTGCTAGATATAGATTTGGGGGAGTTTGAGCTCTCCCTCTACCTGAAAAATACTATGCCTTAGCCTCATGGCCTCCATGGTTTCTGCTAAGAAATCCACTATCCCTGGAATTGTTTTTCCCATAGGTAAGATGTCATTTCTCTCTGTTTTCAAGATTTTTCCTTTGTCTCCAGTTTATGTAAGTTTTATTAAAAATGTGTCTTGGAGATTTTTTTTTTTTTTTTTGGTGAAAATTTTCTGCTTTAAATTTGCTCAGTTTCTTAAATCCATATGGGTATATGTCTTCTACCAAATTTGGGGAGTTTTCAGTTAGTGTACTGAAAGTACTTTTCAGCCCCACCCTCTTTCTCCTCTCCTCCCAGTACTCAGATGAATGTTAGAACTTTTGTTGTAGATCTTTTTGCTTTAGTCCTAAAAGTCCCTAAGGGTCCATTGATTATTTGTTCTCTTTTCTCTTTCTTGTTCAGATTGGGTAATTTCTATTGTTCCATCTTCCAGTTCATTCTGTCTCCTCCATTCTGTTGTGAGACTACACAGTGAGTTTTAATCCAGATATTGTAGCTGTCTGTTCAAAAATTTCTATTTAGTTTTTCTTTATATTTTCTATTTACTGAGGCCTATTTCTTTACTCAGACTTCACATTTTTTTTCATTTGTTTCAAGTATGTCCGTAATTACTCATTGAAGCATTTTTATGACAGCTGCTTTAAAATCCTTGTCAGATAATCCTAACATCTCTGTCATCGTGGTAATTATGTCTATTGATTAGGCATATTATATTAAACATTTTTATGTACATGGACATTTCTGCTTGGTAAACTATTCCTTTATCACTTCCACATTATCTTCCTTTATCTACCTCCCTCCCGTTTTTGGCCTCAGAATTTACTGTATAACAGCTCTTTTGTTTTTATCCTATTTGACTGGCATAGCTCCATAGATTCATTAATCATTTTTTCTGTGTCATTTGGTTTTAGGTGTGTCACTTATGAAAAGAGATAGATAGGATTTTCATTTCATTTTTTAAAAATCCAATCTGAGTAGAGGTTTGTTTAACCCATTTACTAATTTTTTTGTGATTACTGATATATTTGGCCTTTTCCCATCATGTCATTTTATAGTTTTTATTTACTTTAGCTGTTCTTTATTGTGGATCTCCCTTCCCCTTCTTTCCTGGTTTTTAATATCAAATGTAATTTCTTCATTCCTCTTTCTTCCCCTCTCTAACAGTTTAGGAGTTAAATATTCTTTTTATATTTGCTATTTATATTTTGCTAACAAATTCTAAAGTTAATCAATATCCCTAGACCATTCTAGTAAGAAAAAATCTGCACATAAATCATCTTCACACATATAGTAACTCCCGGAGTTTTTTGGAATTCATCTTATTTTCTGGCATTATTTGTTCATAAATAATGTTCTATGAAAAGAATTTAGAGCTGAGGCAAATGAGACCAGAATTGACTTAAAACATTAAAAGTCTTATTGTTCTTCATAAATGATGGAATGTTTTCATATAATGAAAGCAATTCATTTTAAACTGATTATATGCCTTGAAATTAAAAATAATCAATGTTCAGAGCATCTCTAGTTAGCCAGCTAATTATCTTTAACACCTTAAATGTAACAGCTCCTAAGAGTAAGATTAAGATAATATAAAATGCCTAATTAAACTTAATTTAAAAAAAATCTCAAAGAATTTCCATCAACATGGAACTAATAGGGTTCCAAATTAAAAATAAATAAGCATAGAGGAAGCAAATTAACCAAAGGGTGGTGTAGTAGAAGCGAATTTGTCCAATTTAATATTTGTCATTTAAAAAATGAACTTTTTTTCATAATTCAGTCCAAAAGTCATTAGATGGGGCTGAGCAAGGCAGGCATCCACTTAGGAAATTGAGCAGGGAGCAGCAACGAGGAGAATGGTTATGTGGAGAGAGAAACTGTAGTAAGTATTTTAAGGATAATGAGAGTTAAGTGTACCACTGTTGGGGAAAGGAACTAAAACCTTAAACAGAGAAAACACTACAATCAACTCTATAATACTAAATTGGAATTAGAGGTTTTGGTATAAAGTCAATGGTTTTCAAAATATATAAATGCAGAAAGAAACACAGCTTTCAGTAAAATACACACACATATACATATATTCTATTCTCTAGTTCTGTCCATTGGAGTGCCTGGGGGCAATAATACCCCTACAGCAATAAGCATACTTGGCACCCACATCTTGATTTCTAAACACTACTTTCTACCATTAATAAAACAGGGATTCTCAAAAGAAACAAAAACAAAAACAACGACAAAAAAACTATTAGTGGAAGTACTTTTAAAACTATGGGAATATGTGAAAAAGATACAAGACCAGTTTGAAGGGATTCCCATTAGCCAAATTTTAGACAATCTGGACAAGAAAAAAAATGAGTGAATTATAACTATTACTTAAAGGAATTCAGGAGTCCATACAGATATAAATAAATATAGAGAAGAGAAAGCTTTTCCTTATAGAATGCCAAATAATGTAGAACAATATAATTAGGAAATCAATATTTGAAAACCATCACAGTAATTAGTTCAGTTAAAAAATAACAAAAGGCCAGGTATGGTGGTTCACGCCTGTAATCCCAGCACTCCTGGAGGCCTAGGCAGACAGATTACTTGAGTGCAGGAGTTTGAGATCAGCCTGAACAACAGAGTGAGATCCTGTCTCTACAAAAAATGTACAAGTCAGCCAGGTGTGGTGGCATGCACCTGTAGTCTCAGCTGCTCAAGAAGCTGAGGTGGGAGTATCTCTTAAGCTCAGGAGTTTGAAGCTTCAGTGAGCTATGATTATGCCACTGTACTCCAGCTTGGGTGACAGAGTGAGATCTGGGAGGAAGGAAGGGATAGAGAGAGGGAGGCAGGGAGGGAGGGAGGGAGAACCACTATTAAATCTAGTAAATGAAAACTTGGTGATGAAAATTTACAGTTTCCCCATAAAATAATTATTAATTATAAAGAGAAGCACAACTTTACAGAAGACTGACAAACATCACCTTAAGTGATCAAAGGTAACGCAATCAGTCAAAAAACAGGCCAGGTGCGGTGGCTCAGGCCAGTAATCCCAGCACTTTGGGAGGTCGAGGCAGGCGGATCACCTGAGGTTGGGAGTTCGAGACCAGCATCACCAATATAGTGAAACCCCATTTCTATTAAAAATAGAAAAATTAGCCAGGCATGGTGGTGTGCACCTGTAGTTCCAGCTACTCGGAAGGCTGAGACAGGAGAATTGCTTGAACCTGGGTGGCAGAGGCTGCAGTGAGCCGAGATCACGTCACTGCACTCCAGCCTGGATGACAGAGAAAGACTCTGTCCAAAAAAAAAAAAAAAAAACAAATAAAAATTTTGCACCACCTGAAAGAATGCAGTAAGAATACAGCATCACTCTGTGACCCTCCTGCCAAACATGCATGGCATGACTTGAATCTAATCATGCGGAACCATCAGGTAAACCCAAATTCAAAAACACTCCACAAAATGTATTCTTCTAAAGTGCCATGACCCTAGAAATCAAAAAGACTTACGGAACTATTCCAGATTGAACAACAGTAAAGAGATATGATAACTAAATCCAATGCGCAGTCTTGGATTGGATTGTTTTGGTGTAAGGGACATTTTGGGGACAAGTGGCAAAATGTGAACAGGGTCTACAGATTAGTCAATAGTAATCTATCAGTGTTAATTTCCTGAGTTTTATGTTTGTATTGTTGCTATGAAGAATGTCCTTATTTGTAGGAACAGTAAAGTATTTGGGGGTGACAGAGCATCAAGTCAGTAACTTACTCTCAAAAGGTTGCAGGGATGAGTTATTTTGCACTGTTCTTTCATTTTTTCTGTACTTCTGAAATTATTTTGAAATTTAAAAAAACAGCAAAGAAAGAAAAAGGTAGCAGATGAACAAATCACTTACAGTTTTATTTTTTGTTTTTTTTTTTTTTTTTTTGTTTTTTTGTTTTTTTTGGGTTATCCTAGTGTAGCTTTGACCTCTCCAACACTCAGAAATCCCTAATCACAAGATGTGTATTAACACTGGTAAAACCACAATTTTTACATAAATACGAAATGTACAGATATTCCACTGTCAGATTGCTCTTGCAACAACTTAAACAGTATTCTGATGGACATTTCAAGATATTGTAGAGGAGTCCACATTTTAAAGGTCTAATTTTATTAATGGAAGTTCAGACTTAAAAGCCAGATCTAAGCACTGGGTTTTGAATAACTTTACATAGTTGGTGTCATCACTTATTATTTGAAGAAAAGGTTTGAAAACCATTACAACCCAAAATTCTATTAATATTTTAGAAACTTGGTTAATTTAAAATAAAATCTCCCCAGACATAATATTAGAAAATGAAATTTAAATGTGGTATTATAAATATATTGTCATGTTCTTTTAAAACTATCATTTTAGTGGCACTACAATGTGCTATGTCGAACTTTCCTACTTACGAGACACTATTTAAGAGAGGCAAGGACTTATATTGTTATGGATTGAACTGTGTCTTCCCCCAAAAGACGTTCAAGTCTACACTTTTTGTACCTGTAAATACGACTTTAGTGAGAAATAGGCCTTTGCAAATGTTAAGATCTGGTCAGTAGGATTGGCCCTAATCCAGTATGACTACTGTCCTTATATAAAGGGGAAATTTGAACAGAGACAGACATAGAACAAATGAAGACAAGAGAGGGATGGAACAGATTCTGCTTCACAACCCTCAGAAAGAACCAAACCTACTAATACCTTATTCTGGACTTCTAGCCTCCAGAACTGAGAGACAATACATTTCTGTTGTTTGTAGTACCCTGTTATGGCATTCCTAAAAAACTAATCTAACATCTGAACCTTAATTTTCTCATTTGAAAAATGAGAATAATTATGCTGTCTCCCAAGGTTATCCTTAAAATTAAGATAATATGTTTTGAAAGTAATCAGGAATTAGAAAAATAATGGTATTATATCTTGATAAATATTTAATAAATATAACTGTCAAACATTTTCTCCTAGTACAAGAAAAAAATTTAAGTGATGCTTTTGAGTATTTCCATGCTTTTTACCTGACTTTCAATCCACAGGCCAGAAAATCATCTTTACTGTACACAGTTAAGAATAAAGCCTTAATAGTGTTAGGACTATCTCAACACATCTGAAGTACTAGTGGTTTTCTTTTCTTCTTTTTTCCTCATGTTTTAATCCTCAAATAACATTTTTTAAGAAGTATAAATGTTGTCTTCTGAAAACTTAAAAAAGAAGCACCTCTGGCCAGGTGAACACTATACAGCAATCCCAGGCAGTTATGATTCAGAGACTGGAAACAATCAACTGTATCTGGTGCTGCCAAAAGCAGATGAAGAAAGAATGTGGAGGGTTAACAAGTTGACCGTTCAAACAAAAAAGGAGGGAATAATTCCATGCACAACGCTTTTCTTCTTTTTGCCCTACTTCCTATACTTCTACACTTCTATGTATACTAAAAATAAAAGAATACATGTGAGCAGGTCTAGCATACGCCCAACAGAGTAGGAATTTCAGGAACTGTTTAGTTGCTCCAGCCCTGCTCCACCCTTCTGCCCTTCTACTCACAGGATGAGTGGTAGAAGTGTTCTTAGGGTAATCAATTTTGTAATCTTTTCATAATGACAGATAATCTCAATAAATTTCACATCATCTTTATAAGCTTTAGGTGAAAGAGTTTTACTAAAAAGTAGTATCAAAGTACTATCTGTCAATGCTTCTCACCTTGTATAAAGCCCTAAATAGGACTGCCCAAAACAGAAAGGCGCTAGGCAATCAAATGCACCTTATTTCTCATTTTGAATAGCATAGGTTAAAATGCATGTAAGTAAAAATTATTTGCTATAAGATCTCCACACCTTACCAGGAATAAATTGTTACATGACATAAGCTATTAAAAGAGATATTTTAAATATCACATTCAGCCGGGTGCAGCGGCGCATGCCTGTAATCCCTGCACTTTGAGAGGCCAAGGCGGACAGACTGCCTGAGCTCAGGAGTTTGAGACCAGCCTGGGCAACATGGCACAAACCCGTCTCTATAAAACAAACAAACAAAAAAATTAGCTGGGCGTGGTGGTGTATGCCTGTAATACCAGCTACTCAGGAGGCTGAGGCGGGAGGATCACATGAGCCTGGGAGGCGGAGGCTGCAGTGAGTGGAGATCTCACCACTGCACTCCAGCCTGGGCAACAGAGAGAGATGCCGTTTAAAAATATATATATAGCCTACATTCTCTGTGTCCCCACCCTCTTTGGGCCAGGCAGGTGGCGGTAGTAACTTAATGAAAGATTCCTGAGGAAAGGTGAACTTCAGGGAATGAGGACAGGTTTTAAAGCAAAGATTTTCCTGGTTTTGGCAAACTCAGACATTCTGGCTATTTTACTAAGAATAAATTTTCTCCATACTTTTCATCATTACAGTTTCATTCATGATAATAAACCTTTATTTACCCCTAGGCCCATCAGATGTGAAATGCTATATTAATTTCTGAATGATACTCTTCTATAACATCAATTGTTTTCATTAAAGGTGTCAGCTAATTTTGGAAAGTGTTTTAAAATGTCTTGCAAAATAAATTATTGCTTATCAACCATAAAAAGTGAAAACATGAGATGAATGTTCAGCCATACAAAATATTCCTTTGGACTTGTCCAAATTCGTTTACTTGAACTTCAACATAGTTTATGATATACAAATATTTCATAACATTTTTAAAGGGGATAAGATTCATATCTTTGAATTACATTATAAAAATTGTATGATTTCCTTTGTTAAAATCATTACAGAGGAATATATGGTTTCTCAACACTACCTCACCTCTCTCTAAAATGTTGAGATTTTTGTATAGGTCAATTAAGAGAGGAAATGATTCCATAATCAGTGTTAGTTAACATGAGATGGGTTGAATTTGTGATCACACAAATTTTAATTTAAAAAATAAGCAGGCTAAACAGTTTAGTAACGTGCTTTGAAATAACACAGAACTAGGTTTAAACTCCAGTTCTAGCATATTGAGCTATATGACTGCCCTTCTGAGCCTCAGTTTTTTCATGTGTAAAACGGACAGTAGTTCTTCGTAGGCTTAAATAAAATAATACATATGAAAGTTTTAAAGGCACATACCAGTTAATTAATGGTTGTTAATATTGTTAATAGTAACACTGTAAGCTATATCAAAAGAAAAATCCATGTGAAACATCACTATGGTTTGTTTGTTCTCTTAGGCATGTAAAATTATACTTAAAGTACTTAAAAACGAAAATATGAAAAAGGCACTAGACTAGGAGTCAGATGTAGATTCTGAACTGGAGTCTATCTCAGTTCTACACTAGTGAGCTGAACTTCTTTCGCAAGTTACTTCTTTAATCTTCACGTAGGTAATTTGTAAAATGGTAAAATGTAGATTATATATTCTCCTTACTACATTAATTTTATAAAACTATTATTTACAAAGTGCTTCTATTAAACTACCACACAGGAATTAATGCTAATGATATATTGTCACAGAATAAAGATGATATGAAAAATCTGTTTATATACCCTATTTCCATTGATTTCACAACTTTTTCAAAAGAGACCAGTGTCTAAGAACTAGGGCCAATCCTAAACTATTTTCCATTGCTGGCTGGGTCACAGGCATCCCAAGCATCACTCCTTCATATCAATAAGTATCAAACAAATTTCAGAGTGAAAAATAAAAAAATAAATATTTGATAAGTCATTTTAATAGTCATTCCACAAAATTAAAGGCAATCATCATAACACCTGGATTTATCAGATGCTACTAAATTAATAGCTTTATTTAGCAGAAAATATTTACCAGGTATAGAAAGACTGCATTCTTTCTTTGAACTGATTCACTGAAAACTGAGAGTAGTTTGGTAATTAAAAAGGCAGGAAAGCTCTTCTTACTTTTCCAGTCTATGAACACAAAAAGAGAAAAAGGCAAAACTGAGTAAGCTGTATAAAATAACCTAACACTTAAAGAGAGAACAATTACACACAGTGGGGGACACTGGACTATCCATCAGGGCACATTTACATTAGCTGCCTTAGGCAGGCACCTTTCGTGCCTATTTCCTCACCTGCAAAACAGAAATAACTAGTACCTGCCCTTACCAAAGGAACATGGAGATAAATCAGAAAGTTCTTTGAACATGTGTCGTATGGTGCTATTCTTTCATGAAGCTGGATAAAACAGCCTACTCAGGTTTTTTTTAAGGGTGCACTTCACTAACACACACACAAAAAAACCTGATCTCCAAATTTGACATTAACCTCCCCTTAATATACAAGTATCTACTGGCTTTATATATATACATAGATAGATGATATAGATAGCAATAGATCCATACAGGTTGCTATGGATGTAAAGTATTCTGAAAAAAGATATAAGATTATATTTTGTATTTAGAAAATGGGAAAGACCAATACTTGGTGTACACAGGTGTGAAAATTCACTATCACTCGTTGACCATCCCCCTCTTTGTCATGAGGCCTCAGAATCCTGATCGACAGAATTCAAACAACCTAAATCAATAAAGAAGAAATGGTACACACTATGACTCTTATTTACCATATACTTGTACTATTATGGCTATTTTTGATTTAACATAATTAGTATAACTGGTATAAGTCAGTGTAACTGAGTAGTATAACTAACTAATGAAAACTATGTAAATTTTATTTTATTTTTATTTATTTATTTTTTTTGAGACGGAGTCTTGCTCTGCCGCCCAGGCTGGAGTGCAGTGGCCGGCTCTCAGCTCACTGCATTCTCCGCCTCCCGGGTTCACGCCATTCTCCTGTCTCAGCCTCCCGAGTAGCTGGGACTACAGGCGCCCGCCTCATCGCCCGGCTAGTTTTTTGTATTTTTTAGTAGAGACGGGGTTTCACCGTATTAGCCAGGATGGTCTCGATCTCCTGACCTCATGATCCGCCCGTCTCGGCCTCCCAAAGTGCTGTAAATTTTATATATCCATACTCAGTGCTCATATAACCGGCCCACATAACTTTTTTCTATACATTCAGTGATGTTCCTATTTCATGAATCTGAACTAACAGCTGAGATGCAATGGTACAGACAAAATCAAATGCAGTTCAAAGTGCCTTCTTAAAAAGGAGTTGTTGGCCAGGCATGGTGGCTCACGCCTGTAATCCCAGCACTTTGGGAGGCCAAGGCAGGCGGATCACGTGGTCAGGAGATCGAGACCATCCTAGCCAACATGGTGAAACCCCGTCTCCACTAAAGACACAAAAATTGGCCAGGCGTGGTGGTGCGTGCCTGTAATCCCAGCTACTCAGGAGGCTAAGGCAGAAGAATCGCTTGAAGCAGGGTGTCAGAGCAGAGACTGCACAGTGAGCAGAGATCGCGCCACTGCACTCCAATCTGGTGACAGAGTGAGACTCTGTCTCAAACAAAAAGAAAAAAAATTAGCTAGGTGTGGTGGCGGCGTGTGCCTGTAATCCCAGCTACTCAGGAGGCTGAGGCAGGAGAATCGCTTGAACCCAGGAGGCGGAGTTTGCAGTAAGCCGAGATCATGCCACTGCCCTTCAGTCTGCCTGGGTGACAGAGCAAGACTGTCCCAGGGGTGGGGTGGGGTGGAGTTGGTG
>NW_016804379.1:1740840-1744843 GCF_001698545.2 Rhinopithecus bieti
TGGGAAGGAGTTGTTTTGTGAGTGAAGGGGAGCATAGTGGCTCATATTACTTAAAATCAGAGATCAACATAAAATTCTACCATAGCTAACAGTGGTCAAATCCTTATTAAGACATATTACATAATACAAATGAAAAGAAATTAAATTCTTTCCTCTTAAAAAATTTTGATCTGCCGATACTTTAAGTTCTTTGAGAATGAAAAAAAAATTTAAATTACAAGAAGAAATACCTAAAACAAAAAGCACACAAAACCAAAGAATACCATAAGGAATAGCAAAAAATTGAGAGAAATGAATACACAAAACAAATTTTTAACACGTCCACCAATCCCTCCCAACCAGGAACTGTAAGGAATAAGAAAAACCTACCCACCCTTCCAATATGATGGTTACCAACTAACAAGCTCTTTCTTGCTGTCCACTGGCACATCTTGAGATCTTTTATTCTTTTGAAATGTTCCCTAACTTAAACTGGATGCAAATAAACCAGGTGTGGTCCTCACAACAGTAATCCTGCTAGTCCCTACTGAGTTTCCATAGCAACATGCACAGCTGGCAATGGCAAAGAGGTTGTACTGGCTTCAGATTGGTTTTAGAAGTTTCAATACTCATTTGGTGAAATAATAATTGTTATCTCAGTTAAGAACAATTTTTTAAAAACTATCTTTGCTTGAAATGTTAAACAAAATAAAGCAAGGTATTTTCTGCTAGTACAAAAGTGGCTTTCAGCCCAACAGCAATAACTAATGTGTCTGTGAAAAGTTACAAAATGCCAATCACCAAGTGATAACCATTCTCAGACTAAAGAAATACAAAATTTTAAGTGAATATTCCCTGTGGGTCACCTAATGTAATAAGTAACATTCAGAGAGAGAGAGAACCAATATAAAGTCTAATCTAAACAGTAGAAAATACTATGCATCTTTTCCTTAAATAAATTTAATATTACAGTTCCTTGGTTTCATTAAAATTGTTAAGAGTTTTTATGGCCGGGCACGGTGGGTCACACCTGTAATCTCAGCACTTTGGGAGGCCAAGGCAGGCAGACCACCTGAGGTCAGGAGTTCGAGACCAGCCTGGCCAACATGGTGAAACCCCGCCTCTACTAAAACACAATAATTAGCAGGGCGTGGTGGCATGCACCTGTAATCCCAGCTACTCAGGAGGCTGAGGTAGGAGAACTGCCTGAACCAGGGAGTTGGAGGTTGCAGTGAGCCGAGATCAGCCACTGCACTCCAGCCTGGGCAACAGAGCTAGACTCCATCTCCAAAAAAATAAAAAATAAAAACCAGGGGCTGGGCGGGGTGGTTCATGCCTGTAATCCCAGCACTTTGGGAGGCCGAGGTGGACGGATCATGAGGTCGAGATCGAGACAATCCTGGCCAACATGATGAAACCTTGTCTCCATTAAAAATACAAAAATTAGGTGGGCATGGTGGCGTGCACCTGTAGTCCCTGCTACTTGGGAGGCCGAGGCAGGAGAATAGCTTGAACTCGGGAGGTGGAGGTTGCAGTAGGCTGAGATCACGCCACCGCACTCTGGCCTGGCGACAGAGCAAGACTACATCTCAAAAAAATAAAAAGAAATAAAAAATAAGAGTTTTCACAATGGCAATTCTTTTGTAAATTTTTATTTTTTATTTTAGATTCAGAGGGTACATGTGCAGGTTTGCTACCTTGATATATTGTTTGATACTGAGGTTTTGGCTTCTATTGAACCGATAACCCAAACAGTGAATACAGTACCTGATCTGTAATTTTTTAACCCTTGCTCCCTTTCCTCCTGACCCTTTTGGAGTCCCCAGTGTCTGTTGTTCCCATCTTTATATCCATGTGGTACCTACCCCATGTTTAGCTCCCACTTACAAGTGAGAAAATGTGGTATTTTGGTTTCTGTTTCTGCGATAACTCACTTAGGGTAATAGCCTCCAGCTGTATCTATGTTGCTGCAAAGGACATGGTTTTGTTCTTTTTTATGGTTGTGTAGTATTCCACAGTATCTGTGTACCACACTTTCTTTATTCATCATTAATGGGCACCTTGGTTGATACCATGGCTTTGCTATTGTGAACAGTGCACAGTAGCTATTCTTAAAGGGCAGTGCCCAAAAAAGTATCATCGGCATCACCTGGAAACTGATTAGAAATGCACTTTTTTGGCCCCTACCCCACACCTACTAAATCAGTACCTCTGGAGGTGGGGGGCCCAATAATCCGGGTTTTAACAAACCCCTAGAAGACTCTGAACCACTGACTTACAGTGTCAAACTTCAGAGGAGACAAATATGAAACAGAAAATGCAATGCTTTATCCTACTCTTTGGAACTAGGTGAGGAACAGTAGCAAAATAAAATGCAAAAAAAACTCTGGTCTCCTGAATTGAGTCTGTTGGCTAATATCTCACTGTCTAAAAGATATGCAGAGATAAACAGTAGGTCAGTGTGTCTATCATTCCTACCCATGTAAAGCACCAAGGGAAAATCAACTGTTTGTTTACAATCACTCAAGGGTCCATGCACATAGAACATTCAATCCACTACCATTCATAATGTATTACTAATCACAATCAATCTCCAATCACTGATGTCTTCTCACACAGGGCAGCAAACCTAACCATTTTTCCTTTTAAGAGAAAATTTTTTTCAATATATTAAATATGTAAAGACGAGTATGAAGGTTGAGTCATAAATTTTAACAACACTTACTACTTGTAAGATTTTTTTTAAAAAAACATACAAGGATATAGTTCTTCCTTAGTATCTAACCATACTGCCTTCATATACTACAAGATACACCTTTCATTTTATCCTTTAACCTCAGTATATCCAATCACAACTCCTTCCATATTTCTTGTCTTTCCATAATTCTTTTTTTTTTTTTTGAGATGGCGTTTTGCTCTTGTTGCCCAGGCTGGAGTGCAATGGCAGGATCTTGGCTCACTGCAACCTCCGCCTCCCGGGTTCAAGTGATTCTCCTGCCTCAGCCTCCCGAGAAGCTGGGATTACAAGCACCCACCACCATGCCCGGCTAATTTTGTATTTTTAGTAGAGACAGGGTTTCTCCATGTAGGTCAGGCCAGTCTCAAACTCCCGACCTCAGGTGATCTGCCCGCCTCGGCTTCCCAAAGGGCTGGGAGTACAGGCATGAGCCACTACATCCAGCCTTCTTTCCATAATTCTAATGGGCAGCACTTCAAAGAAACTGCTAAGCTAGTGACATTAAAGTGACCACAGACACACAGATTTAATGAAGAAAAGCCACTGGGTAAATCAAACATGCCATATGCTATTAAAATTGATGAATTCAAGCAAATTTGAATGGTTTCTTGAAGCTGATAATTAAAAATAAATTACTAAATGCCATCAGTATTACACCCCCCAAAAATGGACTTTTAAAGTTATATTTTGAATGAATCTCAAAGACCAGCCACAATTCAAAAAAACAAAATACAAACCACCCCAGGAAATTCAAAGGGAAGAGTTTGTTTACTTATTCCCAGTAATAAGTACTTAATTATTTATTTTGTAATCTATTTTATGATACGAAATATGATTCCAGCACTTTGGGAGGCCGAGACGGGCGGATCACGAGGTCAGGAGATCGAGACCATCCTGGCGAACACGGTGAAACCCCGTCTCTACTAAAAAAAAATACAAAAAACTAGCCGGGCGAGGTGGCGGGCACCTGTAATCCCAGCTACTCGGGAGACTGAGGCAGGAGAATGGCGTAAATCCGGGAGGCGGAGCTTGCAGTGAGCTGAGATCCGGCCACTGCACTCCAGCCTGGGCGACAGAGCGAGACTCCGTCTCAAAAAAAAAAAAAAAGAAATATGATGAAATTTACTCAAAGGTCAGATTTTGACTTTACATACAGGGCAGGAAACAGAAAAAAATTTACATTTAACTTGTTTTCTTCTGCTTGCTATTATTTTAAATTAGAAAATGCTTGTATCATAGATACATTTTACTTAAATATTCAAGGAACATTTTGGTTAAAGAATAAAT
>NW_016804379.1:1748295-1857277 GCF_001698545.2 Rhinopithecus bieti
AAAAAAATTTACATTTAACTTGTTTTCTTCTGCTTGCTATTATTTTAAATTAGAAAATGCTTGTATCATAGATACATTTTTACTTAAATATTCAAGGAACATTTTTGGTTAAAGAATAAATTCAAGTCTCTATTTCTAACTTTAATGTGTTTCCAGCATTTACGCTAGTCTTTTGGAAAAAGAAGTGCAAAAGAAAAAAAGTCCTGGATTCATCATCATTGTCTTATTCCGTATCAAAGGAGCAATATGGAATAAAACAGGAAATGGATTCACAGGCTCGTCGTTCTTGCTCTATTTGTTTGTTTTTGTTGTTGTTGGTTTTTTTTTTGAGATGGAGTTTCGCTCTTGTTGCCCAGGCTGGAGTGCAATAGTGCAATCTCGGCTCATTGCAACCTCTGCCTCCCAGGTTCAAGCAATTCTCCTGCCTCAGCCTCCCAAGTAGCTGGGATTCCAGGCTTGTGCCACCACGTCAAGATAATTTGGTATTTTTTTTAGTAGAGATGGGGTTTCACCACATTGGTCAGGCTAGTCTCGAACTCCTGACCTCAAGTGATCCACCCATCTTGGCCTCCCAAAGTGTTGGGATTACAGGCATGAGCCACCACGCCTGGCCTCTTGCTCTACTGGTTAAACATTAGTGTTCCTTAGGGTCCATCCTCAGCCTACTTCTCATTACACCAGTGATTGCCAAAATATTTTCTTCCTGCCACTAGTGGGATAGAGCTGATTCAAAATTGTTGCTTCTGTTGGTTGGGATATTTGACTAAGGGCTTACATAGTAGTAGTACATGGCAGTTGCCATTCCAACTCTCTCTAGCTGAATAAGAGCAAAGACAAGGAAAAGCCCTGAATGATTAATCCCATCCCCCCAGCTAATGGCTTGCTCAGAAGTGAACTGTATTTCAAATTTTTACTCAATTCTGGCTGGTGAAATTAAGGACAGAGCTCCTGAACCTTTCTGATATAGTCTTACTTTTAGTAGAGAATACTGAGACTACTCTCTTTTCTCTGGACATTATTAACAAGGAAGCATATTTCCCTGGCTGCTGCTGGCAGTTATTTTGCAACCTTGAGGGTAAAGCAAAACACAGAAGATCAGAGTCCAAACACAGTACTGTCCTATTGTCCTTGAAGCTTCTGGTTTCTCAATCACATTAGTCACACAAACTCCTTTGCATTTCAGCCAGTTCCAATTGCCTGAAGCTGAAAGCAAAGTACCAATAACAAATACATTAAATTATTAAGAGTTATTAATTTGGTGTTCATAAGTTAAAATTAGAGTTACCACAGTTTACTAAGGATTATTTTAGTATTCTGAGAAGACGTGGCTGCCACATACTCTGCCAAAACTCTGCAAAACTCCTGTTGTATATGCACATTACGAACAAGTTGGAATTTCCAAAATTTGATCTGGTTATTAGTGCAAAATCAATATTAAATTATGGTTTTTAATTTCAACCATTCTTTCCTGTCTTGCACATCAACTTAGTTACCTTAGTTATATAACCATATTTGCACCACCATTTCTAGCCTATAATTTTTAAAAAAGCAGTCTTCACATACAGCATATAAACATATATAGCATATTTGCACTATTTCCAGCCTATACTTTTTAAAAATCAGCCTTCATGATACAAGTTTTTAAAATGCAAACAGTCCCCGTATTTCACACTACAGTGCTTTGCATATAATTGGAAATATGCTGGATGGTTACAGGCATGATCCCACTTTTACATATACCTATGGACATATATATGAATACAGGAAAAAGGACTTGTAGTTTCACACTAAATGGTTAATATTTACCATATACATTTCTATTTCTTGTTTCAATCTTTTAATGGACACCAAGTTTTATAAATTTATTTTTATTAAAATAATTTTAGCTGAATTCTTTACTTTCCTAATATATTTGGTTAGGTCCTCAGAATCCCACCAAACATTTTTCCTTTATTTACCCAAATCTGTGTAAATAATGGAGTGTAATGCTGTGCAGTTTTATTATTCTATTACAAAGAACCTCTCAAAAGAAGTTTTCTGCTTCAGATAACAAAGAGCTAAGATGAACCAGAGTCCTAAAAATAGGTCCAACAAAGAAAATGATGAAGATTAAAAACAAGTAAGAACCACTTTGGCAGGAATTACAATATTGATATTAAATATAAAGATGTGTTACAATATGAGAAAGTTCTAAGTTCTGTGATGAAGATGAAATAGACAAACATGAATGAAGATTTTTCAAATACAAAGCTGTTGCTTAGAAGTAACATAAAACTGGATTCTTTCTGACCATCTCTCCATTTGGCCTGAGTTTAGCTCTCATTTTACCTGAATGCAAAAGGATCAATGGATGAACCCCAAAATGCTGCCCTTACTACTTTGAGTCTCCACCAATAATCTCTTTCTGTCAGTAGAGTAAATTCGTTGTCCAATTCACAACTTAACTGTACAGAAACTAAAAAAAGAAAGTTTTCTACTTGTAATGTTTTTTAGACGAAACAAAATTTTAAAGATTTTAAATATTATAGCAGTCACTATACACCCTCCCCTTCTGAATTAAAAACAGCAGCTCCATAACACATCTATTCATAGACTCTTACTTTTTTTCATGTTCAAAGTCACTCATCCTGCAATTACAACAAAAAATCTGCAACGAACCTTAAGAGGTTCCCTATTCTCCCTGGTATAGAAGAGTGCTTCTATGGCCCATTCACTTTACACTGGTTATAACACCAAGCAACCAATTTAGTAGGACATTAAGATAAATCTTTTATTACAATTTAGCCTCGGAATCATGTTCATGGCTCCACAAAAATAACGCTAAAATTTCTTTTAAATTTTCAGTAGCTTTGGGGCTACAAGTCGTTTTTGGTTACATGGATGAATTATATAGTGGTGAATTCTGACATTTTAATGCACCTGTCATCTGAATAGTGTATGTTGTAACCATTACGTAGTTTCTCATCTGGCACTCTCTTGCCACTTCTGTGTCTCCAATGTCTATTATATCACTGTATACACTTGCATATTCATAGCTTAGCTCCCACTTATAAGTGAGAACACATGGTATTTAGTTTTCCATTCCTGAGTTACTTCACTTAGAATAATGGCCTCCAGCTCCAACCAAGTTGCTGCAAAAGACATTATTTTGTTCCTTTTTATGGCTGAGTAGTATTCCATGGTGAATACATACCACATTTTCTTTATCCACGCATTAGTCAATGGGCAGTCAGATTGGTTCCATACCTCTACAACTGTGAATTGGGCTGCAATAAACATACATGTGTATAAGTGTCTTTTTCATATAATGATTTCTTTTCCTTTGGGTAGATACCCTGTAGTGGGAGTGCTGGACAGAATGGTATTTCTACTGTTAGGTTTTGGTTTTTTTGTTTTGTTTTGTTTTTTTTTTTAGATGGAGTCTTGCTCTGCCACCCAGGCTGGAGTGCAGTGGTACGATCTAGGCTCACTGCAACCTCCGCCTCCCAGGTTCAAGGCCTCAGCCTCCCGAGTAGCTGGGATTAGGCACCCTCTACCACACCTGGCTAATTTTTGTATTTTTAGTAGAGTTGGGGTTTCACCATGTTGGCAAGGCTGGTCTCAAACTCCTGACCTCAAGTGATCTGCCTGCCTCAGCCTCCCAAAGTGCTGGGATTACAGGTGTGAGCCACCTTGCACAGCCTTCTACTGTTAGTTCTTTAAGGAGTCTCTACACTATTTTTCATAGAGTTTGTACTAATTTACATTACCACCAGCAGTGTATAAGTGTTCCCCTTTCACCAGATCTGGCCGTTCTTATAGTAATAAAGTGGTATCTCATTGTGGTTTTAATTTGCATTTCCCTGATGACTTATGATTCCAAGCACTTCTTCATGTTTGTCGACCACTTGTATGTCTTCTTTTGCAAAATGTCTACTCCTGTCATTTGCTCACTTTTCGATGGAATTATTTGTGTTTTTTCCTGCTTATTTGTTTGAGTTCCTTATAGATTGTGGATACTAGTCCTTTGTCAGATGTATAGTTTGCAAATATTTTCTCCCATTTTGTGGGTTGTCTGTGTACTCGGATGATTATTCCTTTTGCTGTGCAGAAGCGTTTTATTCCATCAGGTCCCATTTATTTATGTTTTTTGTTGCATTTGCCTCTGGGGTTTTAGTCATGAATTCTTTTTTTTTTGGAGACAGAGTCTCACTCTGTCGCCCAGGCTGGAGTGCACTGGCATGATGTCAGCTCACTGCAAGCTCTGCCTCCTGGGTTCACACCATCCTCCTGCCTCAGCCTCCCTAGTAGCTGGGACTACAGGCGCCTGCCACCATGCCTGGCTAATTTTTTTTTTTTTTTTTTTTTTTTTTTTTGTACTTTTAGTAGAGACAGGGTCTCACCGTGTTAGCCAGGATGGTCTTGATCTCCTGACCTCGTGATCCACCTGCCTCGGCCTCCCAAAGTGCTGGGATTACAGGTGTGTGCCACCGTAGTAATGAATTCTTTGCCTAGGCCAGTGTCAGAAGAGGTTTTCCAAGGTTATCTTCTATTTCCAGTTTTGAGTCTTAGATTTAAGTCTTTGATCCATCTTGAGTTGACTTTTGTATAAGGTGAGAGATAGGAATCCAGTTTCATTCTTCTTCATGTGGCTAGCCGGTTTTCCCAGCACCATTTATTAAATAGGATATCCTTTCCTAAGTTACTTTTTTGTATGCTTTATTGAAGATCAGGTTGGTTGTAAATATTTGGCTTTATTTCTGAGTTCTCTGTCTTGTTCCACTGTCCACATGCCAACTTCTATACCAGTACCATGTTGCTTTGGTAACTACAGCCTTGTAGTATAACTGGAAATCCAGTAATGTGATGCCTCCAGATTTGTTCTTTTTGCTTACAATTACCTTTGGCTATCTGAGCTCTTTTTTGGTTCCATATGAATTTTAGGATTCTTTTCTAATTCTGTAAAAAAAATGATGTTGGTATTTTGATAGGGACCGAATTGAATCTGTAGACTGGCACAATATTGATTCTTCCAATCCATGAGCATGGGTTGTGTTTCTATTTGTCTGTGTCATCTGTGACTTCTTTCAACGGTGTTTTGTAGTTCTCCTTATAGAGATCTTTCACCTCCTTTTGAGTAAGTATATTCCTAGGTATTTTATATTTTATTGCAACTGTTGTAAAGGGGATTGAGTTCTTGATTTGATTCTTGGCTTGGTCATTGGTGTACAGCAGTGCTACGGACTTGTAAACATTGATTTTGTAACCTGAGACTTTACTGAATTTGTTTCTCGAATCTAAGAGTCTTTAGGGTTTTCTAGGCATATAATCATGATAGTCTACTTCCTCTTTTCCAATTTGGATGCTGTTTATTTCTTTCTCTTGTCTGACTGCTCTGGCTAGGACTTCCAGGACTATGTTAAACAGAAGGGGTAAAAGTGGGCATTGCTGTCTTGTTCCAGTTCTCAGGGGGAATGTTTTCAACTTTTTCCCATTCAGTATGATGTTGGCTGTGGGTTTGTCAGATATGGCTTTACTAATTTAAGGTAAAAGTCCCTTCTATACCTAGTTTGTTGAGGGTTTTTATCATAAAGCGATGCTGGATTTTATCAAATGCTTTTTCTTTGTCTATTGAGATGGTCATACGGTTTTGTTTTAATTCTGTTTATGTGATGTATCACATTTATTGACTTGTGTATGTTAAATCATCCCTGGATCCCTGGGATGAGACTTACTTGATCATGGTGGATTGTCTTTTTCAGGTCCCGCTGGATTCAGTTAGCTAGTGTTTTCTTGAGGTTTTCTGAATCTATGTTCATCAGGGATACTGGTCTATAGTTTTCTTTTACATTTCTATTTATTTATTTATTTATTTATTTATTACTTCAGTTTTTTTGTCTAATGTCCTTTCCTGGTTTTGGTATCAGAGTGATACTGGCTTCACAGAATGATTTAGGGAGGATTCCCTCTTTCTCAATCTTTTGGAATTGGTACCAATTCTTCTTTACTGTTTGGTAGAATTCAGCTGTGAATCCATCTGGTCCTGGACTTTTTTTGTTGGCAAGTTTTGTTGTCGTTATTTTTTTTTTTTTTAAACTGATTCAATCTTGCTGCTTATCAGTCTGTTCAGGGTTTAATGATGGCGGAAATTTCTAAAGCTTTGCTTGCTGCTCTGCAGAGTAAACCTGGTGTTCAACAACAATAATATTCAAAATGGGAAGTGCAGATAAAAATTCCAAGCAACAATGAATGGTTTTCTATTATTAAAAATTGCATCAATAAGTAGGGTAAATTTTAGCTAAATCAAACCAAGATCCTATCTTGAATTTGTATACCAGCATTTGTCATTTCTCCTCCTTACTTATATAACAGATGTCATAATAGAGACAAAAAAGATGGTAATAGAAAACCAAGTGAAAAAAGCATTATCAACTTTATTAGAAGCCTCAACAGCTCTTCCCCCGCCTCGCCCAGTCTCAAAGCACTGAGACAAGGTAATATAAATATTTGTGTATACACACACACACGCTCAGACACACACATTTTTCTAACATGAATTTGAAAGAAAACAAGTCAGACAGCACAACAGCCATGCCAGATCTCAGGAGCCTCAAGCCAGCAGCACTCCTACAGTACAGGGTAGCCAGAATTCATTTTGCTACTAGGGAGAAAAGAGAGCACAGCACCTACAGTGTTGTTACTCAAATAATCTTTCCCTGCCTCAGACTGTTAAGGAGGCTAAATGAGGCTATTAAAATTCCCTTTGCTAAGCTTTAATACTCTAGTAAATAGATATTATTTTCATATTGGAAAAACTTCCAACAATATGCTAACATACTATAAAAGGAAATGTTATACTTAATGTGAGAAAAGCACCTAGCACCTCCTCCTACTCTGAAGAATTAAAACCTTAAAAAAATGTGTTTTTCCTTTATTATAGACTATTCCCTAGAATCTCCTTTAACTTAGAGAACATCAGCATCCAGACATTTTACCATACTATCTGGATCCCTTCTTACAAATAGATCACTTGTATAATCCCAATACTAAGTGAAAAATTAGACAGGTTACAGGCCACAAAAGAAAATAAAAGTGGAACAATTAATCATAACAAATAATCAGCTGTGCAAACCACCACTGAACCTTTCCCAGGGTTTTTCCTTATCACTTCACGAAAACAGCTTAAGCACTGCTGTCCTGTATCATTAGATTTGGAATCAAATCTAACATAAAAGGCAAACTTTCTCTCTTCTGGTTCTTGCAAATAGCAGAGGATAAAAATCACAGAGTTTTAGAGTAGAGAGAAATGTTAGCAATGATCAATCCAATGCTTTCGTTGTATAAATAAGGAAATGATGCGTAAGGTTGCATGATTTGTTTAAGGACACTGACTGAATAGCAAAGCTGAAACTCAGACCCATTTTCTGATTCTTAGTCTAGATGAGTGTTCTTCACACTGGCCCCTCTCCTTCAGAAATGCATATTTTCCAACAATTTTACAAAATGATTTTTTTTTCCCCTGACAGGTTCTCACTCTTTCACCCAGGCTAGGTGCAGTGGTGCAACTGTAACTCACTGCAGCCTTGCACTCCTGGGCTCAAGCAATCCTCCTGCCTCAGCCTCCCCAGTAGCTAGAATTACAGGCACATGCCAACCACATCCGGCTGGTTTTAAAATTTTTCTTTTGTAGCGATGAGGTCTGGCTATGTTCACTAGCCTGGTTTTGAACTCTTGGCCTCAAGTGATCCTCCCGCCTTCGGTTCCCAGTGTTGGGATTACAGGCGTGGGCCCCTGCTCCCGGCCAAAATGACTTTTTAAAAAGTCATCAATGTTTTGCCAATCTTTTGAAGTATACTGATCGTGAGTAACTACTCTCAAAGATAATTTCATAAAATGTCCACACATTCATTCACTTGACACATTTATAATTCTGAGAGATTACTATGCATAGGGCACACTGTACTCTGCTCCATGGGGTCAGAAAGATGAAACAGACATGATTCTGACTGACCTTGAGACGCTTCAGTTGGATGGATGACAAGTTAGGACAGACATACAGAATCTGTAAATTGAGCAAAAGCTAAGAAATGCTTTTACTAAATTTTGATAAAAGGGTATAATCATATGCATATCTTGACACAAAAGTGAACATGTGGTTTTTGTGTTGCACTTTTTTTTGAGACAGGGCCTTGCTCTGTCACCCAGGCTGAAGTGCAGTGGCATGACCACTGCTCACTGCAGGCTCAAACTCCTGGGTTCAAACAATCCTCCCACCTCAGCCTCCCGAGTACATGGGACTATAGGCACATACCACCACCACCACCACACTGGGCTAATTTTTGTATTTTTTTGTAGAGACAGGGTTTTGCCATGTTGCCCTGGCTGGTCTCAAACTCCAGAGCTCAAGTGATCCACCCACCTCTGCCTGCCAAAGTGCTGGGATTACAGGCATGAACCACTGCACCCAGCCTTCATGCAATCTTAGTAGTTTCTTATTTATGTAGAAATCCTGTAAATAATCATATATTTGTGGAATAAGGTTTATTCTACAGAAACTGAACTAAGTGATTAAACTGTATAACATAATTTGAAGTTTTGGATACTGCCTTTAAAGTCTCTTCCAAGTTACTGTAATTATTTTCATTATATTTTGTCTCTCTATGTAAAAATATGTATTTATAACTCAACTAATTTAGCAAATATTTTAATGTTTTTACATTACAGCGGGGTCACAAAAAACTGTCTAAAAGAGAACAGACCACAAGCCAGCAAATAAATGAACATCTCAGAACAAATGTTTTAAAATGGGTTTGAGTTCCACTGGCCAATACAGAACAGAGTAAAAATTAGTGTAACTCCTAACACTTGAGATAGAAATTTTAAGTTATAGCAATCTGGTGTGATTGATCATAAAATCAAAATTAATTTCCACAAAATATGTTAGTCACATTAAACCATCACATTAATATACCCTCTCGGCAATTACAGCACCATGTAAATGTACACCAAGCTCCCTCACAAGCACCTTACAGCCTTTGGAATTTCTGTTCCTTCCGCTCAAGATGCTTTTGCCCAGGTCTTTGTCTTTGTCTGAATGTCACCTCCTCGGAGAGACCCTTCCAAGTCGCTATCACATCACCTGATTTTATTTTCTGTATGTACTTCTCCTACATTTTTTTTTTTTTTTTGTTTTTTTTTTTGAGACGGAGTCTCCCCGCTCTGTCACCCAGGCTGGAGTGCTGTGGCCCGGATCTCAGCTCACTGCAAGCTCCCGCCTCCCGGGTTTCACGCCATTCTCCGCCTCAGCCATCCCGAGGTAGCTGGGACTACAGGCGCCGCCAACCTCGCCCGGCTAGTTTTTTTGTATTTTTTAGTAGAGATCGGGGTTCACCGTGTTAGCCAGGATGGTCTCGACTCCTCTGACCTCGTGAGCCGCCGTTCGGCCTCCCCAAAGTGCTGGGATTACAGGCTTGAGCCACCGCGCCCGGCCCTTCTCCTACATTTAAACTCTGTTCACTTGTCTGGTTTCTGCTTAATCCCCACTAGAAGGTAAGCTTGCTGAGCACAGGCACCTTTTTAGTCATGTTCAGTACAGCAACCTTAGTGTATGGTAGACTCTGACAGGCACTCAGAAACATTTGTTGAATGAATTAATGATGCCTAGAAAGTCAATAAATATTACATCAGGAATATTAAAGTCCATAATAAAACTTTAAAGAAACTCTTTCAAAAAAAGAAATATGTGCTCAGACAACTCATTTATTGATTTGGCAGCTCATCTAGCAAAATGCTACTACAAGTACACTCCCTTCATAGACTACCTGAAATTCAATAGTTTAAAAAATAAAATAAAACATGGTCTAGCAAATACTTCTTTTTATAAGTCAGGGCCATAAGTGACCAAGAACAGCTTCTGGTTTGTGATGTTCTTGGCCATTTAAAGAGCACTGATTTCTATTTTACTTATTGTTATAATGATTCCCCCAAGATTAGCACAGGTTCTCAAATAATAAATTTAGAACTGTCTTCTATTTAATGAATGTGAAATCTGAGAACATTTTGAATGGAAATTCTAGATCCAAACTATAAATCAAACCACAAACAATTAGGATCTTGGTAAGGAGGGGGCAAGGTTAGTTAATATCTAAATTAAAATTTGCTCAGCAGCCTACAAGTAGACATAAATCTTTGTTTTTTTGTTGTTGCTGTTGTTTAGACAGGGTCCCCATTCTGTCGCCCAGGCTGGACTGCAGTGGTCTGATAACAATTCACTGTAACCTCAAACTCCTGGGCACAAGCACTCTTCTTGCCTCAGCCTCCTGAGTAGCTGGAACTACAGGCACAGGCCACAGCGCCTGGCTAATTTTTAATTTTTTTTGTAGAGATGGGGCCTCATTACCTTGCCTGGGCTAGACTCGAACTCCTGAGCTCACACACCTAGCCAACATAAATTTTTAAGAAATCTAGCCACTCCAAATCAGCTCCTAAGGACACTGAATCTGTTAACTTTGAAAAATAAGACTAACCATGTTAGGAATCTTGTTGAGATTCCAGCTTCTCTTAATTTCTGAATATGAAGTCAATTCCACTGTCTATCACAATGGAATAAGAAAACACGTTATTTCGGGAAAACTGGTTAATCATGTATCTGTTAGCCAAGCATTTACTATGTACCAAGGTCATAAAATAAGTGTAGTTTACTTAGATTTACCCACGTGCTACCAATGTATCTGCTCATTATTCCCTCTTGCATTTCAGTCTTTCCTTCCAAGTTCAATTTCCTTCTCTCTTAAGTACATCTTTTAAAAGAACGTATGGTGGTAGCCAACTCAGTTTTTATTTGTCCAAAAAAAGTCATTTCATCTTTACTCTTAAAGTTCAGCTGGGTAAAAATTTAAGGTTGGCAGTTATCTTTACTCAGTATTTTATAATTTGATTGTCTTTAGGCTTTCATCATCGCTACTGCGTAGTTAAATGTGGCTCTTTTATGACCAATCATCTTTTTTTTTCTACTCTCTATTAAGATATTCTCTTTATATTTGATTTTCTGCAATTTCACGATAATGTGCCTAGGTGCAGAATTTTTGCCTATTCCCCTTGGAGTTTCACTGTGCTTCCTAAAGCTGACAATTCATGCCTTGTATCTAATCTCAGCCAGTATGTATTTAAACTGATAGCAGCTGAGAACTATCCCTATTCTTTTTGTAACTCCAATTAGATTCATTTTGAACCTCATTCTATTTTCCACATCTCTGAACGTCTCTTTTGCATTTTTCATCTCAGAGAAAAGAGACTCAGAGAAAACAAACCAGTACTACATATGTTAATTTTCTAAACCATTCTTCAAAACACATCTATTGCTGAACTTGTCCATTAAGTTTATAAATTTCAATGACTTTTTTTTTTCCCTTTGTTGGTTGTTTTGCTGCAACTTACTGACGTTGTCTTTTTTCCCAGGTTCTGTCATTTTGGGTTACAGGCTAATATTGGAAAACTTTAATCTGGAGGAATCTAAGAAGCTTGTACTGATAGCACATTTCTTCAGAAAGGCCATGTATTTTCCTCTGCTCCACCTGAGGCACCTCTAGCTCAGGATCATTTTAATTTCTTATCTCTGGGTTTCCCAGACCACACAGGTAGACAAATTCAAATAGCAAACCTGTATTTTAAAAGGGTTACGGTATAAATTTTCAGGGAAGACTTCTATTTAGATCTAAGGCTAAGAAAGACAAGCCTTTATCACTATACTTTGCTGGTGGGTGGATTTTTCCCCCAGTCTACCCTTTCACTAAGAGTATAAAGTCTTTAAGAGTTACAGCTCTATACAGGGATCCTCAGCTCCATTTCCCCGCCCTGAAAAATCCAGCCTTTTCTCGAGAAGATCCAATACAACACAAAGCTCTGGAGTGTGGTTTGAACAAAGGCCCTTACTTAGGGCAGCTCTGGCATTAGCTTGATAACCATTCATTTTTCTCTTCAGTTGCCCTGGGGAAATCCCTCACATCCTTGAGCTTGCAGGGAAAACATGTAAAGGAATGTTACGGCCATTTGTAGACAGTTCACAGAATTTTTCAGGTTATCTAATCCATTATATTCCCAGAAGTCTCTGAGAATAATCTTTAAAACAATAATTTCCAACTTCAAAAGCAAGCTTTAAACCAGTATTGCTTGCCCCTTCTGTGTTTCCATAGCAATACACAAAATAAGTATGTACTTATTTTACTCCACCTTGTCACTGTGGTTTACTTGTCTATTTCTCTGCCCTGATTTTAACTGACATCTCTAGTACTCAACAATACAAGGTAATGCATAAACAAAAACTTATTACCTCAGTAATTTCTGCTTTGGCTACAACAGGGAAATAAGAATTAGCAGACTGCTTAGCTTCGCTATAATTTTGAAGATGAGAATCAAGGGCAGTGACATGGTTTTCACTATCCTCTCTATATTTTTAAGAGAATAAAGGCTACCAAAGGTTTTGATGAATGCTCTAAACAGGAGAGTAGGAATAGAAACTTGCTGGTTGATCCTGCAACACATGTGACAGTAACTCAGTAGCAATGAGGATATACTTACATGTGTTTTAGAGGCAAAACTGACAGGTATCTGATTTGACATGAAGGATGAAAGAGGGACTGACTCTAAGGCTAAAGAGAATGAACCACAGCAAAGAGATCAAAGTTATAAGAAGTTAATATTAATAAAGAGCTATTTAAAACTTGGCACATATATTAAAAAGCTGAATGCAACTGACTATATCACCCCAGTTACAAATTTTCATTTAACTTCATTTGATGAGTACCAGGAAGTCCAATTGTTGCAATGTATCCAGGATCTCTACTATTTGGCCATAATCTTCTTTTCCAGCCCTATCTTTCATTATTTCTTTACCTTCCTTAATCCAGTCAAACAAAATTACTCATTTATTAATGATTTTCTGCAACTGCCCAAACTCTTCTCTCCTTTGTTCCTTGTGTTCCTGCAGTTGGCAACCCCTATAAATATTCAGATTCTACCCTATCCTTCAAGTTCTAGCTCAACTGCCACTTCTTCCATGAAGCTTACTTGGAACAACCTTCCTGAGAAGAGTATCTGTCCTAAATCAACTGTGCAGCTTCCCAAAACCTACCACAGTGTCTCGCACAAAGAAGAAATTAAATAGCAACTGATAAATGAGCACTAGCCCAGGATAGCAGAGAAGAAATTTAATTCTTATAAGGGAAACTGGGCTTGAACTCTGGTATCCATTTCAAATCTAAGGTTTTGTAATTCTATAAAACCTTTATTAAAAATCATCTTAAGATACATCTAAAGTACATATCACCATTTTTTAACGGGTAAACATTTACTGAACACCCTTCATGTACCAGATACCGTGCTAGGTAGGCTTAAATGTGATTCCCTTTTAATCCTAACAAAACTCCATAAAGCAGTCATTCATTCTTTATTTCACAGATGAGGAAAGGAGATTCAGGCAGATTGTCCTAATATAATGCTATACAAGTGGCAGAATGAAGGCATAAACTTCATCTTTTAACTTAGTAAGCCTATTGCTCTTGTATCAACATCACAGCTGCCAAGTGATTTAGAATATAATTTCCTCACTTAAGTAAACAAAGAAAAATATGTTGAAAATATTATGAACACAAATGAATCGAGTATAGATAGCAAATAAGTTATTCTATTGTACTTGCAACATTTTTCAGCAAAGCAAAACAATTCTCACAAGGTTCAATTCAATTCAACAAATATTTATTGTGAAAAGCACTAACAGAATTCTAAATGAAAACGGCTAAGGATAATATGAAAGTAGAAGGTCTGCCTCTGTATGTATGAGAGTTCATGGTGCCATGAAGATTTTACAAGACTAGAATCAAGTTATTCCCCATTTTTCATTAAAAAGCCCCTTTGAAGAGGAAAAATATAATCTAATACTGACATAAAATTCACAAAATGTTGACACTGCCTATATTAAAATGTATCAAATCATAGTTATACCAGTATCTATATGTTTTAAAGTTTCCTGGACCATTCACAATGGGAAAGGCAAAATGAATATAGTAGAATATTTTCAAATAACTAAAAAATAAACTAGAAATGGATTTTAAGTCTTCATCAATATTATTCTGTCAGGTAGCAATGGAAAGAGTGCAATACACAGCTTAAGTTCAGCAAAACAACGTAACTGAAGATGGTAAGCTCTCACTACATAAAAAACCAGGACAGTAGGAGATGCAGCATGGTCCATCAGAGCTCCCACTTTTCACTGTCATTCTACTACCAAGAACCTTTGTGATTTTTAAATAACTGACCTATCTGTAAAACTAAAGACTTGGTGTAAATACTCTCTATGGTCCTTTTCAGATTAGCAACATCCAAACAATTATCAATTAATAACAAAAAAATTTATTACTATTTGGACATTAGCTTTAACACATATACTATGTAGAGCAGATAGAAAGTTGAATCATTAAGGAAATAAAATGAAGGAAGAAAATTGTTCTGATACCACAAATACAAAATAGGATAGTTAGAGAGTAAATTGCTTTGGTCAAAATCCCTAAGAGCGGTCAAAAATAAATATTAAATAATCTGGCTTGAATTTATTCAGCCTTACCTATCTACACAACTCTACACAAACAGAATATTAAGCTACTTAAATTCAAAGTATTTACTATTTGTTTACTGTAGGGATAAGGAATAAAATTAACCACGTAGATTGTTATTATTATTTATTATATGACAGTGAGGATCCTATCCTTTATGACATTACTAGCAACGATAGCAAGGAATGCCTAATGGAAGACACAGAAGACTGCTCGAAACTTTTCATCTGTACAAACTACAGAAAATAGCAAATTCTTGTCTTCTATCACATGTTAACACCAGGCATTTGAACATCACTCTTGTGTACAACTTCTCAAACACAACGAAAGACAAAGGACGCTAAAACATCCCTACCCACAAAGTGCAGATAGTCTAGTCTCGTGTCACCAAATGAGAGCAACTATTTCAGACTCTTCACTGACTTTCATATTGCTGCCACGTCTTAAGAAATAATCACCAATACACACAATTCTGATCTTCTTATCCTAGTCATTTATCTATCTATCCAACCATCCATTCATTCCAACAAACATTTACTGGATTCTAATCATGTTAAGTGTAACATCAACACCAAGAGATCTAGCTCAGAGATCAGCAAATGTTTTCTGTTAAGAAAATTATAGGTAGTAAGTATTTCAGGCATTTTAGGCCCATGTTCTCTGCCCATACTCTTCTTCCTCTTTTTGGTTTATTTCCTCTTTTTTTTGGCAATGGCTTTTACATTTTGTAAAATGTAAAAGGGGTCTTACAAAACAGGTCATAATTTGGACTTAGCCAAGTATCAATGACTTAATGGATGCTCAATTTTTTTTTTTTTTTTGAGACAGAGTCTTGCTCTGTCATCCAGGCTGGAGTGCAGTGGCGCGATCTTGGCTCACTGCAACCTCCGCCTCTCAGGTCCACGCCATTCTCCTGCCTCAGCCTCCCGAGTAGCTGGGACTACAGGCGCCCGCCACCAGGCCCGGCTAATTTTTGTATTTTTAGTAGAGATGGGGTTTCACTGTGTTCGCCAGGATGGTCTCAATCTCCTGACCTTGTGATCCACCTGCCTTGGCCTCCCAAAGTGCTGGGATTACAGGCGTGAGCCACCATGCCCGGCTCAAATATTTTTGAATAAATTTTAAGTTGGTAAGATTTAGTTCCTGCCGTCAAAAAAGGGTCACAATGTATTACAGGAAGAAACAAGTAAAATAGAAGTTCAATACCAAATAACATTTCCTATGAATGAGGTATGCACAAGACAGTAATAGGTTAATGTTCAGTAAGTGGTAACATGTGCTAAGCACAATTATTCTAAGTGTTTAACATACATTAATTTACTCCCACAAGAACAACCCTATGAAGTTCTTTTTCTCATTTTACATATGAGAAAACAGAGACAGAGATATTTAGTAAATTGTCCAAGAAGATGTAATCGGCAGAGTGAAACTAAAGTTTTAACCTGGACCGTAGGCCTCTGGAGCAAGCTCTGCATTTAACCCCATTTGCTAGGAAGCTAATGGGGCGGAGAAGAGGTGCAGTATCTAAACCCTATAGGAAAATCAGGGAAGCCTTTCCTGAGAAGTAGAAAGAAGTGAAAGCAGTAATATGAGGGTAGAAAAGTATAGAAAAAGTAGAACATTGGAAGAAAAAGAGGTGTGACAGGGATGATAAATGCAGGAAACACCAATAAGACACAGTGAAAAGAAGAGGCAAAGAAGTGACAGGAGAAGAGGCTGGAAAAATAGACAAGGACAACATTATGAAGGTCCTCATATTTAAGTTTCAACTTCAACTTAAAGTTAGTCCTTAAAGCTGTATGGTTTTAGGTTTTAAGCAAGAGGGATGTAATAAAAATTTAAAAATTTTTGGTTGGGCACAGTAGGTCACGCCTGTAATCCCTGCACTTTAGGAGGCCGAGGCGGGCAGATCACGAGGTCAGGAGATCAAGATCATCCTGGCTAACACAGTGAAACCCCGTCTCTACTAAAAAACACAAAAAATTAGCTGGGCATGGTGGCAGGCGCCTGTAGTCCCAGCTACTCCGGAGGCTGAGGCAGGAGAATGGCATGAACCTGGGGAGGTGGAGCTTGCAGTAAGCCGGGATGGCACCACTGCACTCCAGCCTGGGCGACAGAGCAAGACTCCGTCTCAGGGGGGAAAAACATTATTTCGTTTACTTAAGTAACAGTATGAATATAGATTTGAGGGAATAAGTATGAAAATAGTGAGGGGGCCAGTCCATGAACCCTAGGCAAGAGTAGGAGCTAGAATTAGAGTACTAGCCACGAGAATGGAAAAGAACTAGGTATGAACCATGTAAAGAAGGAAGCCTTGGTACTATGTAACCATGTGCAACTGAGTGAAGCAGATGAACAGGGAAATATGAGTACAGGAGAAAGTGTGGCCTGAAAGGGAGAAGAATGAGTTTGGATATGTTTAACGTGATGCGCCTATGGGAGAAGTTCAACGGACAGCAGAATTTATAAGTCTGGAATAAAAAGGAAAGGTCTCTATTGTTAAATCAAGTTTAGACTAAAGCTGCCTCATTACGTATTTTAAGTTCAGCTAAAGGTTTTTCTGTACATGGTGAACTATAACAAGTGGGGGGTGTAACCAGACCGTAGCCAATCACCGACTTTTGGCCAATCAAATGTAGCCAACTGTTCAAACCATGTTCAAATGAGGCAAATGCCGAGGTGTAACCAATCCAGCTGTTCCTGTATCTCATTCCCATTTTCTATACGTCACTTTCCTTTTTTTGTCCATAAATCTTCTTCCATCACATGGCTGCACTGGAGTCTCTGAGCCTACTCCGGCTGGGAAGGCTGCCCAATTGGCAAATCATCAGTTGCTCAATTAAATTCCTTTAAATTTAATTCAGCTCAGGTTTTTCTTTTATCACTATCTTCTTCCTGATCAAATATTCCTAACACACCGTCTCACTCCAGAATGATTCTCAGATGTCAGGCAACCCTCATTTCACTTTTCAATTGTCACCCAGTTAACTCTATCACACCTCGGGCTGTATCACAAGCCTTGGTTACTCATATTTGGCTCAGAATAAGACTCCTCAAGTATTTTACAGAGTTTGGCTCTTTCGTCAATATCCAAATACATTATGTACATTTTAAGTTAAGACTGGTCTATAAATGGACCTTTGGAGAACTGTATCTGTTCATTTAAACCAGTCACAAATGAAGACTAAACACTCCACCCTCTTCCTATGGGGATGTAATCTTTTAAGACACTTAGCATTTAAGATACTTAGCTTTGGTGGAGAGGAAGCAGGCAGGACATTACACCATTTATACGAATGACATTGAAAATATGATTTAGTGTTACCAGGCACTTTAAAAGCACTTAATAGATGTGACTTCTGTGTGCTCCTACTTGATTGCTACAATACAGCATAGTAACAAACATATGAACACTTAATAAATGCCTCTGGCATGAGAACTGCTTGAAATCTAAGCTGGTAATTTAGTACAATTATTATAATTTCACGGAAAGTGTTGGAAAGAAGGAAAATCTTACTTTTATGCTTAGTTAGGACTTTTAAAAAATGAGACTATTCAAAGACCATGCAAAGAAAGTTACCTCAGCGAAAAGGGAAGAAAAGTCAAAGGTTCACAAAAGGCTAAATCGAAATCATTTCAAAACAAAGGAAAGCAAAATTGATTTGTAACACACCATGACACAAAGTAAGGGCCATGTAAAAGCCCAATGTTGCCTATTGTTTTAAAGGTAACTGTCATAATACTGTTCATACCTTTAAGCAATTCTCGCTGACACTGATATAGAATGACTGACTATAGAAATTGTGTGAGAACCTAACATGCTCACTAGTGGGAAGTGTTGAGTTATTTTTTCACATTCGCCAAATGAATAGACTAGCTACAAAAACTAAAAGTCTGGGGAAAAAAAAAAACCTACATAACGGTAATAGCAATAAAATCTCTCTTTAAGCATATTTGCTACCTATCATGTCCACTTTTATTTTCACAGGATTCGGAGAGGTAAGCTTTATTATTTCTGATATCACACATTTACAATATGTTTTTGTTTTTTGTTTGTTTTTTTTTCCAAGACAGAGTCTCGCTCTGTCACCCAGGTTGGAGTGCGCAATCTCAGCTCACTGCAAACTCTGCCTCCCGGGTTCAAGCGATTCTCCTGCCTCAACCTCCAGACTAGCTGAGATTACAGGCACCTGGCTAATTTTTGTATTTTTAGTAAAAACGGGGTTTCACCACGTTGGTCAGGCTGGTCTCGATCTCCTGACCTCAGGTGATCCACCCACCTCGGCCTCCCAAAGTGCTGGGATTACAGGCGTGAGCCACTGTGCCCGGCCAACAATATGGTTTTAAATATAAACCATTTTGTCAAGTCAGAGTTCTTATCCTATGTTTCCAAACATAGTTTCCACAAATCATTTTTTTCTCAATCTAGACAAGTAAACCTGTTTGCTAATCCTTCCACTTAGTTCCATCCATCATCTGTCCCCACCCAACTCCCATAAATATTTATTCCCTCTGGAACATTTGTTTTTTTTTTTTTTTTTTTTTGAGACTAAGTCTCGCTCTGAGACCCAGGCTGGAGTGCAGTGGTGTGATGTCGGCTCACTGCAATCTCCACCTCCGAGGTTCAAGCAATTCTCCTATCTCAGTCTCCCGAGTAGTTGGGATTACAGGTGTGAGCCACCATGCCCGGCCCCCTCTGGAACATTTAAGCCGCAGTTCCCTCTAGTAAGAATCACATTTTTCCTGTTCTAAGTCATATCTCTTCTCACCTTTAAAATATTCCTCAAGCTCATATAACTAAATTATCAAGTATTTCTATATTTATCTGGGTTGCAAGAGTAGGTTACACATTATTCTCTTAACTCTGTGACATATTCTGTCATGGGGGGACACAACATCAGTAAGAAAAATGATTCTTTTTCATAAACGTACATTTGATAACTTGTAACAGCTCTTGTCTGTATCATAGGGCAGAGGTCAGTTGCATTACTTCATAAAACAAAGGACTGAATTTCTTTATCCATGTTAAATATTTTTTATTCATGTTTGCTATAGCTCATTAGTTAACAACATTTGTTACATACCACTACCCATGATTCTGCATATTCTACACATAATGTGTGTTCATTTAACATTGTCAGGCTTATGCTATAAGCACTGTGTACCATTATAATCAGGGGGGGATTAGAAGGAAACAGAAGAACATGGACACACCAATCCTGTTCCAAAAGCATTTGAATATCTTTAACATGTGTAATTATGTATTCCCCTTAATTTACCTAATTACAATAAAATGAAAAAGTATCTTTCAGATGATCATTTTATTTGCAAAGTGTTTTACTTAAAGAATCATACTCAAAGACACAAATACATACCCATGTGAAATAGAGGTCTTGAAAACCAAATTTAAAATGAAATTATATTAAAATCGAATTTTATTACATTTAATAGAATTTTATTAAATTATATTAAAATAGATAAATGAAGGGGGATAGCCAATTAAAGTCTGCAAAATGTCTGGCGTATTATAAGCACTGAAACATTTGCTGAAACGTGAGCTAAGTCAACGTATCTTTCTTTAGAAGACTTGTCAGGACAGGTAAAAATAAAGTTCCCAGATAATCTGAACAGATTCAATCCCACAACTCAGGAATTAGCTGATTTTACCTGACCTTTAGTTCCTAAACTGTGTCGAATGATAAATGTAACATTATCTTCATCGTTGAAGCCTAATCAGATTATGCTGAGCCCTAAAATTTCCTGAAGTAAAATTTATGGACAAGTGACAAATACCCTAGATCTAGAGAAAGGACAAACTCAAGCCACTTAACCACTATCTATGGAATCCCTACCACGTGCCAGGTGCTGGAGATACAGCAGTGAGTAAAGCAGACAAGGTCCCATTCCTCTTGGGAGTTTTCAGTCTCAGAGATACATAGTAACAAATTATGATAAATGCTATAAGCAAAATAACAGAATCTTACAAGACCATATGTCAACAATCACTTTTTCTATAGAAACAGTCTTTGTGTTGAGATGTGAAGAATGAAATGGAAATTGACTAAGCAGAGAAGTAAAAGGTACCTGTGAAAGCATGGTACCTGTGAGAATCTGAACAGAAGTCTCGGTGGCTCACGTGCAGAGGGGAAAAATAAGAGGGGAGGTGGAGAAGTAGGCCTGGGGAATGTTAGTCTTTATCCTAAGAGTAGCAGGAAATAATGTTATGGAGGAGAATGACATGACTGGATTTGTGTTTTCATAAGATACGGTACCCTAGCTTCAGTGTACGGAACAAATTTAACAAGGATATAGAAGGCTACTATTGTGCTGCAAGGGGGAGATGATCCTACTCAGACTAAGATAGCAGAGAATATGGATTTGAAAATTATTAAAAGATGTCAGACAGACAGGCCTTAGTATAGCAAGAATTTGGGAAGTGAGGGAGAGGGGGTATTGGGAATTACTCCTAAGTCTTTAACTTGGAAAACTGGAATAAAAAAGGTGATGCTATTCACTGACATGTGGGACACTAGAGGATGGCATGTGGCATCAGCGAGTAGTAACTGAGGCCACCGGGATACTTACAATTGCTAGGTTGTAGAATGAAAAGAAATGGAAGACAAAGGTGGCCGGGGTGAGGTGGCTCAAGTCTGTAATCCAAGGCTTTGGGAGGCTGAGGTTTGAGGTCAGGAGTTCAAGACTGGCCTATGCTTTTTTTTTTTTTTTTTTTTAATTAGCCAGGTATGGTTGACAGGTGAAAATGGAGTTCCCAGACATTCTGAATAGATTCAATTCCAGCTCAGGAATTGGCTGGTTTTACCTGATCTTTAGTTCCTAAACTGTGTCAAATGAACACAGTTACTTAGGAGGTCAAGGCAGGTAGATCACTTAAGCCCATGAGTTTGAGGTTGCAGTGAGCTATGACTGTGCCACTGCACTCCAGCCTAGGCAGCAGAGCAAGATCCCAACTCTTAAAAAACAAACAAACAAACAAACAAACAAAACCCCAAAGTAGTCAAAGCAGGAGTTACCAGAGAGATGAGAGGAAAACCGAAAGCATGACCTCACAGTTTCCAGGGAGAAAAAGGTTTCAGGAAGAGTTGGTGGTTAAGAGTGTCAAACACCACTGAGAGGTCAACTAAGAACAGGTCTGAAAGAATGCCCACTGGATTTCATGACCTGAAGGTCACTGATGATCTTAAGAATGCTTCCCAGAATAGAACATCACACACTGGGGCCTATCATGGGGAGGGGGGAGGAGGGAGGGATTGCATTGGGGAGTTATAAATGATATAAATGATGAATTGATGGGTGCTGACGAGTTGATGGGTGCAGCACACCAACATGGCATAAGTATACATATGTAACAAACCTGCACGTTATGCACATGTACCCTAGAACTTAAAGTATAATAATAAAAAAAAAAAAAAAAAAAAAAAAAAAAAAAGAATGCTTCCCAGAATAGTGAATTATTCCATGGCTTAGACTGGCAGTAGAATGCAACAATAGCACATTCTACTCACTCATTAAACTCCTTTCTTGTTTTCCTTTTCTTTTTTCTGCCCATCCTCTCTTGCTCTGCACTCTCTTCTGACTTCAACACGGCTTCCTTTCTCATCTTTTTTGTTTTATCTACTCATTTCTTTCCTCTCCATACTTACTGATTTTCTCCTTTGCCTTTCCCATCCTTATTTTATGACAATATGGAACTGAAAATACTTCATTTTTTATTGAATACTTCCATTCTTCCTGTTCTTAATTGTAACACTTTATAATTCAGAATGGCTGAGGACAGTGGTGGTGGTGGCAAAATTTAATTGCTTTTACTTATGTGAAAGCTTCAGAATAACTTATCTCAAGGAGTGGGTCAATGGTTTGAACAGGAAATAACATACTAAAAACATCGAACTCTTCTTCTATAAGAATATAGTTCCCTCGTATCTGTGGGGGACACATTCCAAGACCCCCCAATTGAAACTGGATCTAGTACTGAACCCTATATAACACTATGTTTTTCCTATATATACATACCTATGATTAAGTTTAATTTATAAATTAGGCATAGTAAGATTAAAAATAAGAATAAAAAATACAAGTTATAATAATATGTCAGTATCACTACTCTTTGTACCTTCGGGCCACTATAAGTAAAAGTGCTGAACATAGCACTGCAATACAATGATCAGCCAATCTGATAACCTAGGCGGCTACTGAATGACTGACAGGTGGGTAGTGTATACAGCATGAGATATACTGAACAAAGGAATGATTCACATCCCCCACAGAACAGAGTGGGATGCCACGAGATTTCATCTCACTACTCAGAACAGCATGCAACTTAAAACTTACAAATTATTTCTGTGATTTTCGATTTAATATTTTTGGATAGCAGTTGACTGTGGGAAGCTGAAACCACAGAAAGAGAAACAGCAGATAAAGGGGGACTACTGTTGTCTTCTAGTATAAGCTAAATCTTTTGCTCTTAGATCGCTAACTGCTGGATATAATGTGGCACAAACCACCATCTCTGTTATAAAGTCTTAAGTTATTAAATAAGATTCATCTAAAGTACTTTTTCTTGAATATTTCCAGGGCACAAGATATTCTTATACAGAAACTCAGAATGGAAAATAGCTAAGACATAAGTGGTGTTTCACAGAACCATCCATCAGTCTTTTTTAGGATGTAGCAGTCTTCCATGTATCACTTAACCAATCATTATTCTTACCCCATCTTTTTGGACTGGGGGTGGTAGAATTTAAAACTTACCGTTACCAAGACAGGGTGATAGTAAGCATAGTATTTTGGGATGTCTTTTTTTTTCCTTGCCCTACACCTTCAGAGTTCTGCCTGGTAACTCAAATGTAAAGATCCCATAATCTTGCCTGTGTGCTCAAGCAAATACTAACACTTTAAAAGTGGGAATGAAAATCTGAACTGTTGAATTAGAAACAGTATTTAGTCCCATCTTCAATTTCAGAAAGAACAAGTAGAGATATCAGGGCCATTGTGGCCTTCTGTAGTCATACTGAAGAATAATGTACATTTAAAGTTTTAATACAGCTTTTTAAAAAGCCAACAACTAAATGTCTTCTGTAAGAAAACACTATTGTTTTCATCATGGTTCCACTATCAATAATTACTACAGCTGGTCACAGGGGCTCACACCTGTAATCCCAATACTTTGAGAGGGCAAGGTTGGGGGATCACTTGACCCAGGAGTTCAAGACCACTCTGGGCAACACACTGGGACTCCATCACTACAAAGAAAAGAAAAATCAAATCCAGGCATGATGGTGCGAGCCTGTAGTCTCAGCTACTGGGGGAAGGCTGAGGTGGGAGGACTGCTTGAGCCTGGGAGGTCAAGGGTGCAGTGAGCTGTGATCGTGCACTGCAGCCTGGAGCGAGAGCCTTTCTCAAAAAAAAAAAAAAATTACATTCATTTGACTAAGTAAGATTAGCAGCCCAAGAGTTCATCAGCTGCAATTCATCCACTGCAAATCTCAGGACTAAAAGTAGTATGTTTCAGAAGAGTATCTTTCTAAAAGACAATGAAAAAGGTGGAAAACAAGAAAGAGCTGTAAAGGAAAATGAGAGGGTTGTCACTATTCTTAGATGGAAATGCTGTCATTAATGAAAGGCAACAACAATTTTCACAAGAACTGGATTTATAAGAAAGCATAACTTTACTCTAATTCATGGTTTGTCCAGAAAACTGAATATATGAGCAAATGACAACCAAACTATTTTAACTCCCAACTCTTTCAGAAACACAGTGAGTCTACAGAGAAGTAAGTCTACTAATTAGCAAAGGCATTAACTGTGTTAAAATTCAGAGTAATTTTGGTCTATATTTACTAGGGCAAAATATAGACCAAATACATGGCAAAATTCATCTAAAAACAAGGACAATAAAATAACAGAAATAGGTAACTACCTATTTAAAATGAAACCTGCCTCACAGACCCACATGTTCTATAGAAATTTGTCAGAAATGGTATATTCCAGGCAATACTCAAAAGACCTAGAAGAAGAGGAAAGGAAGATATTAGGAAAAGGAATTATCTGAAATAACCAAGTGGATTTCTGTCACTAGTTTTATAGTCAGATTCTTCATAGGTTCATTCTCTACTCAGGCCTATTAAAATAGAACTCCTTAAACTTTACCTAAAGCAACAGGGTGGAAGCAACAGCAAAATATTACATGCTAGAGATTAGAGCTTTAATAATTAAGGGAAAGGATGGGTACATAACTAATAAAAAAAAAAGTCAAAAAGTTCTGCATAGAGTAACCTTCTTAATGTGAGCAATGAAACACAAAAAGAAAATATCAACCTTATTACTCTTCAAATATTATAAGGAATAAGAAAATCTAGTTGGGGAAAATCATATTTTCAGTTAGTAACTGGTGGTCATTCAGAATAAACAGAGTTTGCTCTACAATTACTACCCTTGTTTTTTCACATAGAGATTAATCATAAACTATGTACTCCTGGTTCAGTCTCAATTATTCAGGAAGAAAATAAAACACATTTATTTTAAACTATGGCTTTTATAGATCTTTGTCAAACTCTAATTTCTTCCACTCTTACATTTTGAAATCCCTTATTTTTCTATCTTAAGCAATGTGAAGCTGATAGCAGAGGGGAAAGACCATAAGCTCAAGTTCTTGTCCATACACTACTCATAACATGGTTATCCTAGCTTTTCATACAGAAGCCCATGAGAGCTCCCAGTTACTTTCCCAACAACTGCCACACTTCTGCCAGACATAACAGGGAAGGCATAAAAGGTACTGGCCTGAGGCCAAGAGAAAGAAAATTCTTTGTGGCTAAAAGGGCCCCAGAAACGTCTCAGGCTGCTGCTCCAGATGGGGCAAGTTGTAAGCCTTGGCAATTTCCACAGGGTGTTAAGCCTGCAGGTGCACAGAGGGCAAGGGTTTAGGCTTGGGAGCCCCTGTCTAGATTTCAGAGGATGTATGGAAACTCCAGGCAGGAGTCTGCTGCAGGAGCAGAGGCCTCATGCAGAACCTCTACCAGGGTAGTGTGGAGGGGAAATGTGGCGTTGGAGCCTCCACACAGAGTCCCCACTGGGGCAGTGCCTACTGGAGCTGTGACAAGAGGGCCACCGTCTTCCAGACTCCAGAATGGTAGATCTACTGACAGCTTGCTCTGTGTGCCTAGAAAAGCCACATGCACTCAATGACAGCCTGTAAAAATAGCCGAGGGGCTGTACTCTGTAGACCTACAGAGACAGAGATGCCCCAGGACCTGGGAGTCCACCCCTTGCATCAGTGCTGCCTGAATGTGAGACACAAAGTCAAAGATAATTTTGGAACTTTAAGATTTAATGACTGCCCTGCTGGGTTTTGGACTTGCATGGGGCCTGTAGCCCCTGTCTTTTGGTTGATTTCTCCCTTTCGGAATGGGTGTATTTACCCAATGCCTGTACCCGCATTGTTATCTTGGAAGCAACTAACTTGTTTTTGATTTCACAGGTTCATAAGAGGAAGAGACTTGCCTTGTCTCAGATAAGACTTTGGATTGTGGACTTTTGAGTTAATGCTGAAATAAGATTCTAGGGGACTACTGAGAAGGGATGATTGTATTTTGCAATGTGAGAAGGACATGAGAGATTGGGGAGGGGCCAGGGCAGAATGACATGGTTTGGATTTGTGTCCCCACCCAAATCTCATGTCAAATTGTAATCCTCAAATGTTGGATGAGGCGCCTGAAGGGAAGTGACTAGATCATGGGGGTAAGTCTTCCCCCTTGCTATTCTTCTAATAGTGAGTTCTCACAAGATCTGGTTGTTGTTTAAAAGTGTCTAGCCCCTCCCACTTCTCTCTCTTCCTCCTGCTCTGGTCATATAAGACCTGCTTGCTTCCCCTTTGCTTGCTGTCATGATTTTAAGTTTCTTTAGGCCTCCCCCGCCATGCTTCTACAGCCTGTGGAACTGTGAGCCAATTAAACCTCTTTTCTTTATAAATTACCCAGTCTCAGGAAGTTCTTTACAGCAATGCAAGAACTGACTAATACAGTTCTGAATATGGTTATTTTTTTTTTGAAATCCTAATGTGTGGGAACATACTTACAAAACCAGAGAAAGAAAATTCCCAGCAAAAAAAAGGGGGCGCATTGTCAAAAAAAAAAGGGCAATATTTACTATTTTGACATTTTGCAGAATAATGAAAACAATTCACTAAAAAAAGCATTTATTCCTGATAAGCAAATATAAGAACACAGAAAATAAATTTATTAATGGCAAGTATTCCTAGTCTTAACAAAAAACTGTATACTGTTCATTCTAACATACTGTGGACATTCTTTCATTTCTGTGGACAGCAAACCTGTTCTGTAAAAAGTCAGAAAGCAAACATTTTAGTGTTTGTGGGACACATGGTCTCTGCTACAACTATTCAACTCTGCTGTTGCAGCGTAAGAGCAGCTATAGATACTACAGAGACAATGCATAAACAAATGGGTGTGGTTATATCCCAATAAAAGTTTATGAATATTGACATTTCAATTTCATATAATAATGTCATGAAATATTATGCTTTTATTTTTCCCCCAACTAAAAAATGTAGAAATCATTCTTAGCTCAAGGGCCATACAAACACAGAAAAAAAGAATTTGACCTGAGGACCACTGTTTGCCTATTCCTACATTATTTCCAATGTTTGTGGAAATAAAATTTATAAATGTCTATAAAAATATTTTGTTTCTTGATGGTTCACTAATTCACCACTTCCAGTTCTAAACCTTCCACAAAAACTCTCTGAGGTCCTCATTTCATCAGATTCCTTCCCTCCTTACACATCCCTCTCCCCAGGGAACGGCTTCAATGTTTTAAATCAAAATCTACTCATTTCAGAAAATAAGCCACCCATCTCGAGTTTTCACACATCCTACTTCCTTGAAATACTGTAAAGCTCCAAATCTTTTCATACTCAATCTTTCAATAAATATAGAAGTTTGACCAATCTTATTATGCCTTTTCTCTTTCAACCGTCATTTAAATTTAATTCTATACAATGAGACCCCTGTGAAGTCTTGGCAGTTCGGGTGTCTTGTTGAAAAGCAAGTTTTAGACACGAATACATTTAATGTTTAAAATCTCTCCAGCAATTTTCCAAATGACTTCTAAGGAAACTCAGGAAAAGAGTTTTAGTTTATTGTTTTAAATGGCTTCTCTCCCACTTTCCCAATTAGGTGTTCTTTTTTATTTTTATTCTTTTTAAAATTTAACATTTATTTGTCTAATGACTATTATTGTAATATCATTATTAGGATAATAACTGAAAATGTTTTAAGGACTTGATACCTCTTTAAATCTAAAGCCACAAGGTTTTAAAATGTTAAATTATTTAAATAATTAAAACAATGTGAGCATAAATTCAACTTATCACAATATTTGAAATGTGTTAACACTGACTTGGAAAGGTATAATCACAAACCCGAAAAATGTCAAGAAATAATTCATTTCATAAAGTGACCATGTATGTGGGGAACTGTACAAATGTGTAGTCTCTGGTGTAGAGCTTTCAGATTAGCATAGAGAAACATTCAGGAGTTAGTGAAAAGCCATGTGGTAGGGGCAGAAATGTGTTGGGCACGAGATGAAGCATTCAACAGAGAATGAAATTTCACTCTCCATCTCTCCCTATCCACAAACAAGTGTTTAAATGCACCCATATTAAAACTGTTCCCAGTAAATTCAGGATAACAGTAACAGCAAAAATGCCACCGTTCAGCAATCTGTGTTTGACTGTGAAGTGATTTCTCCTGAAGACAGACGCCACCCCAAGGAACGAAAGCAATCCAATGTATGACCAGAGGCACAGGCAAAAGCAAGAAAATATTAGAACTACAAGTCTGAAAAAAACAAAAATAAAAAATAAAAAAAATTAAAAAAAAAAGAACTACAAGTCTGACTCTCTCTGTCTCTCTGTCTCTCTCTCTGTCTTTTCTCTCTCTCCGCTGAGATTCCTAGCTACATCTTTAGAATATCCTGTGCAGACAACAAGAATGGTAATTTCCTACATAATACACAGCAAGAAGCTCTTTGCCTTTTATTTTGCTGCCAAGTACATAAACCAAAGGCTTCTTGCAGACTGCTGTACCCAAAAAACAAAATAACAAGGAATAGTTCCTGAAAAGCAACATTCAGGGTCCATAAAGAGTCAAAACATTTCCTCAAGTGTTAACATGCCTTTTTTTTTTTAAACTTCAGCTATGCTAGTCAGGTTTTAATGTAAGAAATTCTTAGGACCAAAACATTGAATGTGCTATGTATTTTATTTGAAGAACATACAGGGAAAAAAATAGGAATACTAAAATCTTCTCATGAAATTTTCAAAATAAAACGTTACTACTGTTCCTACAAAGGAATGACTTCTTTAATCCTTTTAATGTTGTTTTTAACACCACTGAATCACCTCTATAATCCTAAAAGAGCAGACCCACAAACTCAGGGAGAGTTCAAGGTGGTTAGTAAATGTTAAGTCACAAATTGCCCACCATTAGTTCAATGTCAGAAAAAAAAGAAGACATACCTTGTCCTAAGTTCAACTCTTGCTCTTTTTCTTTTTTTTGAGACAGAGACTCGCACTGTTGTGCAGAATGGAGTGCAGTGGCCGGATCTCGGCTCACTGCAACCTCTGTCACCCAGGTTTAAGCGATTCTCCTGTCTCAGCCTCCCAAATAGCTGGGATTTACAGGTGTGTGCCACCACACCCGGCTAATTTTTGTATTTTTAGTAGAGATAGGGTTTCGCTATGTAGGCCAGGCTGGTCTCAAACTCCTGATCTCAGGTGATCTGCCCACCTTGGCCTCCCAAAGTGCTGGGATTATAGGCGTGAGCCACTGCGCCCAGCCCAACTCTTGCTCTTCACCATTATTAAAATAAGTTTTAATTTCAAAACAATACTAAAAAAGAAATACTATTCCTTCTCCTCCTGTCACTCTCTTTCCATCTCTCTGCCATCCTTTAACTCTACCACAAACCACTTATTAACTGTCTGATTTCTTTCAAAGAATACAAATAAATAAAACCTTAGTCCCAATCTCTAGTCATCAGCTATTTATTCTTTGCTGTAAACTAAGGAGGTCTCTATTTCAATAGACTTGCTAACCTGACAATGTTTTTCTCAATGGTTAGCAGTAGGCAAACATCTAGAACCATACACTCCTTTGCAAACGTAACTGACGTTTGTCAGCATTATTAAAACAACTTTACAATTAGCAGGCTAATTTCAAGTTTGTAGAAAATGAAATTTCAATACTTTCTCTCTTACATTTTAAGTTTGGTTCTACATGGGTTACTTCTTTTTTTAAATTTCCCACTTAAAGTTTGTTTGTAAAGTAACACAAGACAACAAAGCTATAGTTAAGCCATCTCCATGATACTAAAGAGCCAACATCCTATAAGTAGGAGCAGATTAGCAAGAATTTCTGATCATTACATGAACTGCTCTCAGCAATTAAATTTATTCCCATCTACCTGTCTTGTTACACAAAGGGAGGAAAGACTATAGTGAATGTAAATCAAAGTTATTACTTTAAAAATATAGGATTTTTAAGATATAGGATTAAAAGACAGAGAACAGAGAACAACAACAGTAAAATCTCCGGATCTTTCCACTTGCCCTGGATTCCTGGGTTGCAGCTTCTCTAACAGCTCATTTTCCCTTCTTGTGAGGTTTTACTACTTGGTGTGCACTGCTCTCCACTTCCATTTCCACCCCTGTAGGTTTTCAAAAGGAGATAAAGCAACTGTATAAGAATGCCTAAAGACATCAAAGACCCAAAGCTTCACTGGTTGCGTGTGGCATAGGAGGAAGAGGAGGAAAACGTGAAGTAATGAGGATCTACTGTATTTACCTTATGTGCAGGGCATGTGGACAACAATAGAAACCATGTAGGGGGCACTTTTGGTCAAAAAAGAACATGGCAGCCTAATGGGAGGCCTTTGTTCCTCAAAAGGGTCTCCTTTCCCCCTTTTGTGCTTCACTTAATTCATGGCATCTGAGCTGCTCTTGAACTTGACAGACTGAGAGAAAGAAAAGGGGAGTCAGACACACAAAGAGAAAGGAAAAGGAAAGACTTCAAAGAGAATTAATTTGAAAAAATTAGTTCTACTGCCAGTTTTTTGATGAAGTTTTAGAATTTTAAGGGAGTTGGAAAGTAATGAACTGTTGAAATAAATTTAATTTTCCCAGAAATTGTAATGAATAATAAAGTAGATAAATAAGGTACAAAATATAATTATGTCCTAATAATTTGTTAATAGATTTTTTTCTGCTACATGTATTTCTTGAAATAATATTAAGAAAATGTCTGATATTCAACAGATTACATGAAAGGTAACATTCTACAAGCAGAACCAGTAAGTAACTAAGTCATTTCCCAGCTTAAGGGAATTTTACTTGAGTCACACTGAAGACCACCACAGAACCACCAGCGCCACCTGCAGGGTAAACACAAATTAGCAGTTTACCACACTGATATTTCAAAGCCTAAGATTTTAAAAGACACAGTAGGCCGGGAGTGGTGGCTCACGCCTGTAATCCCTGCACTTTGGGAGGCCGAGGCGGGCGTATGACGAGGTCAGGAGATAGAGACCATCCTGGCTAATACGGTGAAACCCCGTTTCTATTAAAAACAAAAAAATTAGCCGGGCGTGGTGGCGGGCGCCTGTAGCTACTCGGGAGGCTGAAGCAGGAGAATGGCGTGAACCCGACAAGCGGAGCTTGCAGTGAGCCGAGATCCGGCCACTGCACCCCAGCCTGGGCTGGAGAGACACATCGTCTCAAAAAAAAAAAAAAAAAAAAAATTAAAAAAAAAAAGACACAGTAACTATGATACTTTCACAATGAAGAATTTAAAAATGTTTTAAAGTAGTAAATAACTTCAGATAGAGAACAAAGCTCTAGGAATCTCTGGCCAATTTTATGTATTTATAAATATAAAAATAGAACTGCAGAAAGATTGGTAGCTATGTACTAATACAAAGGACTGCTTCAAAATCTTAAAAGAGCAAGTTATAAGTAATATCACTGTCTCATGGTTTTAGGTTTTTTTTTTCCTGATTGTAAAACATTACAATACAATCAAACAAGTCTGAAATACAGGAAATTATCCTATTCCCATTAGATTTAGTATTTATTCCCCCAGGTCTCTCTTCTATGCATGTCTTGTGTATATAGTTTGGTATCACATGCCATACCTACTAGTTTTTGTGTGTTTTTTCCCCCCTTTTTACAGCTTCCTTCCCCACACCCCATTTAATATATTTGATAGCTTCTTTTATATCAGTACACATTACACCTTAATTTTTTGGTGGTGTATAGTATTTTACTTCAAGGATATACTAAGGATTTGTGATCAATATTTATACTATTAACACAGGTATTGGATTGTTTCTAATTTTTCCACTTTACAAACAAAGCTTCAAGAAACAGCACTTTTCATATCTTTCCTTACTGGTGTAAAAATGTCTGTAAACAAATAGCTAGAGACAGAATTCCTAAGTGAAATAATACGAACATTTTGCGGTGGCTCACGCCTGTAATCCCAGCACTCTGGGAGGCCGAGGCAGGCGGATCATGAGGTCAGGAGATCAAGACCATCCTGGCCAACACGGTAAAACCCCATCTCTACTAAAAATACAAAAATTAGCTTGGTGTGGTAGTGCGTGCCTTAATCCCAGCTACTTGAGAGGCAGAGGTAGAGGCAGAAGAACCACTTGAACTCAGGAGGCGGAGATTGCAGTGAGCCGAGATCATGCCACTACACTCCAGCCTGGTGACAGAGCGAGACTCCATCTCAAAAAAAACAAAAACAAAAACAAAAAAATTAACAGTATTACCAAATTGTGCCAAAGTACCTGCCCATTATTATGTGACAGTGGCTGTTTCCCTTGATCCCAGACAACAATCTTTTAAACATTTGACATTCTGATACTGATTTTAATAATTCCAGAACATCTGCACATATCTTCCTTCAAATTGAGACTATGATGCACTTATTTACTGATGAAAAGATTTTGTAAAAGTACTACTTTTAAACCACCAATTATTATTTTATAGCCATATCTCAATTTCACCTTATAATACAATTACTACCTAACCTGATTACACCCATCACAATGCATTCAGAAAGCACTGGATATTTCCCAATCCACCTTCAGAAGATAATTTGGTACCATTAAGGAGATTTAAAGGGTATGCTCCAGGTCTCAAAAGCAACTGTAAAAAAGGCAGAACCTATGGCACGTGTTTACCTATGTAACAAACCTGCATGTCCTGCACATGTATCCTGAAACTTTAAATAAATAAATAAGGCAGAATCCTATAAACGCAAACTCTTCCCAAGAGAACTATTGTGAAGGTAGAGCTTTCAACTGGATTTATATGCATAAGCATGCAAGTGTGTCAGTTATATTTGTTTAAAAGTAAGTGCAACCATTCTAATCACACCTTGTACACACAAGTTGTAGAAGTATACAGGTCTGTGGATTTAACAATGTAGCTGTAGGCTTAGCAGCTTAGCATTGACATAAATTGAAGTTGGGGTTTTAATACCTAAGGTAAGGTTTCTCAACCTCAGTACTACTGACATTTTGGACCAGATAATTCTTTGCAGAGAGCGGAGGAGACTGACTTTGTGCACTGTAGGATGTTTAGCAGCATAACTGGCCTCTAATCACTAGATGCCATCAGCATCATTCTTCAGGTTGTGACAATCAAAAATGTTTCCAGTCACTGCCAAATGTTGGGGGGGTGGCGGAGGGTACGGCAAGAGATTGTCCCTGTTTGAGAACCACAACCCAATGGTACTCCTCAAATGAGCTATATATACATTTCACTACTGCATGCACTGTCACAAGTTTGATTTTTAAAATATACAAATATTTTAAATACTTAAAAGATTTATCTAATTTTCTTTAACCTTCACCACATGCTGCTGCCATTAGTGAATTTGGCAGCATCTACATTGTTTGGGTTTAGACACAGGCTAAATCAATGACTCTAAATAACCTAATTACTAACTTAAATTACCAGCTAACAATGACATTTCATAATGGTTTAATAGAAGAAACGCTAAACTTGTGAGGCAAAAACTTAAGTTATTTTATCATTGTGAACTGTCCTGTTAATTCTGTCTCTAAAATGTATCTTGAATCCACTGTTTCTCTGCATCTTCCACAATCTTTGCCTCAGCCACTATCCCTCATGTATACTCAGACCCTTTAAACTGTTCTCTCAGCTTCTACTCTAGACTCCACCAAGCTACTCATTCAACTAATACTTACTGAATGCCTGTTATATACAGCATTCCACATCCTGAAAATAGATCAGTACACAACTCTCTTACATAATTCTTTATCTGGTGAAATTTATATTCTAGTATGAAAGTCAGAGGACAGTAAGTGGTCTGGAGAAAAATAAAGTAGGGAAGGACTGGCAGGGATGGGGTCTGGTATGGATTCACCAGTAGTATAAAGACCTGAAGGAGGTTAGGAAGTGAACCACATGGGTATGTGTGAGAAAAGCATCCTAGGCAAACAAGACAGCAAGTGTAAAGGCCCTGAGGTGGGAGCATGTCTCTGAGATTTACTCCAAGTGAAATGAAAACCCATGGGAAGATTTGGAGCAGGAGAGATATGCTCTAACATTTTAAAGGGAAAAAAACTGGTAACTGTCTAGAATAGGCTGTAGGTGTGAGTGCCTGGGACACGATAAATTTTTTTTAAAAAATTTTTTTTAAAGAAAAAAGATTAAAAAAGAATAGGCTGTAGGGGTGGAAGGGTGGAAGCTGAAACTAGCTAATTCATATGAGATTTACATCAAGGTGGAGACTGTGGAGCTAAGAAGTGGCTGAATTTTGGATATATTATTAATCACAGTGATATTTTAAAAACACAAACTGGACTGTGTCACTCTTCAAAAGCCCTTCAATTGTCATTTTCTTCTCAATGTACTTTATATAAAATACAAAATCCAATATGGTCTAAAAGGCTCTATATGATCTGGTTCCTCCTTAACTCTCCAGGTTCATCTTACTCCTCAGTAATCAAAATACGTTCTGGTCACACTGACCTTTGAGGTCATCTAATACCCCAAATTCCTTTCCACTTGGGGGTCTTGGTGCATACTGCTGGCTCTGCTTAGAATGCCCCTCTCCACTCTTTGCCCTACCTACATGCTCTCATATGTCACTTCTCAGCTTAAAATTCACTTCCTCTTAATCACATGGGGCAGCATGAAACAAAGAAAAAAAAAAAAACCACTTCCTTAAAGAGACCTTTCCTGACATACCACAATAAATTAGCTTTACTCCCTTTCCCCACTATCTTCTCTTAAAGTACCTCAAAGTACTTTTCCTTGATAGAAGCCATCCAAATTTGTAATTCCCAAATTGGTTTACTATATATAGTGGTTAATATTTGTCTCTATAGACCATAAGGTATAAAGAGCAGAGATCACTTTTGTTTCACTTATCATAACCCAGGATTGGCCACAATACCTGGTACATAGCAATTACAAAAAATAACAAGTAATACAGCTTTCATCCCAGCTCTGCCACATATGACCTAGTCACATCTGTTCTCAGGATTTCAACATATCTTCCCTCCCTTTTATTCTTAAGGCTCTATGAAGGTCACAAGAACTAGAGTAAATGAGACAAAGTAGGAAATCACAAGGAGTCTTAAGAATAGTTTGTCTGAAATAGTCAGGGAGTTAAGTAGGAGAGATGAATGAGGGAAGGCCTTGACTGTTGGGTTATGAAATCTGGACTTTATTCAGCAGCCAAATGGAGAGGCATTGACGCCTTTGAGCAGAAAAATACACCAATCAGAACTGTGTTTTTGGAAGTTTGTATCTATCTGTGGTGCGTAACTCACTGACGAGGCTAAATGCAAAAATCTGAATTAGAAGCCAACAGGTGAATAGGGCCTTGACAATTTTTTTTTTCCTTGAGTCGGAGTTTCACTCTTGTTGCCCAGGCTGGAGTGCAATGGCCTGATCTTGGCGCACTGCAACCTCCGCCTCCTAGGTTCAAGCAATTCTGTCTCAACCCCGAGTAGCTGGGATTACAGGTGCATGCCACCACGCCTGGCTAATTTTTGTATTTTTAGTAGAAATGGGGTTTCATCACATTGGTCAGACTGGTCTCAAACTCCTGACCTCAGGTGATCCGCCCGCCTCGGCCTCCCAAAGTGCTGGGATTACAGGCGTGAGCCACCGCGCCTGGCCGACATGTCTTTTAAAATAGCTGGATACAAAAAAATATAATTGTTCTCACATTTTTATTAATAAAGGTTTTTAGTGTTATGTGATACCTATACTAAGCTTACATTTGTTTTAGTTATGTTTATAAAGAAAACAAAAAAGTGATCCAACAATGGAAAATACTTTCATTCTCTCATTCATTACTGACAATGCAACCAGATTAATCTTCCAAAAGTATGGCTCAGATCATATTACTCAAAAAACTTCAGTGGCTCCCCACTGTCTACTGAATTAAGTCCAAACACCTTAGCCTGATATTTAAGACTCTACATAAACTGGCCCCAATTTATGTACTTTTCTCTCCTATATTCTAGCCAAATTGAACTACTTTTGCTCCAAACATGGCCAGCTTTTTCTGCCTCTACCAGACCTTGCTTCACACTGTTTCCTTCTTTCTTAAATGCAATCCCACCCTCCACCCTTAACCCACCTGTCAAAATCCTACCTTCTTTATTGAGGGCCCAGCTCCCCTGTTACTGCCACTCTAAACATCTTTCTTCAACCCACCTCAAGTACAAAATCCATCCCCAGGGGCTTTGTAACTCACCACATTCTACACTGAATGATTTTTCTTCATGTTTGATCTCCTCAATTAAATTATAAACAACTTCCAGCTCCCTCTGTGAAACTAAGATGGTATGTATGTACACAGAAGCAAGCAACTATATTTATAACTTAAACTGTTCAAGAACTTATTCCCTTTGAGGGCAGATACGGTTTCTGATTCATCTTTTGTTTCCCGCAATTCCTTGAACAAAGTACATTGAATAAATAAGCACTGAATAAAACACTCAAAAAATTAAATCAAATATAAAATTTGCCCTTATCTCTGGGGTCTGATTAGTTGAGTTGAGCCACGCTAAAAGAAAGAAGCACCGGGCATCATGGTGGACGCCTCTAGTCCAGTTACTTGGGAGGCTGAGGTGGGAGGATCACTTAAGCCCAGGAGCCTGAGGCTGCAGTATGCTATGACTGCACCTGTGAGTAGCCATGGCACCACAGCCTGGACAATATAGTGAGAACCCATATCCAAAAAAAAAAAAAATTTATTGAACACCTGCACTGTAGTTAGCTGCTGTGCTAAGACTGTAGAGATTAAAAGTAAGTATAAAACACCATCCCTGTCCCAAGAAGCTTCCATCCAATATTCTTAGGTACATGAAACATATTTTCAAAGCAATCAGAAAAATACAAAAGAGTTATCAAACATAATCAAGGCTGGGCACAGTGGCTCATGCCTGTAATCCCAGCACTTTAGGAGGCTGAGGCAGGCGGATCACTTGAAGACGGGAGTTCAAGACCAGCCTGGGCAACATGGTGAAACCTCGTCTCTACTGAAAATACAAAAATTAGCCAGGCATGATGGCGCATGTCTGTAATCCCAGCTACTCGAGAGCCTGAGGTATGAGAATCACTTGAACCTGGGAAGGGAAGGTTACAGTGAGCCAAGCCAAGATCATGCCACTGCACTCCAGCCTGGGCAACAGAGCGAGACAATGTCTTAAAAAAACAAAACAAAAAAATCAAATCCTGAATTGAATATGAATTTCCAAAGAGCTGGCACAGATAACAAGTGCCATGGGAAATTGAATGGAGAGAGAAGCTTGGTTAGAGAGCAGGAAGAGGCAAGATTATCTAAAACAATGTGTTCCCCTAGATGGTGCCAACAGCTATATCTATCCCTACATCTTGCTTTTAAAAAGAAAAATAACCCATGCAGAGCACCACATCTCCAATCTATAAATGTTCATGCTCACTGGCCCTATTATCTTATGCAAGCATCCTCTGCTAGTGCACACATGAAAATCCAGAAATCTAAAAGCACAAAATAGTTTTCCAAAATAAAGAATCATTTTCTACATCTTTCCTTTCATGCAGTGGCAGGGGAGGGCAGATTTCAAAGGTGACCATTTAAAAAAACCTAATAAAATTCTAAAAATAAACTGTAACTAGTCCTTCTAGACCCTACTCAACTCATTTTAACAATTACCTCTTTCAACATCAGTAATCAGACAAATTTTAGATATGTTATGGTTGACTGGGAACCACTCTCCTATTCAAATATTTCAAATCAGACAAGACATTGATAAATCAAATGAGAAATACTATAGAATAGTGGTTTAAAATTGAGACCCTGAAGCCAGCTGGCATGGGTTCATAATCCCAGCTAAGTATTAAGTTTCCTCTGGGCTTCAGTTTACTAATTTCTAAAAGGAGTTAAAAAAAAAAAAAAAAAAAAAAAAACAGTTAATTCATAGTATTGTCATGAAGAGCTAATGCATTAAAATTTTAAGTATACTAATCTAGCATATAGTGAGCAACCAAAAAACTGCTACCTACTCTTATCCAAAGTAATTAAGGGCACAGTTCAGTCAAGACTACTCAGGCAATAATATAGTAGTAAACAAAATGTGCCAGCTTCAAAAGTGAAAACCGAACAATTTTCCTATACAGGAAATTAGCATCAAAAGAAATGTAGAACATGTGTATATGTGGAAAACTCTGTATGACAGAGCTTTGGCAATGCAGGAAAGCTGAGGAAAGAGTGAAAAATTCAACAAATCATGTTGAGAGAATTAGAAATCCATATACCTAAACAATTAGATCCTCGTCTCATACTATACACAAAATTAGTTCCAGATAGATTAATGATCAAAAGTAACAAAGCAAACTTTAAGAAAACATATGAGAATCTGAAGATCCAGAAGAGAAAGCTTTTTTAATAACACATAAAAAGTACAAACCATAAAGGAAAAGGCTGATAAATCCAATAGTATTAAAATTAAAACTTTTTTCATTAAGAGTCCATTTAAAAATACAAAGACGAACCACAGACCGGGAAAAGATATTAGAACATATATAAGCAACCAAAAAAGGGTAAGAATTTTAAAATTCCTACAAATCAATGAAAGATGTAACAGTATTTTTAATGCGCAAAATATATTAACTGGCAATTCACAGAAGAAACACAATGATCAATAAGCACATGAAAAAACTTAATCTCATTAATAATAAAGAAAATACGAATTATACCCTTTATGAGATGCCATTTCATGTCCAATGAGGCTGGCAAAATTACACTATCTTGGCAAAGATGTGGTGCAGTAAGAACTACACTAGTAGCAAGAATATAAATTGATATAGTCACTCTCGCAGTATCTAATAAAGATAAAGATGTGCACACCCTACATACAACAATTCTACTTCTAGGCTTACATATGTACTGTACGTTTTGTCCATACACTCCCTCTTACACACACACACTCCTACACACACACACTCCTTAATAAAACTCTAACATGTATGTACAAGGAGATATATACTGGATTATTCTGAGCAGCATTGGTTGTAATTGCCAAGAACTGGAAACAGTCAAAATGTCCATCAGAAGAAAAACTACTAAATCAACTGTGGCATATTTATTCAACAAAATACCACACGGTCATGAAACTGAATTGCAGTAGATGGTTTACTAAACTGGTTGCAGTTACTCCCGTCCCTGTATCCAGGCTATTTTGCAGTGTGCCTTTGCTGCTGCTCCCATCAAGAGCTGCATCCCTCAAATCTGGGATGGTCTCCCAATAGAATGCAATAAATATGATGTTACTAGCCTAAGTCTCAAAAGGCCTTATACACTTCCACTCCCTCGTTTATAACACTGCTCAGCTGCTAGGTGAACAAGATCAGGCCAGCCTCCTGTGGGATAAAACCACGTGAAGCAGAAATAAACTGTCTCTGCTGAAGCATCTTAGCCTACACAAACTTCAGCCAACACAGCAGCTGGTCATAGATACATGAGCAAGCCTGGTTAAGATCAGCAGAATCACCTAGCTGACCCAACAGTCACATGAGCAATAAAAACAGGGGTTAGCAAACTACACAGCCTGTGTGCAAGACGTGGTATGATGCCTATTTTTGTACAGTCCACAAGCCAAGAATAGTTTTTACAGAAGAACATTTGCAAAAGTTTTGATAAGAAACACTAAACTTGGACCCCAATTAGGCAAAATGCTGTCCTCCCCAAATAATTCTATTCTTCTCATTAGCAGACCTGTATTGCAAGAGTTTTTGCTCAATTACTATTCTATTTGTTTATAATTTGAATTTTCTAGATTTAAAATATATGGTAATTTGTTCTCTCTCTTGTTATATGAGTATCTACACAGTATCCATGATTTTGCCTCTTGGCCTACAAAGCCTGAAATATTTACTATCTGGCCCTTCAAAGAAAAGATTTGCCAACCTCTGATTAACAGCTTACACAGGTCCTCCTGTGTACACGTGTATTCAGACACACACACACACACACACACACACACACACATATATCTATATCTCACTGACTGACAGACAAACAGACCTGGCCATTAGGTATGTGGTGGATGTTAGTAAAGAAGAAAGCAAAATAAATTAATGCAATTATAATTTTTTGTGATTTATAAGTGCTATGAAGGAAATAAAGGATCAAGTTTGATGATAACTGATTGTCAAACAATTTCTAAGGATCACACAGTGTGGCACATTCAGAAGGGGAAGAAATATGAAGAAACTTGCTGAATCTTGTGTCTTTCAGTCACTCCCTCCAAAATATGGAGATGTTCACAAGCTATAAGAAACAGCACAAAACGAAGCAAAATGTTACCTATAGTCACTTCTGAAGTCACAATATAACTAGAGGTAAGCATATTCATTCATCTGGAGCTATAACATATTGTTTAAAAAGTCAGGGCATGAGAATCAACTTGCCTATGTTTACATCTCAGCTGTGACACACATGACAATCACAGCTTAGCTTTGGAACGCTGGGCAAGTTATTTTACCTAAATCTCAAGACTCTTCTTTTGTAAAACGGAAGTTAAAAACCATCTACTTCTAGCCTCGGCAACATAGTGAGACCCTGTCTCTACAGAAAATAAAATTAAAAAAAAAAAAAAATGAGCCAGGCACGATGGCACGCACCTGTAGTCCCAGCTACTCAGGAGGCTAAGGAGGAAGAATCGCTTGAGCTCAGGAGGTTGAGGGTGAAGTGAGCCATGATCATACCACTGCACTCCAGCCTGGGAGACAGAGCAAGACCCTGTCTTTAAAAAAAAAAAAAAAAAAAACCTGCCTCCAAGACTTGAGTATTAAATAAGATAATACAGTTTAGCAGTGCCAGGCACATCACCAGTGTTCATTAAATGTTGGCCATTATTATTACCTCTAGTTGCCAAACTCTTGTCTAAATAGATCCCTTAATATTTCCTACAATGCAGTCACTTATAGTCTACATTTCCCATTTTCTTCAATAACCCTTTGCCTCAAATAGTTTTGTTTTGTTTTGTTTTTTGAGACGGAGTCTCGCTCTGTCGCCCAGGCTGGAGTGCAGTGACGCAATCTCGGCTCACTGCAAGCTCCGCCTCCCGGGTTCACACCATTCTCTTGCCTCAGCCTCCCAAGTAGCTGGGACTACAGGTGCCCACCACCATGCCCGGCTAATTTTTTGTATTTTTAGTAGAGACGGGGTTTCACCGTGTTAGCCAGGATGGTCTCAATCTCCTGACCTCGTGATCCGCCCACCTTGGCCTCCCAAAGTGCTGGGATTACAGGTGTGAGCCACCGCGCCCGGCCCCCTCAAATAGTTTTAATAAAAGTTTCATTTCACTTCTCAGCAAATTTCTTTAGATTTAAAGCTACCATGTATGTTCAGTCCTATATGGTTCCAACATTTTCAACTGAAAATCGATGTCAGGGCTCAAAAGAAAGACATTTCTGGGGAAAGAATTATAGTAACTGCCATTAGGCCAAAAATACCATCCACCTCTCATCATTTGGACATAGGTGTATGTGTTACTGTGGTGCTCTTCCTTGTTTTTACTTTTCACAGAGCAAATAAAATAGAGCCAATGCCTAAAAAAAAAATAAGTTATCCTCATGCTCACATGAACATCTGCTGGTCTTTCTGTTTAAATCAAAGAAAAAGTAGTGCCAATGTCAGATTTTAAAGTGAGAGACCATTTGATGCCCAGAATGAGACCTGATTCCTCAGCACTACCTATTCTTGTACAAAACAATAAATGGTTCCCTGCAGGACACAGTCTACAGCTCACCTACCCAACTTAATAACAATCTTATCACCAACAGTACCTTGAGCAATAGATAGCATCAAGAAGTGGCTCTGTTGTAAATTTAGGAACAAAATTAAAGGTCCTAGGGAGACATTTTCCACAAGCACATCCAGACAGTGAAAAGGGACAGTCACATTCAGACAGGATTTTACTGCTTTATAAGTATCTCTCTCCCTGAAGCAACTCAAAATTATGACTGCCTCAAAATAAAGATTTGTGTAGCTATAACCAGTGCACCCAGACTCTGATATATCGATAGGCATTCACTCAGGCTCTTCAGAGCAGGAAAGTCATTGCACTGCTATATCCCAAACAGTTTTCCAAATACAACAACCAAGGGGGAAAAAAAAATAAATTACTCCCCCTTATTCAAAGGCAACACATCCAAAGACTATCATTTTGTAACTTTTCAGTTGGCGTAAGTGAGATGATACGGTATAAACTCACTAAGCTGAAGATTCTGAGATCTGAATTCTACTCTCAGCTGCATGACTTTCGGTTAGTCACTTAACCTCAGTTATTCTCAAGTTGAAATTCAAGGTTATTTGGTGTGAATATCCTCACCAATTCTTCATCTAAAAAGTTTTATGTTATCTCCACCATCTAGTCTCCTGCTTCAACAACAATTATTATCATTTCTATATTAGTTGGGACCCTATCAATCTCAAAGAACAGAAAACCCAACAAACTCAGCAAAAAAAAAAAGAAAGAAAGAAAGAAAGAAAGAAAGAAATTTATTGTCTCAAGTAACTGGAATAGCCAGAAGTAGAGTTCATTTCAGACACTCAGGCAATGTCTTCGCAACCTGATACTTCTCCCTTTTCCCTCTCTCTTCTCTTCTACCCCCAACACACTCGACTTGCCCCTCTTCGTATTTTCTTATTCTCAGGCTTCCCATAATGGCCAGATTAAGTTGGTAACTAGAACCACTCTCATCCTTCATCAGTCCCTAGGTTTAAGCACAAAGAATCTTTCTCCTACAGCTCAAACAAAAGCAAAAGCTGTGACTGGCTTCACTAATGTGCCCACCTTGAACCAACCATGTGACTGGGGGAACACAATCCTGAATCCTGAAGCAAAGTAAACACCACCCAGTAGGCATGGACTAAAAGTGGGAAAGGAGTGAGTCCCTCCAAGCAAAAACACAGATGTTCTCTACACCTTCTCTTATCCAAGGTAAATGCCTCCCTAATCCCATTTCTTCCTCCCATCTGCATTATTTTCTTTTAAAACCTAATCATCCCCTTAAAACCTTCACCTTGATGTTTGGTACATCATCCGTATTCTTCATATAGGTGAGAAATTACTTTCTCTTTCTCATCTGCTAAATCTAGTCAGTCACTGATTCTCAAAGATTCCACCTCCTTATGGTTGTTTTTTTCCAATCCTCTTCCTCTCAACTGTGACTCCTTTAGTTCAGGCCTCTGAATCACTCTTGTATGGATTCTTGTGGCTATGCCAATCCATTTCCCTGCTTCCAGTCTTATACCACTCCAATCTATGCTTCATATCATCACTGTCATCTTTCTAAAGTTCAAGTCTACTCTTACTCTCCTTTCTTCATATTCTTTAATGTATGCTTGTTTTCAGCACCATAAAAACTATATTTTTAACCATCCTCATGCAGTAATTCAATCAAGCCAACTACTTGCAATTTCCAAAATGCTGTAAGCTGTTTCAAACCTCTCTCCTTTTGTTCCCATTGCCCTGAATACTGGAATTTACTTAGGCTAATCTATAGATTCATGGGTTCCACCTACTCTAAAACACTTGGGAGAACAAGATTCAGCTAGGCGTTTCTACTCTTAGGAAACCTTTCCTGAGGTACCTAGTAGGACTTCTTGCTTTGTGCCCACACTATACCAACAGAGTTTCTCTTAGAGCATCTATGAAACTTTATTGCATTTACCTATTTGAGTACCTATTGAATAAGACTTGTTTCATTCCTATGGTACTCAAAAGCAAACATGCATTAAAGTCATTTGAAAAGCTCTGTAAAAATACAGATGCCTGAACTTGTACCACACCAAATATACCAAACAAGAATCTCCTAGATTTGGGGCCAGGCACGTACACTGTGAAAAAGCTTCACAAACAGATGATAATCTGCCTAAGAAAACCAATTTCCACTAAATATATCTGGCACTTCAAATTGTTCCTGGGAGTAGAAAAACAATAAATGTTGTAGAATGAACAAACAGGCAAATGAAGAGTAAGTCTTACATATTGCTATTAATGACAGTCAACAAAAATCACCTAATGGAAGAAAATGAATGCTAACATACCATTTTTGAGCATTCTAGCTAAATATTTTTTCAAGACTTTGGGGCAGGGGATAGAGAAATGGACAAATGAAGAAATTACCTGAATCACCTTTTTCTCTGATAATGAGAACTAAACATTATCCTATAAGTTCAACTGCTAAAGTCAGGGATAATAAATGTTTCTGATTACAGCATCAAGATACTCTACAGTTATGAGTCAGACTCTGAATAGTGCTTGCTGATTGTTAACAATCAGCAAAATTAATACTGCCTTTTGCATGAACATTTTATGCAGTAAGAATTAGATATATGTGAAGCATGACTATGACATGAATTAAACTTAGGCAATACACAAAGAAACAGAATTGTCCCTACATCAAAATTCAATTTAGTGAATATTTTCTGCCCACCTTCAGGGCCAGACACTAGTTTAGTTGTGCTAGTAAGGTGAACAAGAGGCAAGTGGCTGGCCTCAGGATGCTAAGAAGCAAATTTAATACATTGCAGCTAAAGCACATTAGTAACACTGATTGAACCTACATTAAATAGAATTGAGACTCCCAAATGTTTTCTCTGTATTCCATCATAACTTTTAAGTTAGACTAATATTATTTTACAAAGGTTTTTTAAAAGAAACTGAGGCGTTTGCCTGTTTTGAAAGAGCACTATCCAAACTTTTCCTCTCCAAAAACTGTATAAAGTGTGAACAGGCTTTACAAAACAAAAAGTGCCAGTGAAGCAATTTAATTCACCATATAATACAGGAGTCTGAAATATTCTGCCCAAGGACCCAAACCAGCCAAAAGAGCTTCCACTCTACATTCTAGTCAAAAAACAAACCAATAAAAATTCCTACATGGAGCTAGAGTCTGAGTATTCCTGAAGTTGCCTCTTTTTCCTGCCTGTATTAGAAAAGAAAGGAGCAAATAGAAAAAAATGAAATATGTATTAGAGCAAAGAGACACAAAAACTTTCCTCAGCCAGTATTTCTGTTCTTTTCTCCACAAAGACAGGCAAACCTGGCACCAAAGCAAGCCAATTAAAATGGGGTGTGGGGGGAAATAGGAGGACCTAAGAGAAGCTTTCTTTTTTTTTTTTTTGGGAAGTTCTCGGCTCCTGTCGCGCCCAGGCTGGAGTGGCCAGTGGCTGGAATCTCAGCTCAACTGGGCAAGCTCGCCTCCCGGGTTTATGCCCATTCCTCGCTGCCTCAGCCTCCCGAGTAGCTGGGAGGCTACAAGCGCCCCGCCACCTCGCGCCGCTAGTTTTTTGTATTTTTTAGGTAGAGAGCGGGGTTTTCACCGGGTTAGCCAGGAGGTCCTCGATCTCCTGACCTGTGATCGGCGTCTCGGCCTCCCAAAAAGTGCTGGGATTACAGGCTTGAGCCACCGCGCCCGGCCCACAAAAATATGTGTTCATTACAATGCACCTCATTTTAAAATATGCATTGTAATGAACACATATTTTGATAAAAGAAGGCCATTTTTTAAGAACACAAGGGTCCAATTAGATTATGTAAATCTCAGTTAGAAGTACACATCAATCAGTCAACAGTGTTCAAAGCTTCTGGCAAAATGGTGGTCAGCACAGTCTTTGGGCACAGAAATATCAGAAATGCTACCTTAGATGGATACATGTTTTCTTCCCAGTGTCATTACACATAAAATCAAAAGCTATAAACTAGTCATCCACGTTAACCTGTTATAAACAAGAAGTTATCAAAGTCAGTTATGTATTCTTAAAATAATTTAAAGATTTTCTAATGACCAGAATTACTTTAATTCATTTCACCACTGTGGGACAGTTATGAACATTCTTTGGTTTGGAGTTTGCAACAAAGTAAAAAGCCAGATGTAATAAAAGCTACACCTTAACTATATAATTATTCAGAATATAGATAATAATTGGTTTGTGTTCTCAAATTATCAACAATAGAGTTTAATAGGGTGCTGGTTCCCTTTCAGTGAAAAAAATAAAAAATTAACATTAAAAACAGATTTGGGCCGGGAGCGGTGGCTCACGCATGTAATCCCAGCACTTTAAAATATTTCAAAGAAGTATTTTAGTGGTGATTCCTTCTTCACATGAAACCTGGACTGTTGGTCAAATATACTCTCTGTTGGTCTGCTGGTCAAATAGACTCTCTGTTGGTCTGTTCAGACAATCCTAATAGCAAATAGGATGGCCCTCATTTGTAAAAGTTTCTTAAAGGGATTCTTCTATGAGTTAAAAGGTAAGGAAACACATTTTAAAACATGGGGGCAACTCCAAGACCTCAGAAAAGAAATACATTTGATTTAAATAATCAATATATAAAGAAGAGACTGGGGGTGGTGGCTCACGCCTGTAATCCCAGCACTTTGGGAGGCCGAGGCAGATGGATCACTTGAGGTCAGGCGTTTGAGACCAGGCTGGCCAAAACGGTGAAATCCGGTCTCTACTAAAAAATAAATAAATAAATAAATAAATAAATAAAATAAAATAAATAAATACACACACACACACACAAAATTAGCCAAGCATGGTTGCATGCACCTGTAATTCCAGCTACTCAGGAGGCTGAGGCAGGAGAATCGCTTGAACCCGGGAGGCAGAGGTTGCAATAAGGCAAGATCATGCCACTGTACTCCAGCCTGGGCGACAGAGTGAGGCTCCATTTACAAAAAAAAAAAAAAAAAAAAAAAAAAAAAAAAAAGTATAAAGAAGAAACAAAAAATACAGTGAGTTGAATTATTTTACGTTATCCATTATAAAACCTGTAATATCATATGTTCAGTGACGACAAAAATGATATGGTGTTTTCATTTACTTTGTAAAGCCTAATACGTAAAGAAACCTAAACATAGCCTATATAGTCACACAAACAAGATCAGCGTGTCAGACCAGAAGTTCCAAGAAGTATGAGCCTTTTAATAGAAAAATGCTGTTTTCCTAGTACTCGATACATAGAGACCACGAGGGAAAGTCAGAAGTAAAAATTTCCCAGTAACATACTAAAATTACCTCTACAAACACTTAAGTATTTTATTTCCCTCCATGTTCAGCAAAATAAAATATGAATTTGACAAATACTGGGCCTAATTAGTTGAGGTACAAATGAATTCAAGAGGAGCTTAATTTTATTTATTTATTTATTTATTTACTTATTTATGACAAGGTCTCCGTCTGTAACCCAGACTGGAATGCAGTGGCATGATTTCAGCTGACTGCAGCCTTGACCTCCCGGGCTCAATCAATCCTCCCACCTCAGCCTCCTGAGTAGCTGGGACCACAGGCGCATGCTACCACACTGGCTAATTTCCGTATTTTTTTGTAGAGACAGGGTTTCAAATGTTGAGCAGGCTGGTCTCACACTCCTAGGCTCAAGCGATCCACCTGCCTCTGCCTCCTAAAGTGCTGGAATTCCAGGCATGAGCCACCACACCTGATCCAAGATTAGCTTTAAAGCTAAAATACCTCATGTTCTACTCATATGAGATGTTCTTATAATACACCTCACAAAAAGAAAATTTCACTGTTATTAACCAAAACTGTTGTTACTTAAATCTTTACTGTTCTCTTGAGGAACACAATTCTGAAACTACTAAAATAATTTGCTTTTAGAATTTTGCTTTTAGAATTCCAGCAAAATAAAGTCTTTTAAACTTTCAGAATTCCAGCAAAATAAAGTCTGTGTATATGTGTTCATTTATGCTCCTAAATTGAGCATAATCAGGGAAGGTAACAAAATGTGAAGAAATAAAATAATTTATAATTAAGAAGACAATGTTATTAAAATCTATTTTTAAAAACAATGCTCTAGTACATCAGAAAATTGAAATGTTTAGGATATGCTGAAATGTTTAGGATATGTTTCTTCTGTTTACCAGATTACCAGAAACCACTTTTCAGAGTTAGTTTGATCCACTTTGTTGATAAGAAAATACCTCCAGGGTCCACTAAAGGTTTAGCTACACCAAAGTTTAAAGAAAACCAACAAACCATATTGCTACCTTTGTAATTTGTATATGTCAAAGTAGTATTCTGAGGGGAATGTCAACAATAAACGAATTCTCTCAAAACACAAGATTACTTTTTTTTTTCTTTTTTGAGACGGAGTCTTGCTCTGTCGCCCAGGATGGAGTGCAGTGGCACAATCTTGGCTCACTGCAAGCTCTGCCTCCCGGGTTCACGCCATTCTCCTGCCTCAGCCTCCCGAGCAGCTGGGACTACAGGCGCCCACCACCACACCCAGCTAATTTTTTTGTATTTTTAGTAGAGACGGGGTTTCACTGTGTTAGTCAGGATGGTCTCGATCTCCTGACCTCATGATCCGTCCGCCTCAGCCTCCCAAAGTGCTGGGATTACAGGCGTGAGCCACCGCACCCGGCCAAGATTACTTTTTTTCTCTAATGTTCCTGTGGCAACATCCTCAAGAATAAAAATGTTATCAGGCATCATTTTCCATTCTTACCTAAAATTTAAACACTGTAATTTAAATTGAGAAATATTTGTAAGATTCTAACTACATAAAATTAGAACAAAAAGCAAAGTAATAATAAGCCAAAACACTGTTATCTTTTCTATCTGATCCATGACAGATGTTCCCCAAACATCTACAATTCTAACAACCAGAATTCTAACAACCTAAACCATTCTAACAATCAAAATTAAAGATGAGTGCCCATCCATTTGTTCTTCATCTCATATTTTTTTCTCTTATTTTCTGGAAGGAAAATGCCAGAACAGATTGTCCAGAATGACAGAAAAGGTCAAAATATTGCTAATATAAGTTTTATGTTAGAAAATATACTGAAAAAAATAACATACAAAAGAATTTGATACTACAGATACTGCTCCTTTTCACTGAAGATTTTACATTATTCTATGCAAACAAGAATAAAATGTCAATTACAAAAATAAACAAACTCCTGTTAATGAAATAAGCATCTACCATCTGACAGCAAGAAGTGGGCAAAGGTAACACCATCTTGCAAATAATGCTTTATTTCATTGCTCATCACAGTGCTCCACTGCACAAAGGCCCATCCTCACTGTAGGTGAGTCAGCATGAACTCTAATGACTGTCACTTCAGTCATTCACACCAATGGCCACCAGATCTTGAAATTTATTCCCCAGGACAGTTCCTCCTCTAAAACTTTAAACTCTCCCAATGCTACCTCACTCAATACTCCCAGATGTCTGACTCTTTTATTCCCATTAAAGAGCTGTTCTGCAATTCATCTATACATCCTGCTCTTCCACTTTCCCCTACACCATCAATTCTCTCCTGTCTTCACTTCCTTCTAAATTCTACTGAGACCACAGGGTCCATAAATGACATTCCTGTCAAGACTTTCCACTCCCTTGCTTCCCTGTCCTTCTGTTCCACATCCTAACAAAGACCCCAGTCTGGAAGGCTGCCATCTCCATTCCTACTTCTACACCTTGACCTGCCAAGCACTATTAGAAAAACAAAAAGGCAGCATAACCCTACACTGCCTAGCAACTTTCCTCATAAATCTCTCTTTAGAACCCAGATTTCAATGGGATGAGGAGGGGAAGAAAGTTACATAGTAGAGGCAGGGAGTTTAGAGGAGTTTACAAAGAAGTCTGGAGACAAGGGGAAGCAAAAGGCTGGTATCTAGAGGAAACAAAGAAAGGAGAAGTTTGAGAATGCTGAAGTTTAAGAGGGCTGGTTACTAGGGAAAGTTTGGAGATGAGAAGTTAAAGGATGCCAAACATTCCTATAGAGGCAGAAAAAAATGGATAGGATCCATTGCTTCAGATTTTAAGAAAATAATATATGTGTTTCAGTAAGAAGAATTAATTGAAAACGTTTTTTCACCCCAGGTACTTATCTCCAGCGCAATCCAGAGTTTAACTTTTTTCATAATAAAAGCCAAAACTCTGAAATGAGACAATGTGGGTTTAAATTCTAGTTCTACTTTCTCATCATGTGCTCCTAGACAAGTTATTTTCTCTTTCTGTACCTCAGTTTCCTCATCTGTAAAATGGGGATAATTATAATACCTACATAATAAAGTTGTTATGAAAATTAAAGGAGTTAATACATGGGAAATACAAAGCACTTGGAATAGCAACTGGCACATAATAAGCACTGCATATTAAATGTTACCTATTATTGTAGTTAAAAGACCGAAATGCTCTTAGATGCTCTTGTGTTTTTTCAGTACTACAAGGAATATATTCCCCTCAACCTCCTTATCCCAACCTAATTCCTATTATCCCTCAGTTCTGGGGATCTTCTTTGAGAAGTCTTCCCCAACTCGTCCCCTACTCTTCCTCTCCCTCCTCCCCACAAACTACTGGGTTAAGTGAACCTATTCTATTACTTCCACAGCATACGGGATTTATATCCTTCACAGCATTTATCACAGGGTATTATAATTTTCAGTTGACTCATCTGTTCCTACTCCTTGCCTCCCTTTCCCTACTGAACTGTGAGTTCTTCCAGGATAGGAGCTACCTTTTCTATTTAAAGTTCAGGGAGCTGTTAAAAATAAGTCAAGTAATGTATGTAAATCAGTGTAAAATAGTACCTGATGGAAATTAGACGATAAAGCCTTAGATGACTGTTTTGTGCTTTCTTGCAAAGTACAACAAAGCAAAGCAAATTCATCCACTAGGTTCATCTACTAACTTGCTGTCTTGTCTATCATGAATAAATGTGATGCAGTTTAACAAGTAAACATAACTATCCACTGAGTTCTTAAAGGGCACTGTACTCAAAAGAATAATCATACATCAATTTTCTGCAATTTTTTTAAAATTCAGAACATTACTCACACAACTCTTTCCAAAATAAATCTGATAATGGGTTAAAAGTAGTAAAACTGCTGTATACTCTGTAAAGAAAATAAATTAACTTCTAACTACACACATCTTTTCACAAACCAAAAGTCATTCTATTATTAGAAAAGATACTTCCCCTTACTGGTTACAAGAATCTAACTAGTGTCCATTGTTGTTTTATCTCTCTGCATGCAACCTTAAAAAAGTTAAACACGGCAAAATTTAAACATTCAAAAACTGGACGGTTTGATTGCATGGTATAAATATTCTACCTGTACTTTGTTTAATATTTAAGCATACCTTTTCAAAAGTACATATGTAAAACATGTAGAAAAGTCAAGCTAGGTTTCCTTGTCTTTTCCATTAAGTCATAAAGATATATTCCACTTACCTTACTGACCAACAGAATTCCTACCCCAAAGTTAACAGTATGGAATACTATGTACACTGGATCATTGTATTATAGACAGAATTAAAGAAAAAAAAAAAAAACTATCAACAGGCCAACGTTCCAATTACTAAGAAGACAGAAGCCTAGTAAGTACTACATAGCTCAAAACTGAAACTCAAGTGGGGATGGATATTTTCAGAAGATTTGAAACAACAATAACAAAAAGAAGCTTTGGATGAAGAAAAAGTTGGGTAAAGAGGACATTTAGGTAAAGATTAAAATATATGCCATTTTATAAGAATCCTTTACAAATTCAAACATTTTAAAATTTGGAGATATAAAAATTATATCACAGGCTGGGTGTGGCAGGTCACACTTGTAATCCCAAAGCACTTTGGGAGGTCGAGGCAGGAGGATTACTTGAGGCCAGAAGTTTGAGACTAGCCTGGGCAACCATCTCTACAAAAAACAAAACAAAATAAAACAAAATTATCCAGACATGGTGGCACGTGCCTATGGTCTCAGTTACTTGAGAAGCTGAGGCGGGAAGACCACTTAAGCCCGAGAGGTTGAGAGTGCAGTGAGCCTTGATCTCACCTCTGCACTTCATCCTGGGTGACAGAGTGAGAACCTGTTTTTTAAAAAAAAAAAAAAAATTCAATCACATATATATATAAAACCTGATTTACTTACAAAATTATATTTAGCATTAAACTCTATAGCACATGGTTCATAGTTACCAATTTATTTATATCCTAAAGCAACTAAAAGTATAAACTAATCAATTTTGAGAAATCTAGCAACACTTCATTTTTGTTAGCCCATGAGAGACAAAATTCTGACAGAAGAAATTAACAACATAAAAGCAAAAAAGAAATCAAAGATATGGTTTCCCATTCTTCCACATAGTGCTAGCAGATACAAGAATCACTAAATTTCTATTTTTAAAAGGCCACTAAACGAAGAGAGGAGTCTTGGGACTTCATCTTCTATTTTATTCCTTCACTCTTTATTAGACAAATTTTAGGTATATGCTCCCCTCACGACTCTTCTCATTAGGAAGGCGCCACAAGGAATGGCTTCAAGTGCAGGCTATGGAAATTAAGAGTGTAGAGTCTGTACACTGGCACTACACTTAGTAGCTGGATGATCTCGGACAAGCTATTTCAGCAATCCAAACCTGTTTCCTCATCTATAAAATAGAAGTAATAAAGGTACCTATCCTCGTAAGATTGCTATGAAGATTAAAAGAAAAAGTGCTTAGCACAGCTCTGGCACACAGTAAGATACCCAATTAATGCTAGTTAGCATTATTAGTGTTTTATTTTCCTTTATGCAACACCAGCAGTTCTGTCTAAATCCTGTTGCTCACCACATAGAAGGCCAATCACTGACACAACTATTATTGCCAAGAAAGAAGGCTTTAACTGGGTGCTACAGCTGACGAGATCAGTCTCAAATCCATCTCCCTGACAGACTAAAATCAGGGATTTATACAGCTAGGAAGATATGTAACTATGTATGGGAAAACAGGAACTCGGGAGGGATAAGGAAGCAATCATGATGAATGAAGGGCCTGGAGTCACATCATCTGGATGCCATGATCTGGGCAAGTTCAGTTCTTTGATACTTTTTGAGAGCCTGGGGGTCCTTTCCTGAGGGAGGAACTCAGGTAAAGCAAATGTAAGTTTCAAGCTTTAAGACCAGAAGGGCCAATTTCTGTTTATCAAAAGAAAAAAAAAAAAACTGTCTATGGGACTACTGGGTCAGTTTCATTTTGATGATTATTAAAATACAGTATTACTCCTTCCATAAAGTACATAGATATATAATAGCTCATTTAAGAGTTCCATTTAGGTTATTTCCAAATTTTGCCTTTTTAACATGAAGGACAGATGAGCACCTTTGTTCACAGCTTTTTCCACACTTAAGGAATTTCCTTAAGGTATATGTTTTAAGTCACTACAAAAAGACTGCACAGGTTTACACTTCCATTAACAGATACGAGTGCCCAATTCACTGCATTTATGTCAGTCAGCACTGAAAATCATCATCATTTTCATTTCTTACAATTTGATTTTAAACGTTTCTCAGTGTTAATTTATACTTCTTAGATTATCTGTGAAGCTAACCATTTTCTAAGTTCACTAAAAAAATTTTTAAGAATAATTTCATTCAATACTTTTTAAGAAAAGACCTAAAGAGAGAAGTAAAACACACAGAAATCGGAAACAAAGAATATAGAAGATTAAATGGGCATAAATTTTGAATGTAAATATGTAAAGTTATTCGACTGAGGCATAAAGTCGGCACTAAGACTCCTGGTGGCTAAAGCAAAGAAGAAAATGTTCTAAACTTTGCTTTGGGAGGAAAAGGGGGACAGCAACATTTGATTCCTCAAGAAAAGCAAAACCTTTTTCAGGTATTTAGGATTTGAAAGAAATCTCCTAGGTGGGTCTTCATGAAAAAAAAAATTCAAAGTGACTTAAGGACAACCTTCTCAACAACAATAAATCTGATAGAAGGGCTCATTTGTTGTTAAATGTACTACCATTATTATCATTACTTCTACTTTTGTACATGAATCTCAGCTATTACAATATGGTTTCACTGACATCAAATTCTTCTCAATAACTTCGCTTTTCTTTAGATTTGTAAGCAGAAATAAACTTAGATTTTCAGAAAGTATTTTTTGGTCTGTCCATTCAGTAAGGACTGAGCACGAAAAACACAGTTTCTTGTTCAGACTGAATGACTACCATAAACAATAAAATCCTATCACAATTTTTTTTTTTTTTTTTTTTGAGGCTGAGTCTCCCTTTGTCACCCAGGCTAGAGTGCAGTGACACAATCTCGGCTCACTGCAAGCTCTGCCTCCCGGGTTCACACCATTCTCCTGCCTCAGCCTCCCGAGTAGCTAGGACTACAGGCGCCCACCACCATGCCTGGCTAATTTTTTGTATTTTTAGTAGAGACGGGGTTTCACTGTGTTAGTCAGGATGGTCTTGTTTTCCTGACCTCGTGATCCGCCCGCCTCGGCCTCTCAAAGTGCTGAGATTACAAGCGTGAGCCACCGCACCCGGCCCTATCACAATTTTTAGAAATTATTTGAGTCGAGCCAGGCACAGTGGCTCACACCTGCAACTCCAACACTTTGGGAGGCCAAAGCAGAAGGACTGTTTAAGCCCAGGAATTTGAGACTAGCCTGGGCAATATAGCGAAACTGTGTCTCTACAAAAAAAAAATTTTTTGTTAATTAGCCAGGCCAGGCACGGTGGCTCACACCTGTAATCCCAGCACTTTAGGAGGCCGAGGCGGGCAGATCACCTGAGGTCGGGAGTTTGAGACCAGCCGGACCAATGTGGAGAAACCCCGTCTCTACTAAAAATACAAAATTAGCCGGGTGTGGTGGCATGTGCCTGTAATCCCAACTACTCGGGAGCCTAAGGCAGGAGAATCGCTTGAACCAGGGAGGCAGAGGTTGCAGTGAGCTGAGATCACACCACCATTGCACTCCAGCCTGGGAAACAAGAGCAAACCTCTGTCTCAAAAAAAAAAAAAAAAAGAAAGAAAGAAAGAAATTAGCCGGGCATGGTGGTGTGCACCTGTGGTCCCAGCTACTCAGGAGGCTGAGGTGGGAGGATCACTTGAGCCCAAGGAGATCAAGGCTGCAGTGAGCCGTGATCACGGCACTTGCACTCCAGCCTGGGTGACAGAGTGAGACCCTGTCTTAACAAAAAAAAGAAATCTGAGTCACATAATAGCCTTTAGCCATTTTAACAACCATTCTAAAAATTGTTACTCAAAATTTCATTTTTAGAGTTGATCTTCTGGAGTTTCCCATAAGGTAAACATACTAAGATCCTTAAAAGAAAGTTTCACTGAAGGGCGCAGATTTTTTTTAAAGTTTTATTTCTGCTTTGCAAGAATATGCTCCTACTTGCCTCTCTCAGACTTTTTATTTTTTCTAACATTCACTACTGTTCCTGTCATAGTTGTGTTGCTTCCTAAAAGATGTTGCTAGAAGACAGTTACGTAGTATTAAGATCCCTCTCTCCAGAAACTGAAGTTGATAAAAAGCAGAGGCTTTCCTGATTTTACCTGCACTCCCCATATACAGGCTTCCAAGGCCCAAGATCTTATCCTAGAGAAGAACTTTTTAAGGAAGGTATATCTCCCATACATGTTCCACCAATTTAACATACATTTAGATCAGCAGTTCTCTAATTTTTGGGTGTCAGGGCTCCTGTATGCTCTTAAAGCTTACTGAAGGCACTGGGGTAGGCAGATTTCTAAGATGGCCATCCAATGATTCATGAACTCCTGCTATTTGTACCCTTGTGTAGCCCATTCCCCGTGAGTGTGGGGTGGACCAAGTGACTTGCTTCTAATAAATAGAATGCTGAAAAAGGGATGAGATGTCACTTCTGCGATTAGGTTACAAAAGCTGTGACTCCGTCTTGCTAATACTCCTTTCCAGCTAGAACGCTATCTGGCTCTTTTCATGTGCTTGCTCTGAAGCAAGCCGGAAAAGCCCACATAGCAAGGCACGGAGAGCAGCCTCGGGCCAACTGCCAGGAAGAAACTAGGGTCCTCGGTTCGACCACCAGTAAGGAACTGAGTCCAGTCAACAACTGTGTGAGCAAGCTTGGGAGCTTACGCTTCCCCAGTTGAAGCTTCAGATGAGGCTGTAGCTCTGACCAATATCTTAATTACAGTCTTATGAGGACCCAATTGAGCCATGCCCAGATTCCTGACCCACAAAAACTCTCTTCTTTTACAAGCTATCCTCTAATCTAAAATGTACCCCCAATTCCAAAGTTTCTGAGTTCACATTCTCACTCCGCTCCAGCCATTCAACCCTGTAAGCCTTTTACTACAGGAAGGACTTTTTGCTATCTCAGGTGTCCTGTGCTCAGGATTCTGAGAGACAGGATGAGTAGGAGATTGGCAATATGATTTAGAGTATGGGCAGACACGGTGCAGTCTACTCTTGGTCCGTTATCCATATTTGTGGAGGGCAGATATGGATAACAGGGAAAAAAAAAACAAACGGTTCTATGTAACAGCTGCTGAAATCTGGGTCCTGTACTTTATTTATCAGTATGTTTGTGATAGTGGTTATGATGCTAATTACATGGGACATGTTATAATGAAGGCTGTCAATTGTGAAACTTAATTCAAGAAAACAGTTTAGGCCAGGCGTGGTGGCTCAAGACTGTAATCCCAGCATTTTGGGAGGCCGAGGCAGGTGGATCACCTGAGGCTAGGAGTTCATGACAGCCTGGCCAACATGGGAAAACCTCGTCTCCAATAAAAACACAAAAAACAGCCAGGCATGGTGGCGCACGCCTGTAATCCCAGCTACTGGGGAGGCTGAGGCAGAAGAATCACTTGAACCTGGGAGGCGGAGGCTGCAGTAAGCCAAGATCGCGCCATCGCACTCCAGACTGAGCGACAAGAGCGAGACTCCGTCTCAAAAAAAATAAAAATTTAAAAAATTAATTTATACCTGTTCATACTTCCTTTTTCACTTTGAGAGTTCCAAGTCATTAAAAGGTTTGAAGAGAAGAAATAGCTTACATAAATCGACAGATTCCAATGTGCCAGCAATGTGCTCAGCAATTTATATGCATTATTATCTCACTAAATCCTAAACACAGCTACATGAAGAAGGACTTTTACAGTTAACTTTTCAGAGCCGAGATTTTCTTAAGTGCCTAAAACAATGCCTAATACAATAAGCAATAAATATTTGTTGAAGGAATAAAGCTACTGGTCAGTTATTGAAACATTAACCTGTCAGATTCCTAGACAGGTATTCTTAATTACCATGCAATAACATCCCAAGTTAAAATATACAACAGAGACATGAGTAGAAAAAGATGAGCATATAGTTATGTAGTGGCACTAAAGAACAGTAGATTCTGTCTCAATTAGTAGACACTTGCTGAAAATTCAACTGAGCTAAATAAAGATGGAATTCATTTTGGGAAACAAAGGAAATAAGAAAGAAAGAAGTGAGAGAGGCAGGTGAAAGGAGCGGGGAGGGAGAGAGGGAGAATGAGAATACACGTACATCTGTATACAGTGTATGATTAACAGTTTTTTGAATTTTGCCCATACATATACAGATACAGCATTTATCCTATGCAAAAGGAGACATTATAAACACATCACTGTATCTGAAGTATCATTTTCATAGCAAGGCTGTGAGTTACAAACTCTGGAAGATTCTTCATTTCTTGTCACTTTGCTAGTAAAAACAACATCTCACAATATGGAAAGTTTCACCCATATAAACAGGTTAAGTTGTGACTCTTGATTCGGGCTAATTTTACATGAAAGGTAAATAGGTAAAATTATGCCATGGAAGAAAGGATATATTTGCTTCTCTCAACTATCTCAGGGCAAAATCTTGTCAATTCTATAGCTGGATCATCCTGTGAGATGTGCTCAAACACTTAAGTGTTTCAATGCGTCACCATGGTGAGAAAGCTGGTCTTAGAGTCTTTCTGTGATTTGGGTTTCTTACACCATCTGTTTTTCAAGTACCAGCTTTATAGCTTTGCAGAATCATCAAGGGCAATAGGCTCTTCTATGTGTCTGTAACAGGAAACACACACACTTTCCAAAGGTATCCACTTCCTCTTGGTTCTCTTCTATCCTCTGCTCCTAGTGCTGAAATTTTCACGCACGGCATTTATGTTTTGACTGTCACTAAACAGGCTGAACAACTCAGAACTGATTGTAGCCTTGCAAACTTTGAAAAACAAAAGTATTAATATTGGTGCTTCTTAGTTAAACCATAATTAATGTTCACAATTACTTAATAAAAGTGTAAGTGAACAAGCAGCACTTGGATGCCTCATCATCTTTAAAAATATTTTAGCACCCAACAGGTAACTTAGGTCCAAAATCCTGATAAAAGCAATTGGCAATAACAAAGCATTTCTACCATAAACATCGTCCTTAACCAAAGCATTGTTTTAGGCACTTAAGAAAACCTAGGCTCTGAGAACTCTAAAAATCCTTCCTCACATAGCTGTGTTTGTGATTATAGATAATGTATTCTTCCTTTAGTCAACTAGCGTTAGCATGAAAACTGGAATCAAAACCCTTAAATTATTTTTAACACCACCACACCACCACTTTCCAGTTATGTTACCTTTTGAAATTATCTAACTTTTCTACACCTAAAAAACACATAACAATGATGCCTACATCATAATGTGGATGTGAAGATTAAATGAGACAATTCATGTAAAACATTAGAACAGTGCTTAGCATACCAAATGGGCTTAATAGCTGTTAATTAATATGGCTAATATTATAAATAAGCAAGGACAGTGATAAAAATAAACTGGAAAACTTATTATTTTATATTGCGCAGAACCATTCCATCTTCAGCTAATACAAGTTGTATGCCGATTAATTCTTCATCACATGCAACAAATCGTGCTGTCAACTTCTTTATCCACTGAAAAATTGCTTTCAAATTCTCAAAAGAGCATCACTTCACCAGGTGAAGTAACATTTTGCTGGCATCACTGTTTATAGCCCAGTAGTAGCCAGAATCAAGGTTCCTGATTAATTCCTTCTCTTACAAGAGAATATTTAGTTATATCACCTGGCTCTAAAAAAAAAAAGATTCTACAGACCTCTTTGAGTCATGCCCTTAAGAAGACAAATAAGTTATAATAACAGAAGACATAATTCCGCTAAGGTTATTGCTTTACAATGGCAAATGAGAGGAAGATGTGTAAAATAGGAGAGGAGACCTATCTCTTGGGTGAGAACTTTTTCAGACAATTTCTTTATTGTTATTTATTTATTTACTTATTTTTTTGAGATGGAGTTTCGCTCTTGCTGCCCACGCTGGAGTGCAATGGTGTGATCTCGACTCATGGCAAACTCGGCCTCTCAGGTTCAAGCGATTCTCCTGCCTTGGCCTCCTGAGTAGCTGGGATTACAGACATGCACCACCACATCAGGCTAATTTCGTATTTGTAGTAGAGACAGAGTTTCTCCATGTTGGTCAGGCTAGTCTGAAACTCCCAACCTCAGGTGATCCACCCGACTCAGCCTCCCAAAGTGCTTGGATTACAGGCGTGAGCCACCGCGCTTGAACTTTTCAGACAATTTCACTATACAACAAGGAGTCCCCAAAGCAAAAGTTTCAGAGAAGTTGGGTTCTAAATGGATTTCCACATAGAAATAATGTTGAAAACCTCTAGAGAAGGGCTTCAAACCAACTGTAAACGGTGAACTTCATTGGGACACCAAAGGTATATATTAAAGATGTTTGTGCAGAAGCACAAGAAAAAGTGCATTAAAACAACAGATTTTCAGTTATCTAGGAAACACTTATCTTGGAAGAAACTAACAGTTTCCACACAAGCTTAGTCCTGTGTGTTAAATCAGGAACAGCAGGAATCCCTTCTCTACCTGCTTCATTATCTTAAATATTTTTTCCACCTTTAAAGTAGTAAAATTACCCACAAGTATATAAAAAACACTTCCTCAGTTACCTCTAAAACAATGGCCAGTATTCAACTCTATTCTTTTCTCTAATATTTTAATTTTTTCATTGCCCTACCAAAACATAACATTTTGTAATTCTTCATCCTTTTGTTTTATATCCAACTTAAAAGAAGGTTTTGTCTTTACAGCAGAGGCTTTTAGTCAGGGTTCATATCTTCATAGTCCTTATTCTACATGAATTGACTATTCATACACTTTGACTACCGGGGTATTTGTTATTTACTACTAATGTCTAAGAGAACTTGATATAGTAAGAAAAATTATCCCTCTATGTTCCATATAGGCTAATACTTTTCTACCATATATTGTTAATTTTATTTGCAGAGTCTTTCAGAAGGTACAACCGTAAATATTTTATATAGTTATATCTACCAATCTTTTCCTTTTATGGCATTTGAGTTGTGTCATGTCAAAAAGCCTTTCCATAAAGTCCTACTCATAGCTTTAAGAAAAAAAAAAGTATTTCCATCCCTAAAACTAAATAAATTATTTGTATTTTGTCTTACTATTTTTCTGAGTTTTTCTTTGAACAGTCAAATCTTTAATCTCTCCACCATTCTTTTTTGTGTATGGTGTAAAGTACAACCCTGACATACATTTTCTTCTTTTTTTCAAATGGATGGCCAACTGTTCCAACACCACCTGGCCCTTCTACCTACAATGTCAATTTCAATCATTCCAAGCACCTAAACTCTAGCTTAATGCAGAGAGGAAACTTTTATGTCTGCATTTAAGTAATCACTTTTCAAGTATATTGTTGTTCAAGGGGCTATGTATTCTTCTTTTAGCATTTCTAGCACCTGCTAGAATGAGCATAAAAGTGAGGGTTGGGGTAGGAGTATCAAATTTGACTACAATGTCAAAATATAACCATTAAGCCACCAAAGCAGTTTACAATGTGTACCTGCAGTATGAATTAAAATTACCCCTTGAACTGCTGCCCATGGACAGCACTTTCAGGTATGTTCTTTTACTCTTGTAAAGCAGTGGCATCTATACCCGATAAGCACTGTATTTATTATAGCTAGGAGTTAACTATGTCTTGATAACACGGCAAATAAGGACATGGGGAGTGAAGATTCACAAATATTCCAAATTTAAACTGTATCTCTTTATTTAAAAATACTTTTAAAGTAGACTATTCAATCTAGTGTTCTCTGTCAGTTGACAAATGGTATGTCAGAAAAAGAACACTAGGTTAAATGACTGAATGACTGAAATTGACATTTTTGGTAGCACGGACAGGTACTGTTGGGACAGTTGGCTGTTCATTTGGGGGGAAAGTCTGTCAGGGTTACATCTTACACCATACAAAAAAAAGAATGTTGGAGAAAAATTAAAGATTTTTAAAGTGTGTGCCCGGATTCAGAATAGGAAAGGGGAGCCTAAAGAACAAAACTTTTCAGGATGTGCCCTACACTGTTTAGGGCAAAGTACACTCTAGCCAGCCATCTAGACTAGTCTCCCTGAACAACATGAAAATCTTATCGCTCTATCTTCAATGATGTGTACCAACAAATATAATTTCAAACCCAATGCAACCCAGTATTTACTCTGAAAACATTTCTTGATAACCTACACTATGCCAACAACCTTGTACTAACTGTGAACAAAACAGGTATTTATGGAAGATTGCCTAAAGAATATGCAGTATCTCCATTCTTCTAATTATTCCAAAATCTTTTCCCGTTTTAGGTCAGACCATTTTGAATAGTCCTCACCCAATATCCTCATCTCCCACCATTTAACTGCCTTAATGAAGGTGCTCTGGTATGATGCATTTGGTCTATAGAGGGGCATTCTGAAATTGGTTGGTGTGTCCACAGGAGGAAGGCTATTGAGGGCACTGTTTATTACATTACATAAGGTCCTCTTTATAAGGCCTCTGAGAAGTTTCCTTCTGATCTTAGTACCAGGAATTGTACTTTTCTTAAAAGTTTGTTTTCAAATTTTATGGGCATAAATTGACCAAGTTTTCCTTGTTTGCATCATCTGTTAAGAAGTTTACAGAAGTATTTGGGCCCTATTGAATATTAGATTTTATATTAGGTTTTATATTTTATTTTGCATTTCTTGCTATATAGTTTATACATCTCTATAAACCACGTTAAATTTTTAAGGGGGAGACAAAATGAAACAAATAAATAAATGGATAAAATTTACATTAATGCATCTCAAAAAAATTTTTTTTTTAATTTAAGGGATCAGAAAAAAGGTCACACGAGAAGTCAAGGGAGAAGAAGGATTTTAAGAATACACAGGCTGGGCGTGGTGGTTCACACCTGTAATCCCAGCACTTTGGGAGACCAAGGCGGGCAGATCACTTCAGGTCAGGAGTTCGAGACCAGCCTGGCCAACATAGTGAAACCCCATCTGTGCTAAGAATACAAAAAAATTAGCTGGGCATGGCGTCACACACCTATAATCCCAGCTAATTGGGAGGCTGAAGCAGGAGAATTGCTTGAACTCTGGAGGCGGAGGTTGAAGTGAGCCGAGATCACGCCACTGCACTCCTGCCTGGGCGACAGAGCAACACTCTGCCAAAAACAACAAAACAAACAAACAAATATATATATATATATATGGATTAAAAAAAAAAAAACAGTAACTCAATTAACTGGAAGAACAGGGGAAGGGGAATTAAGGACAAAAGGGGAAAGAAAAATGAAAGAATGCCCCCAAATAATGTATTTGTAGAAATTAGACAAATGGTAGTACAAAATGACTTTGTGTAAACCTAGTCAAGCTTACCATGTAAGTCACAAAATATTTACAAACACTTCTTATTCCACAGACATCACTCAAAATGGTAAAAATAACATACTGACAGTTGAAAAGAAAATGCAAAATTACTTGATAAAATTGCCAAAGCGTACCAGAAAAACAAAAAACAAGACCAATAGGACTGTTACTGTAACCTGTTTCTTTTCTGAGCTCTCTCCTCACCCATCCCAAATAGTAGAAACAAACTTATGTATGCAACAATCTGAATCTATTAACCTCTCAACGTTCTAAATAATCCAGCAGAAAGTCTAGGTAGGCGTTTACACTCCACAACATGCACAAGTATGTTCTCACTAGATAGCCTCTCTCCATTAACGTCACTGTCATCTTCCCTCACCACCAAGACTTTACAATGCTGTCACTGCTGTATGTTAACCCTAGTTCACAAGTATTATCACCATCGAACCATCTCTACTCAGTAGTTAAATACCTTCCTCCTTATTGTCAGCTTCCTTAAATTTCTTGCTTCCGATGTCCCAGAGAACTCCAAGTTTGTTAGGAGGTTAGGTGAAATCCAGCACTAAAAATATTTCAGGATTAGTCTTATGATTTCCAAGTCCTTGTGTAGGAAATAAACCCCTAGACTACTAAAACTGTATTATCTTTCCACTTCTTTTATCCCTACCTCCCATATATTTGACGTAAAAATTAAAATGCCTTTAGAGAAAGCAGAGTTAAAAAAAAAAAAAAATGCTCACTCCAGTTCTCAGCTAAGAGAAACATTTTTGTGCAAGAGTAGGGTATGACTCTCCAGGACCACAGTGCCACAGCTGACCCATCCCTGCCCAGACTCTGCAACCATCCCCTCTCTATAAATGAACAGCTAATAGTGGGCTGCAAGTAAAAGATGTGACTACCAACAGGTAGACTGATTCAAGCTCCACATGCATCCCTAAGCTACTTCTCCAAAGAGGTATAGGAATTAGCTGCCGGGAAGGAGGTGGGTCAGGTACACATGGAAAGAGAATATTTATTTAAGAAGTCATGGCCCGGGCGGCAGTGGCTCCAAGCCCTGTAAATCCCAGCACTTTGGGAGGCCGAGACGGGCCGGATCAACGAAGATAAGGAGATAGAGACCATCCCTGGGCCCTAACACGGTGAAACCCCGTCTCTACTAAAAATACAAAAAAACTAGCCGGCGAGGGTGGCGGGCGCCTGTAGTCCCAAGCTACCTTTGGGAGGCGAGGCAAAGGAGGAATGGCGTAAACCCGGGAAGCGGAGCTTGCAAGTGAGCTGAGATCGACGGCCACTGCAACTCCAGCCCGGGGGCGAAAGAGCAAGACGTCCGTCTCAAAAAAAAAAAAAAAAAAAAAAAGAAGTCATAAATTTTCAGGAAAACTACAAGTATTCTGAAATGGCCAAAACAGGAAAAATAAATCATTGTACATTTGAAAACAAATGATAAAAGATTTTATATTTAATAAAATTGGTAAGATTTAATTTAATAAAAATTTATAATAAGATGTCAGCCGGGCGCGGTGGCTCATGCCTGTAATCCCAGCACTTTGGAAGTCTGAGGCAGGTACATCATGAGGTCAGGAGTTCAAGACCAGCCTAGCCAAGATGGTGAAACCCCATCTCTACTAAAAATACAAAAATTGGCCGGACATGGTGGCAGGTGCCTGTAATCACAGCTCCTCAGGAGGCTGAGGCAGAGAATGGCTTGAACCCGGGAGGTGGAGGCTGCAGTGAGCCGAGATCACACCACTGCACCCCAGCCTGGGCAAGAGAGCAAGAGTCTATCCAAAAAAAAAAAAAAAAAAAAAGATGTCCAACTTAAGAGTAAAAACATTAAAATTAAAGCAATGAGGTGTTTTTCATCAACCTAGGAAATATTTAAAAGACTAACAGTTAACAGTGCTGGAGAAACTGACACCATTAAATACTGTAGATAAAAAATATACAGTGGTACTAAAAGCAACCTGACAACATGTACAAAATTTTTAAATGTGTATATTCTGTTAAAGAAAGTTTTTGGGAGACTACTATTTTGGACTAGCCTCCTCCACTAGGTCCCAGCAGAAAAGCCCAAACCAGTATTTGGTTTTCTGTTCCCATATTAATTCACTTAGGATTATGGCTTCCGGCTCCATCCATGTTGCTGCAAAGAACATAATTTCATTAAAATGTTTATTTAAATGGGTGAACTAGAGAATAGAGAGCCATGGAGGAAAAACACCAAGTATATAATAGGATATGCACTATGACTCCTTTTTTAAAAACTATGTGTACATGCATGACAGAAGCATGCACATCTAAATGTGGACATCTGCCTGCAACACATGGGAACAAATCCCAGGAAATGGGCTCAATCACCAAACCAGTCTCGTACTGGTCCTGATAGCATTATGTAATTAGCATTATGTAACTACTAAGATGTGATTCCAACAGCATAACCAGGCAATGGTTTTGCCACTATAGTCTAATCACCTGAAATCATACCATGATATTTTCCAGCAACACTCATGCATTCTCCTTGGCCAGAGCATGAAGAAGCAAGCACTCGGGGGGAGGGAAAGCACTATGAAGAGGAAGGTGAGGGGACTTAGCAATGAATGTAGTGTAAAAGAAAAATTGAGAAACAAACAGCATTAACAACAAGGTGATGCAGGGCATGATTAAACAAGGTGTATATGACTGGAAACCAACGCCATGAAATAGCTGACTTCTCATTAGACACAATAATCAACTGTTATGTTTCCTCAGCTGAAAGTTACAGCCCTAGTTTAGTAACAGCTTGGTAGGGGGGAAAGGAAGTGGTTGGTAAAAAGTGGTAAACAAATCCACCTTTTCGCATAATTTGCTTGCATATTAATTTTAAGTCACAACTCATTAGAGAACACTGAAATATCTTAAATTATGTTTTTATCAAAATAACATGTAAACAGAGTAAATCCTAATTTTCTATTTCACCAACTGGGTCACAAAAAAATATTAATGCTGCCCCAGATGAAAATTATCCCAAGGTTAACATGTGCAATTAGCTTCAGTTTCATATATATTTGTTTTAACAGACAGGGTATTGCTCTGCCATCCTGGCTGGAGTACAGTGGTACAATCACAGTTCATCACAGCCTGGAACTCCTGGGCTCAAGAGGTCCTCCTGCTTCCGCATCCAGAGTAGTTAAGACTATAGGCAAGTACTACCACGCTTGGCTAGTATTTTAAATTTTTTTGCAGAGAGAGGGTCTCGCTATGTTGCCCAGGCCAGTCTCAAACTCATGGTCTCAAGCAATCCCTCCCACCTCAGCCTCCCAAAGTGCTGGTATTACAGGCATGAGCCACCATGCCTACCCTAAAATACAATTCTTAACAAAAACCCAAAATGTTCAGAATTTATGGGTTTCCAGGATCAGCAGTTTGCATACAACCAACTTCAAAAACATAGTCAGCACCTAGAAATCCTGAAAGCTAAGTTAACATTAGATCTGATAATCAATTGTCTGTGTCTCCAAAATGCAATACAGAGATAAGAATGCACACCTGATTCCAGAGCACATAATCTGGACCTGGGAACTGTACAAAGCACCGAGGTTAAACTCAGCATAAGAGCTGTTAAATCTATAGATCCTAACAGTGGAAATTCTGCAATCCCAATTCCACTTGATATATTCTTCATCATTCTACTGGCTTGAAGCAGAAATTAATGGGTAAGAGCCTGATGATCTTAACTGCCTACTGCCATAATCAAAACAGAAACCTAGATGTGTCACTTAGCCTCTTTAAGCCTCGGTTTCCTAACCTAAAAGATGGGGTAACAATATACACCCCCATGGGGGTCACTGTAATTAACATAAATGCATGTAAAGCATTTAGTACAATAACTGGCACAAAAACTTGATACATTTTATTGCTGTTGTTACTAGGAATCAATGTATTTATTGAAAAGTATAGATTCTCATCCACAATTTCCAACTGTGGACTTGTCACTAAAAAGTACAAAGATCATGCAAATAGCCTCATAATATGAAAATCATCTTCGGCTCTTCAGCTAAATCTCATTCTTACTGAACCAGCTATGCTGAACTTTGGTTCTCTGAAAGTTCTGTGTTTTCATTAGTTTCAAGAATTGTTATGTGCAGTCATGCATCACTTAACGATGGTATGTCATTAGACGATTTTGTCATTGTGTGATCACAGAATGTATTTACACAAACCCAAATGGTATAGCCTACCATATACCTAAACTATATGGTATAGCCTGTTGCTCCTAGACTACAAACCTGTACAGCATGTTATTCTACTGTTGTACTGCAGGCATCCTAACACAATGGTAAGTATTTGTGTATTTAAAAATACCTAGGCCAGGCACTGGCTCACATCTGTAATCCCAGCACTTTGGGAGGCCAAGCCAAGAGGACTGCTTGAGTCCATGAGTTCAAGACCAGCCTGGGCAACACGGCAAAACCCCGTCTCTACAAAAAAAAAAAAAAATTAGCTGGGCATGGGTGCGTGTGCCTGTGGTACCAGCTCCTCAGGAGGTTGAGGTGGGATGATCACCTGAGCCCTGGGAGGTAGAAGCTGCAGTCAGCTGCGACTGCACCACTGCACTCCAGCCTGGGTGACAGAGCGAGATCCTATTTAAAAAAAAAAAAATCATTAATTAAATAATTAAAAAATAAAATATTTAAACATAGAAAAGTACAGTTAAAACATGGTATAAAAGATTTAAAATGGTACACCTGTAGAGGGCATTACCTGAATGGGCTTGCAAGACTGGAAGTTGCTTTGGGTGAGTCAATGAATGAAGACTCAGTGAATGTGAAGGCCTATGGCATTACTGTACACTTTAAAAACACTATATACTTAGGTTACACTAAATTTATAAGAAAAACATGTCTGTGTTCAATAATAAATTAACTAGCTTACTGTAACTTTTTTTTTTTTTCTTTTGAGATGGAGTCTCACACTCTGTCACCCAGGCTGGAGTGCAGTGGCACGATCTCAGCTCACTGCAACCTTCACTTTCCAGGTTCAAGCAATTCTCCTGCCTCAGCCTCCCAAATAGCTGGGATTACGGGCGTGCGCCACCACACCCAGCTAATTTTTGTATTTTTTGTAGAGGCGGGGTTTCACCATGTTGGCCAGGCTGGCCTTGAATGCCTGACCTTAGGTGATCCACCCACCTCGGCCTCCCAAAGTGCTGGGATTACAGGCCTGAACCACCACGCTGGGCCTACTGTAACTTTACTTTATAAGCTTTAAAATGTTAAAAACTTTTTGACTCTTATAGTAACATTTTCAAACATATTGCATAGCTGTATAAAAAAATGTTTTCCTTATATCCTTATTCTATAAGCTATTTTCTATTTAAATTTTTTAATTTTTTACCTTTTAAATGTTTTTGTTAACAACTAAGACACAAACACAGACATCAGCCTAGGCCTACACAGGGTCAGGATCATCACAATGTCACTAGGAGATAGGAATGTTTCAGTTCTGTTATAATCTTATGGGACTGCCATTGTATACTGGTCCATAGACTGAGAAGTCATTATGCGGTATGTGATTGCACAGCTGACCCTTGAACAAAATGGGTATGAACTGTGTGGGTCCACCTAAATCAGGTTTTTTCAATCACATGCAAATTAAAAATACAGAATTCATGGGATGCAAACAGTTCATATTCACAGGGGCTCTGAGGCTCAGGGCCCAGGCACACTTTTCACATACTCGGGTTCCACAGGGCCTACTGCAGGACTTAAGCATGTGCAGATTTTGATATGGGGGGGGTGTGGGGGAATCCTGGAACCAATCCCTTTGTGGTATGCCCCTGTGTATAATGAGGGATGTCTGAGATGTCTGCATAGTGTTCCCCTTGCTCAGAACATGTTCAATTCCACTTCTCACTCCCAGGCCTTGAACTGATAAATTCCTATTCATCTTTCACATCTCAGTGTAAACATGATATCCTCAGAGAGCCCCTTCCCAAATCCTCTTGTCCAGATTAGGAGTCCCCACCTTATGCTCCTGGAGTACTTCAAACCTCCCATTTCCTACTCACTAAACTACGACCAATGTTATTTAATATATGATTTCCCCAATAGACCAATATACACTTTGAGAGGACAGAGATGGTATCTTATTCATTACTCTATCACCTGTGCTCAGTACATTACAAAGAGCAGAAGCTCTATAAGTATTTGTTGAATTAAATGAATGAAAAAACTGGCCATATTGGTTCATCATAATGTAGTTTTTATTCACTTTGAATACCACAATTCTTGATAAGCTTACTACCTTTGCTCATTCGCATTCTAATAGGATGTTTCAAGTTTAAAGGCTAAATCCCATCTTCAGTACTACCCACTGCATAAAATTTAGCTCTCCTACTAGGACAGAACCAGGCTTATCATGTTCTATATTTTTAATAAATGCTCAGGTAAGCCGAACTGATCAAAATATCTGTTATATTTACTGGTCTTCACCCAAAAGATGTTTGTGAATACTTCCAGCTTAAAAAGAAAAAAAAAGTTATGAAAACTATTTATCTAGCCCAGTCCATAATTTTACCAATAAGAATCCTACGGGTTGGAAAAGTTTAGTGATTTATTCAGGATCAGAAAGCTATTATAGTTCATGCTAAAAGCAGAATAAGGATCCAAGTCTCCTAATTCTCAGTCTGTCTTTCCAGTATAGGGCCTTTCTGGTGCATTAATTGAAAACCATTATTCAAGGTATGTTAAGTATGTTAAGCAATAAATAATCTTGAAGTGCAACAAGTAATCATTTAATGTTACCAAATCACCTCTAGAGCTTTTTTAAAGTATGGATGTTCAGACATCTACTGTATTAGAAATTGGGCCTTCTCATGTTGAAAAAGTTCCAAGGGTGATTCTTGTCACAACAAAGATTGAGAACCACTAATTCCATCAACCAAGCATTCATTATTTGTTGAATGCCTAGGCCTACTCTGTCCCTACCAGTATGTTCCTGCACTCAAAGTTCTTAGGACAAGATTTACTTACATAATCAATTACAGAAGAAAATAGGACTGTGTATAATGAAGTGCTGAATTGGGTAACTGAACACAAATTAAGTACTAATTTCAGAGAAAGTATGACAGGAGCTCAGATTTGACAGATGGCTATTTGTGGAGATAAAGAAATGGACAGACAGGTCCCTTAAGATAAATAAGGACAAAAGTTTTCAAGTCATGACCAGCAGAAGTCCTAAGGATCCTGTGAAAGTGCCTCAAAAGCTACTGTGGAAAGGAGGCGGAAAATGCTTTTCTTGCTCCAACGTCCAATTTTAATAAGAACAGCTCCACTTTTGCCCTTAAAAAAGAACACCAAAGTTTCAAGTTTGAAATCCCTTATTTTACAAATGTAATTAAAAAAAAAAACGCATGGTGAAGTAACTTGTCCTAAAGTTACAAAGCTAATTAGTGATAGAGAAGCCAGGTCTCTGAATACCAGTACTTTTTTCACGACCATACCTTACACCATGGCCTTCCAATGGAGGAAAAAGTGTGAGTAAAGGTTCACACACAACGTCCCACACACACTGACCTGACTAAAACACTGGGTGCACTTTCAGGTCACGTGTCTCAAACTGGGATTGAGGTTGCGAGGATGGTAATGGGAGAAAGTCTCAGGCAAGTCTCAGGATAAATTATAGCCATCCTCCCAAGACAGATCTTCAAATTTTAGAGAGATTTCTTAAAAAATTAAAACCTGATAATATGCTGTATTTGTGGTAGAAATGGAGAATAAGGGAACTTCCTTGGTGGAATTGTTGAGTCATGCTATTTAAGGAAGCAGTAAAGATAAGAATGCATAGGCAAGGGTGGGGGCTAGATAAAAGAATGCCCTGAAATCAAGAGAAGTCTGTATCTGCTTCAATGCAACACCTCCACTGTATAAAGTTTTCAGAAGAGTACTAGAAGTGTCCATTCCTCCTAAGATGCTGGCTGCTCCAAAAAATGAACAACCTACAGTCAGGGGCCCCACAAAATCCATCAGTTGCTAAAGCTTCTGCTTCTCTACAGCAGCACAAGTAATAAAATTCCTGATTTTACTCCTGTGCTCATGTAAGAAAAACTATTAGAGAGTTACTTTAAAAATGATTCTGCTATCAATTTGTTACTCCCCACAGCATCCCTCTAACACTGGTATTATCACCATCGTATTGTTGAAGAAAATAACCTTAGAAGACAGTGCCAAAGCCAAAATGAGATATCTAGAATTTACAATGTTCAGATTCAATACTCAGTCCACACGCACAGTGGCATGAGCATCTCAACCCTAGTATTAATCAAACGTTTAATTCACTAAAAAATTTTCAATTTTCACAAAGAATCTACAACCTAGTAAGACCCACCCAAACATGTCTCACATGACATGCCAAAGTGAATCCACTGACTTACTCCCCAAACGGCTCCTTCTCCCAACATCGTTACATCTGCTTATGGTAATGCTCTTTTCTGGATAACCTAAATTCAAAACCTTGATCATCTCTTTGCATCTAATTCGTTGCTAAACACTTTAAGGGCTCTGATCATGGCACTGTCCATACAAAAAAAAAAAAAATTAAAAAACAATTCAGTGACTTCCTGCTGCCTAGCAAATAAAATCCAAACTCTTACACCAACACAAAGGATTCAGAGCTCTCCACAATAGAGCCCCAAAGTGCCTTAATACACAGCCTAAATAACAGCTAACCTGGAAGTCTTGCTATTACCCACACTTAACGCTTATAAAAACACATGACCTTGAGAAAGTCACTTAATCTGAGTTTTATTTTACTCAACTATAAAATGGGTATAGTAACGCTTGCCTGAAAGGACTGAGGTAATGAAAATGAGAATGTGGCTATAAATTTTAAAGGACTATAAAAATACAGACACTATCATTATGTCACGGTTATGGTAATGTTATTTATACCTGCCTTGCTCCAGAAAGGATGTAAGGTGGCCCACATAAAACAAGATAAAAAGAGTTTAAAGATGAAAACAATAAAAGAAATACAAAACAAATGTATGGACAAAAAATGGATCTACTAATCAGGCTAACAAAAATGTAAACATAATTGCCTATGCATGTGCTTTTCAGGTTAATAATTTGACCTAAACATTGTAGTTTGATTTGAAAAGGAAACTAAGTCAATTAGACAATTCAGTGTCCATGAGACTAAAAACAAACAGTTTCCACTGTAAAGACCAGGCAAGAATTTCTCCCAAAGGTCCTTATTCCATGTAATGTAATTGGACAATATCCTCAACACCTTTATCACGGCTTATTTCATAAATCATTAGAAAGTCTCTTGAGGTCAAGTAATTTTTAAATTATGTTTGTATCTCTAGTAGCACCTACAGTAATTAGTTAATAAACCAAATACTTCTATATAATGGTTTCTATGATCTAATCTCTCCCTTCCTGTTTCAAACCATCTTGCACACCACCACATTACTCCTATCATTTTTATCACACCAGTCCCTATTTCAAAATCCTCCAACAGCTTTCCTGCACATAGAACAAATGCTTCCTCATTCTTTACCTATACATCACAATGTTGAACACAACCTCCCCTGCAATGGCCTTCCCTGTATTCCCATTCCTCTAAATTCTTTTTGCCCTTTAAAGCTTGGTTTAAAAGTCTCACCTTCTACACAAAGCCTTCTCTGACTGACAGCAATGGGGCAGGAGGAGAGAGTGGGAGGCGGGAGACAGTCAGAAGTCTTGTGTTCTTATCTGTTACTGAATAGTTAAGTGACTGTGGGCAAGTCACTAAACCATTGTGAGAATATTTCCTCATCTGTGAAGCAAAAGCTTTAGGAAAGATTATATCAAAATTACCTTCCAGCTATAATATATTCTAGGATGCTCTGGCTCTTTCAAACTTGGACACACCCTGATCTATTCTCCGATCTTCATTATCTGTTACATATTTTAATATGTAATTACATACATTGTTTTTCAATTTTTCCCGCTTAAGTAAACATACCAACTCCTCTGCAGCAGTCATATTTCCTTGTTATCCCCAGACTACAGGCATAGGACCAGGTACATAGCAGATACCCTTTATAAACTAGGATGGTAACTATCTTAAAACATTAATTATAATATTGCTTGCTGCAATATGAATCAGCCAAAAAAGGTTGTATTTTTCATTAAGCAGACCACTAAAATAAGCGTACTAAAACAAGACAACACCTAAGTCACTTATCCATATAAAACTATATTCCCTTTAGGCATCAGTGCAACTCCATTAAGGTGATCAATGTTTAAGCAAAAATGAGTCTTTTTAACACACAGCATATTGTTCATTTTCCAGCCATTCCTGTTTATATCTTCTATTGCAAAGAGAAAGCTCAATAGAGGGGTTTGGAAACCCTGCCATGATAATAATAATTATTTTATTGATTTAATTTCATATACAATTTCTATATTCCAACATAAAAAGCATAACGTTACAAAGAATTATGAAATAAATAATGTGATAAATTGCACTTGCTATGACTTTCAATATTAAAGACTTAGTAAAGCTACTACAAACACTTAGCTTTGTGCAATGTGAACACTGGCTTTTAAAAAAAAGTTAGTATAATGTATCCTCTCCGGATAAATGTCCAGGAGTTCCAGTAGTTTAAAAGAAATCTGGGCCAGGTGTGGTAGCTCATGCCTGTAGTCCCAGCACTTTGGGAGGCCACAGTAGGACTGCTTAAGGTCAGGAGTTTGAGACTAGCCTAGGCAACAGAGCAAGACCCTGTCCCTTAAAAAAATTAAAAATAAGATAAAATAAATAAATAAAAGATAATCTGATAAATCTAGAGGTTTGCCGATTCCTCTTTTGCTCAATTACTAGTCCTATAAGCAAAATGTAGGCAACACTGAAAACTTGAGTATTTGCTTAATTGGAAAAAAAAAAAGTAAATAAATAAATAAAACCCAAAACAAAAGAGCTCTATTAGTCATTGAGTACATATCAGTGCTCAAAAAATTCACACCCCATAGTAAAAACACAACAGAACCCCATAACCATAAGCACTCTAGGCAAGGAGCATCTTCAAATCAGGCTCCACTCATGCTATTTTTGTTTCCATTGTTATTACTGCTGAAACAGTTTATAAGAGCTCATCACCTGTTCAGAACACAGAAATACTTCGGTACCAACAAACCAATTTATTCCTAAGAATTAAAATCTACAGTTACTCAACTATCTTTACTTATGAAATATCAATAATGCACAAACATGTCCAGCAAAAGCTGCATAAGGAAACTGTTACATCTGTGAACCTTAATTATTATCCCTTTCAACCACTCAAAAAGATACTTACATCCTTTAAGCAACACAGTAAGAATTAAGCAAAATGGTGACTCAAAGTTATCCCCAAAAAAGGAAAAGGAAAAAATTTATGCAGAAAGGGTACAGAAATTCAAAGCACATATGTCACTGAATCAAATCGACAACTTTCAACTCTAATGCCCAAGAAATAGTAACTGCGTTTGTTCAGGCATTTAGCATTTAAGGAGGGATCAGAAACAAGAACATGGGTGACCAAAAGGAGGCATGTTTTATCTGTGACCTGGTCTGTTCCCTAAACACAAATTATTTGAATAGTGCTAAATTCAAATGCAATCACTTTCACTAGGAAAAACACATTCCTGCTTAAAATCAGGCTTCATAGCAAGTCTTTACTAATCACAAAACTGTGTAATTAACACAATTATATAAAGGCAAATTAATGAGTCACACAATATTATTTTAATGGTGCTTGAAAGACTAATATGCAAAAATTACAACTATGGGGTTTCAACATCAAAAAACAAAACAAAAATAGCCGGTAACAGCAAGGCAATCACTACTACATAATATTACAGTCTTCCCAGTACAAAGGAAACATTCATGAAAATGAGTGACCAACTTAAAAAACACAAATAAATTCAAGATGAAGGAATACAGATTCAAGAAACAGGTCAAATATTTCAATTTGTAATAGGAAATACTTAACATTCAAATTTCCACTTCTGTTATTTTAGAACCACCTGCCTAAGATATTCAAGGTTCTATTAAATATCTTCAGTGGCTTGAGAAGAGCAATGTAACATTTTGAGCCCTGAACTTACTTCAAAATCCACTAACCAGATGAATGGCAGATTGACAATTACTTCAAACTAAGGCAGCAATGAAACACGTTACATTTACACTGCTTTATACTACCTATTGATGCAGAGAATAGTAAATTTAAAATATGGCAGAACACTACACCTGAATTCATTTAAACCCAAATAATAGCCACTGTTTGTTTTTTCCTTGTCTACTGGGATTTTTGACAAGGAAAGGAATTACAAACTAATTTGAGGGAAGAGGTTAAAAATTACTCTTACAGTAATGGTTTGGAAGCAGAACAGTCCTTTAGAAATCAAAAACAGTTGGTCAGCAGTCACATGAATTTTCAAGACCTTGATTCAAAAGTATCATTATAATTAATAGGTGGGAGAGTTAAGAAAGTGACAATGAGCCAGGTGTGGTGGCTCACACCTGTAATCCAGCACTTTAGGAGGCCGAGGTGGGTGGATCACTTGAGGTCAGGAGTTCGAGACCAGCCTGGCCAATATGGTGAAACCCCACCTCTACAAAAAATACAAAAATTAGTCGGGCGTCATGGTGTGTGCCTGTAGTCCCAGCTACTCAGGAGGCTGAGGCAGGAGAATCGCTTGAACCCAGGAGGCAGAGGTTGCAGTGAGCCGAGATCGCACCACTGCACTCCAGCCTGGGAGACAGAGCAAGACCCTGTCTGGAAAAAAAAACAAAAAAATAAAGAAGAAAGTGACAATGGATTTCCTAGAAATACGCAGGAAGCTACTTGACAGATGTAAAAGCAGACAGGCAGGTTATAAACTCATGTGGGTTCAAAAGTAACCTAAAATACTCTATCAAATTTGGATCACAAATTCAAGTTAGAAATAAAGCACAGCAATTTTATCACATTCTTCAGAATCTGAATCATCACCTTAAAATAAACTAATTAAAATTAGAGAAACATCTTACAAGAAAATCTATTAATATGTCAAAAATTCCAAGTGCAATCACTGTTGCAATGGAACAATTTTAAAAATCACTAATCAATCAAAAGAAAATGAACAAACTAGTCCAAACTAAGATAAATCCAAAAAGAATTCTGAATTTTAAAAAAACTGTTTTCAAAGCACATGCTTTCCTGTAAATATCTACCTTATTTTCAACATTATCATTTCCACCTAAAAGAATACATAGCCCTCATTACTCACTGAAATGGATTCTAAGGCAAATGGTCGCTCCACTAGCCTAAGCCATGCTCTGATTAAGAAACACAGTTTCTTACAAAAGTTTAGGAGACCACAACAAACATATCTAAAATAAGCATTTATACGGGTCACTTCTATGATTATCTAAAACCCAAATACTCCATTTGATAATTTTGAGGAAATGAATTTTTACAATAGCATTAAAAGTGAACCAAAATATAAGGCCAGTTAACAACATCCATCCTCTTCTGTATTACAAAAACTGTAACAGTGAAATTTTGTTTGTAAAATCCAATGTACGGTTTATCATTTTGTATAAAATATCTACAGCCTCAGTAGTGGTTAAATTGCAGCTATAAAGGAAATTGTCCCGAGATAAATGGTTTCCCTACGAGAAGGCTTCACTGCTACACTTCACCTCAGGACAATAAATCAAATTAACTGCACCTTGTCCTCTGTCCAATGACATCATCAGTTTGACCACATCTTGGGAATCTGGTGCAAAAACATATGCTATTTAAGGCATGAAATTATATTACTGCTTTTTGTCCATCCAACCTCATACTTCAGGTCTCTGAAGCAGTCATTCACCTAAAGGTTCTCTGAAAAGCTACAGATTTTTTTTTTCCTGCTGCATTCAGGGCCTACCTACTGTGAGTGAAAGAAGAAAAATGGTGAGAACTGGTTATCTGAAATTAGCTTGTGTTTAGTCCATCAAACCTAGAATTTTGTTACAGATTAAGCTTAAGATCAATGTCCCACAAAATACATAGCTAGCCACTCACCAAACTGTCTTAACATAATTTCAAAGGTTTAACACATTAGTGTTAAACCCCAGTCCTCTAATACTTCCCTCAACTACGCAGCGGTAAACATCCACCAATGAGAGACAACACCAGTCACACTCACACTCACACACATCCCCTACACAAAATTAAAATGTTAAAGAAAATTTTACCCCAGGAAAGACCAAAAATCAAAATTACTGTTTCCTCTAAACAGTAAAAGTTAATCTGCCTCTCACAGGCCAACTGTCCTAAGTCTAGATAAAACATAAAATCAATTCTGACAACTTAAAGAAGAGGGGCGGGTGTGCTGGGAGGAGAATAAGTTCCAAGATCAGGGTAAACACAATGCCTGTGTTTATTCTTCTTTTTTCGCTCATTTAACCATGACACAAATACTCAAAGAAAACATAACCCCATTTTTGTTTTCAGTAATGCTACAATTAAAATAAGCAAGTCTATGACAATGATAGCACAAAATTTACGTCAGCTCCATTTTAAATTAGAATGAAGATGTTCGAAAGGGAGCACCACAGCAAGAAATTATGAAAGTGTTAATTGGAATTTCTAATATTTAGCTACTCCACAACTCTTAGAGGAAAAGAAAAATGTCTCAGTTTCACAAATACTGCAGATCTTTACAAAGCCTTAAAGTATTTAACATGGGGGTGGGGAGCAACCGGGGTACCCATCCCCAAAACAAAGTGATTTGGATTAAACCGAAATAAATTTCATAGGCTCTGAAAATGAAATACAGGACAGATTTTTTCCCCTAGGCCCAATACTACTGCAAACTATAAGAAAGTCTTTTAAGAGAAAACAAACCATATCAGAGTTGATACTTAGCTAGGAGCTGTTTTAATGCTGCAAAGCCCCAAGAGAGTTTGTTTTGCCCGCGGAGGAGGGGAAAGTGTGTGGAAGTTGGTGGAGGTAGTCATTTTGGTTATTAGTAAATAAATCAAGCAGCACAGAACATGAGGCCTAGGCAACTGCTAGAGGAGCCAAGGCCTAGCTTTCCCCCTCTCTTCCCAGCACGGCCTGGGTTTGATCTCAGAGCCCTGTGGATTGCCAAGGAAAAAAAAAGAATCATATCGAACCACAAAAGCACATGGGGCGAATGTAAAATATAAACACGGCGTTGGGCTGTGAGTGGCTGTTATTAAAGGTCTGAATTACTAAACATGAGAGGCGGGGAAAGCCAGGCGGCCATTTCAATAATATAAACCTCCCCGAATTAGACATTATTCAAATGAGAAGAGGTTCGGCTAAGCAGAGAGTAAAGACGACCCAGCACCCAGCGAGAAAACACCGCCACAGAAGAAGGGAGGGGGATCCCCGTCCCTCCCCACCGACTCCCAGCAGGAGAGAGGAAATCGAGATCAACTTGTCAGGCCAGCCCATTCTGGGGCAGGAGGGCAGCCCTTTACATTCAAGTTCTCGGGAGGCCTCTGGGAGCTTCTAGGGCCTCGGAGCGAGAGGCCCCGGAGGGCCACCCGCCCCGTGCGTCCCGGTCAGGCGCAGGGGGTGTGGGGAGCGGCGTAGGGGGGGGCAGCGGGGAGGGGCAAAGGGAGACGGAGGTCAGACCACGCCAGGCACCTCCAGCCCAACTCGCCCGCGAAGCCCCGGCGGACGACGCAAAGGGGCTGCCGGCCGCCGGCCAGGGGCGCGCGGGCCGCCCCAAAGAACATCCCCTCGGAAGGAACTTGTCCCAAGGACCCCTTCCAACCCAGTCCACCCCCTAGGGGGGCGACGCTGACCCCTGCGCGGGTTCCCCACCCCCGCCGCCCCAGGCCATCTCTTAGCGCCCACGACCGCTCACCCCTACCCACCTAGAGAGCAGGCCTGGCTTGGGTCAGGCCACCACACCGGGGACCACTGGGGCGCGGCCGAGGTGCCTGGGGCCGTGACCCCCGGGCTCAGCCCCGCTTGGACCCCCGTGCGGTGGCGGGGCGCGAGCAGGGAGCTCTCCCCGCGCGCACCCCCGGTTGCCCTGAGGGCCGCCCCCGAGGCGGGCAGCGCCCGGCCGGGCCCGCTCCGCTCCCGGGGAAAGACGCGTGCGGGTGTCCGGCCGCCGGGGTCCGTCCGGCCCCGGCCGCCTCCCCGGCATTGTGCCGCCGGCCGACTCCATCCCCCTCCACGCCCCACCCCGCGCCGGTTCGGCCCCAGTCGGGCCCGCCCGCGCCCCCACTGCGCCCCGCCAGCCCCAGCAGCTATGAATATGTAAAATGTCTTTATTGTCCCTCGTGCCTCTCCCTCCTGCCCCGGCCCGTCGCCCCGCCGCGGACCCGCTCGGGTCGGGAAAGGCGGCTAGGAGCGGCAGCGGCGCCGGCCGGAGGAGGAGGAGGGCCGGTGCCAGGCGGGCGGGCCGGGCGGCGAAGCCGGCGGCGGGGTGGGCCAGGGGCAGGAAGGAGGGCGGTGATCGCAGCCCGCCTTTGCCCCTTTCCTTCCCCTCCGCCCTGGCCGCTCCGAGTATCTTCCCCCTCCGCTCGGCGCCCGGCGGGGCCTCCGTGCCCCGGCCCCCCATCTCCCCCGCCGTTAATTATAATAATCTGATGTACTAATAAATTATGCTAAGTCGCGGGGGGGGCAGCGGGAGCCGGGGTTGAGTATGAATATGAATATGTAAAATGCTGTAATGATTACCTGCTGCTGCTGCCGCCGCGGCTGAACTCTCATCTTGACTCGCTGCTCCTCCGTCCGCCATTTTGAATATTTTAACCAAAATCGCCCGGTCGATAAACCCTCCCTCGCTCTGTCTCCCCTCCCCCCTCCCGCCCTGCTTGCCTCCTCCCTCCTCTCCGCCCCCTCCCGCTCCTTCCTCTCCCCGGGCGCGCGCCAGGGGGCGCGCGAGGCCGGCGCTGTTCGCCCCGGCCCCCTCAGAAGAGCTCCACCCCCGTCCCGCGCTCTGCGCACGCGCCTTCGGGCCGCTGTGGCCCTTCTGTAGCTAAAGCAGCGCCCTCAATCTGCCAGTCACCCCTTCGCTTAGTTTTTCGTCTCGGCTCTGCGCATGCGCGCCTTTCTCCATGCGCCTGAAGTGTGGCCGGCGCATGCGCTCCCTCTAGCTCGGAACCAGATTATATAGTGCCCTGGGCGTTTGTGTCGTCTTAAGACTTCTCCCTTTTCCTTCCGCCTTGCCTCCCTCCCGGCTTCGCTCCGGTCTCCCCCAGTGGCCTGTGGCATTGTAAATGCAGGGCAAGGAGCACAGCGGCCAGGAGCGTGGGGGCGCGTGGAGGGGCAGTGGGCGGCCGGCGTGCCCTGTGCTCCGTACTTTCTTCAGGCTTTCCGCGCAGTTGAAACATTGGCAACAATGGAGAAGCCGCTCCTCGCTAGGTAATTTCCGGCCCTCTGGGCAGGTAGAGGCGGAAACTACCGCAGCGGGGGCTGGGCATGAGACACCTGCTGAGCCACATGCGGGCCTCCCGCTTTAAATTTGAATCCGAACTAATCCCCGCCCCCGGCTCTGCCAATGCAGGAGACCCGGCCCCGGCAAACGCGAGGGGGAGTGTCCTGTGATTGTTTTAATTAGCCCTAAATCTCTTCTGCTCTACTTGCTTCTAACGCCCAGCTGGCTTCCTCGGCAACTAGGCGTCTTATTAAGTCGCTAATTTCCGCCCTACCCTTCTTTTCTGCCTTCACGCCCCTCTGACGTCGCTCCCCCCGATCGAAACAGACCCCGTCTTCTGAGGCTTTCCCCTCCTTTTTCCCGCCTTGGAACACCCTTTAAAACCTAGCCGTAAGCTGATAACTAATAAAAATGTCGAAATCAACGTAACTTCATCGTGAATTTTATTTTACTGTGTTTCTCACAGTAAATATGGTACTGGGGAAAGGTTTCCCGTTGCACGTATCTTTCTTGGTAACTAGTCATAATGTTGCTGAGTTTTCTTTATCTTAAATGGTGAAATTCCCAGGACAAAGTCCCAGGTCGAATTATTTTACTAGTTCTTAAAGCCCTGAGGTTTTTCTAGGCTTGTTTTTTTGTTTGATTTTTTAGAATAAAAAGAGGTGTATTTCATGGTAAGCAAAGTTTTGTGTGTGTTTTTTTTTTAATCAGCTCTAGTTAATCTGTCTTGAGAGAGATGACTGAAGCTTAAATTGGGTAGAATTGTCGGTTCTGCACTTAAAAACAAAACTGATTTCCAAGTGAGAGCAATTATTTTAACGGCTAAAGTTTTAGTCATCCTATCATGCTTGAACTCCTTTAACTGTGCAAGTACAGTTAAAGCTATGGTCAGTGACAGGCAACGATTTGGGGATGGGATTGATTTATTCGTGGTAATTAAGCTTTAAGGTGTGTGTATGAGTGTTTGAACCAAGTAATTAGACCGTCCTGTAATCTAATTATTTCGAGCCACACCAACAAGCACACTTAAGGAAATATTTAACTAGTTAATCTGGAAATATGGCCTAAGTTATATTCACCAGCATTACTGTGAGAGAAGTCTCAGAATCGTCAACCTTATTGGAAATAGTTAAGTACTATGCCCCTGCTCTGGGGGACACAAATTTGAAATCATCTCCACTAAGAAAAAGAGCTCAAATACCCTTATTTAATTTCCTAGCTTCTGTTTAATCCTAGTTTTGCTCTTTGGTTCAAAAAGTAAATTAATATGACCTTTGGAAAGTCACTGAAGCTAGTGTATGTGTTATGCATTCTTTACTGTTTCACTTCTATAAAAGGAAATTTTCATGGAAAGGATTTTATTTAAGGAAGGATAGTTCTGTGAGAACAAAATAGCTTAAAATAGACTGTATCAAAGTTTCTTTTCCTCCTGATGAGATATTTATGTTTCCTTCTAACTGTCCCCAGTGCCTAGCACAATGCCTGGGCATAGTAGGTGTTCATATTGGTTGAAGAAAAATAGTAAATATACAGTTATATATGTTAGGATTATTTGTAAAATTAATGTAGTCTTTTGTTCAATAAAAAATTGTAAACATCTGCATTCTTCCTTGAACTTACTAGGTGCTAAAGATAGGAAAATGTGTAAGACACTACTTTGACCTCAGCAAACTCACATATATCACTAAAAAAACAAACAAACAAAAAACCTTACAATACCCTGGGAGGTAGAAACTCTTTATCCCAGTTATCTAGGATGGGAAGATTGAGGCATAGAGATGTCAGGTAACTTGCCCAGTGTCACACCACTATTAAGTGTTAGAGCTAAAATTCAAACACAGGCCGGGGACCATACTCTTAACCACTACAGTAAGTTATTTGCTTTGGATCAGGCAAAATCTTGGAGATACATATGTTAGGCTGTTCATGCATTGCTATAGAGAAATACCTGACACTTGGTAATTTATAAGAAAAGAGGTTTAATTGACTCATGGGTCTGTAGGCTGTACAGGAAGTATAGCACTGGGAAGGACTACTTCTGGGGAGGACTCTGGAAGCTTACAGTCATGGTGAAGGCCAAGAAGGAGCTTGTACATCACACAGGAGAACAGGAACAAGAGAAAGAGTAGGAGGGTAGATGCCATACACTTTCAAAGGATCATGTCTTACAAGAACTCCCTGTCATGAGGACAGCACCAAGGGATGGTGCTAACCCATTCATGAGAAATCTACCCCAATGATCCAGTCACCTCTGTATTAGTCTGTTCTTGCACTGTTATAAAGAAATACCTGAGATGGGATAATTTACAGAGAGGTGTAAGTAGCTCCCAGTTCCACAGGCTGTGAGATACACATTTAAACAACCAGATCTCATGAGAATTCACTGTCACCAGAACAGCAAGGGGGAAATCCACCCCCATGATCCAATCACCTCCCTCCAGGCCCCACCACCAAAATTGGAGATTATAATTTGACATGAGATTTGGTGGGGACACAGATTAAACCATTATCAGTACATATAGTTCAGTATAGGAAGGGAACACATTAACAAACAATGTCCTTGTATATAATGTCATAATAAAAATATAGGCCAGGTGCAGTAGTCACGCCTAAAATCCTACCACCTTGGAAGACTGAGGCAGGAGAATTGCTTGACACCAGGAGTTCAAGACCAGCCTGGGCAACACAATCCCTGTCTCTACAAAAAGCAAAAAGTTAAGGTGGGTGTGGTGGCACACACCTATGGTTCCACTTCCTTAGCTCCTTGGGAGGCTCAGGTGAGGGATGAGGACTGTTTGAGGGCAGGAGTTCGAGGCTGCAGTGAGCTGTGATGGTGCCACTGCACTCCTGCCTAGGTGACAGAGTGAGACTCTGTCTCAAAAAAAAATGCTTTTAATAAATAAATACAAATAAAAAGGTGTAAGTGGATGAGAACTTCACTTCACATAGAAACAAAGAGCAGCTCTATTATAATTGCCAAAAAGTAGAAACAATTCAAATGTTCTTCATATGAATAAATAAACGAACATTCATACCACGGAATACTACTCAGCAATTGAAAAAAATGAACTACTGTCATATGCAACAACTTCAGTGAATCTCAAAGGCATTATGCTGACTGAAAGAAGCCAGTCTCAAAAGGTTATATACCATGTACTATATGGTTCCATCTATATGACATTAAGGAGATAACAAAACTATAGTGATGGAAAACAGATCAGTGGTTGCCAGGAGATAGTTAGGAAGATGTAATTATAAGGGATAGGCACAAGGGAAATTTGGAGGAGGAGGGTGGTTAATGGAGTTGTTCTGTATCCTGAGTGTGGTAGTGGTAACACAAATCTGTACATATAGTAAAATATACATGGCACAGTAGTGCAGGTGAGTGGTGGTTACTTCTGCCTAGCTGTTACCAGTACTGGATGGATGTTCCTTAGTAACAGCCCTAAAGTATCAACAGGAATGTGTTCCATCTGTCTGCTAAAGTGCGACACACAGGCTCCCTTGCAGCTAGGCGTGGCCATGTGACAAAATTTTGACTATTGAATTATAAAGAGTTAATTTGGTGGGATTTCTGGGAACGCTTTTTAAAGAAGCAAGTTTTGGGAGGCTGAGGCGAGAGGATTGCTTGAGGCCAGGAGTTCAGGGCCGGCCCTGGCAACATATGAGACCATGTCTCTACAGAAAATTTTAAAATCAGCTGGGTATGGTGGCACATGCCTGTAGTCTCAGCTACTTGGGAGGCTTAGGTGGGAGGATCACTTGAGCCCGGAAGGTTAAGACTGCAGTAAGCCTTAATCTCACCACTGCAGTCCAACCTGGGTGACACAGCAAGACTCTCTCAAAAAAATAAAACAAGCAAGTTTGTTCTTCCTCTTTTTTTCTCTTCCTGCTGCCCAGAATGCAGATGTGAAGACTGAAATACCTGCAGTGTTCTTGGGCCTTGAAGTGCCATTTTTTTCAAAAGACCACGGCCTGTTAGGAGCAATTAGCAGATCAGACCTTCACAGAGGGAAGCACAGGACTGGGATTGGCACAGCCTTCCTTGTACTGGAGTTAACTCTTGGTGCTACCACATGGTTTTGTTAAAGGGGAATCTAGTAGACACTGGAAATGTATTTTTTTTTTTTTTTTTTTTTTTTTTTGAGACCGGAGTCCCTCGCTCGTCGCCCAGGCTGGAGTGCAGTGGCCGATCTCAGCCACTGCAAGCTCGGCCCTCCTGGTTTACGCCATTCCCTGCCTCAGCCTCCGAGTAGCGGAACTACAGCGCCCGCCACCGTCGCCCGCTATTTTTTGATTTTATAGAGACGGTTCACCGTTACCAGGATGGGGGGGGGGCTCGATCCCTGACCCATGATCCGCCGCTCGCTCCAAAGTGCTGGGATTACAGGCTGAAGCCACCGCGCCCCGGCCGGAAATGTATTTTAATGATTATAATTGCCTTAGGTGACTAAATTAAAATTATCACTTTTATAAACATCCCCAACATTTCACCTGTTCATAAAGATGAACATTCTAATCTAGCAAATTAATTTGTGGCCTAGGGATGCATTTCATAACTAATTAATCTTACAGCAGAGGCTTTCAAACTATGTTCCATGAAGTCCTCAGTGCCAGCCTTGATGAAAAACAAGCCCTCTACGTCCCCTTCAGCCAGAATGGTTCTGCTTTACCTGTATTGGAGTTCAAGATGAGATTTTGTTTAAAAACATGATTATCACTGCATATATATATGTGTGTGTGTGTATGTGTGTGTGCATATATACATATCTAGAAGTATATAAAATCAAGAAAAAAAAAGGATGCCATTACTCTTTAGCATTTTATTGATACTTTGGCAAGGGTAAAAAGTAAATGAAATTAAATAATTGGTACAAATATTGGGAAGTCATAGAAATTGTCATTTTTATGTGTAAGTTATTGTCTATGTAGAAAATACAAGAAAATCAATTGAATCATTGTTAGTATAGATAAAATACACAAGTAATTTCATATCTATATTTTATATATATATAATGAAATATACTTTCTTGGAAGATTCAACCAAGGTGCATATACTATAAATACATCAAGCTTAAAGGTGCATATACTATAAATACTATTGAGCAAGCTTGGCAAAAGAAACTTTAAAAAGTTTTCAAGCCAGGCATGGTGGCACATGCCTGGAGTCCCAGTTACTTGGGAGGCTGAGGAGGGAGCTTTGCTTGAGTCCAGGAGTTTGAGACTAACCTAGGCAACATAGAAAGAGACTGTCTCTTAGAAAAAAAACAAAGTTTTCAAGATAAAATGATGGTGACCATTGGATATGAAGCACTGGGACCCTCATCTCCTTTTTGTCCATGTCTTACAGTGTATCCAGTTTTTCCAAGGAAGATTTTGATCCTGCCTCAGATATTTCCATGGTCTTTCCCCCTTGAGCAGGTGGAGAGGCCTTCTACTAAATTAATGAATATAAACTGATCACATGCCTTAACATTCATAAAAGGATGTCACACTGACTATAGCTGACTACTGTAATTTATGTTCCTACCATTAATGTACAGTGGAGAATATTTCTACTTCTCGGAAATCTTTACAATTCATTGCTTATCAAAAAGCTCAATATCACTTATGGAGAACTATCTGATGGATACATAGCCATTTTCTCTTCTAATTCAGAGTCAGCAAATACTGTATATGACACTGCTCTTGCTACTTACTGTCCCTTCCATGCCCCTGGGCAACTTCTTTAATCCATAACCCTTTCTTATGCTGAGCCTAGACTCTTGCTCAAACATGATTCTACCCAACCAGTGCTTTGAGCAGCCATTGGCATCTCCTCAGCATTGGCATGCAATATAAAATCCATTTGCTATTTCACCTCTAGATACTCTTAAAAGCCAAACTGTCAGAAAGCCATGCACTTGAAATACATCATTTTGTCCCCTGTAAGATTCTTTCCTAGAATCGTACTTTGGACTTATGTCATCAGCCTACATTAAAATCATTAGAAGAAAAAACTCTTAGAAGTTATCATATTTACTGTAGGGGTGTTGTTGGAATATCTGTCCTTTTTCTGAGGATTACTTTTAGCATCTGAAGGCAGAGGTTAAGTAACTTGCCCAAGTTTACACATTAAGGTCAGAACTGGGAATTGAACCAAAGATTGCTTGATTCCATATCCTCTGTTCCTTTCTTCTCTGAGCGCCCAGATTTGTTCACCACCTTAGCTGCCAGCTCCTGCCCCAACCTGCCTTCCCCTCGCATCTAGACATTCAATCCTTCACTTCGTTTCCATGCAATGAGGTGCCTATTTTCCCCCCTACATTTATTGACATTTCTGCCCTTCCTGTTTTTTCCTGCCTCTTTTTATTCTTCCTCATAAGTGTTCTCTAGATAAACTCTCCCTGCATTTACTCAACAACCCATTACAGTCTGACATCTGCTCCAGTGATTTTCCTGAAATTACTTTATTGGAAACCACTGATGACCTCCTAACTGCCAGATCTGATGACATCTTCACTCCTCATCTTGCCCCATCTCTCGGCAATTTGACAATGTTGATCGTTCTTTCCTTCTCAAAGCCATCTCTGCTTCTGGTCTCAATGACAAATTGCTCTTCAATTTCTCCTCTGATATCTCTAACTCTTCTTGCTTTTCCTCACTGGATCCTCTTTTTCTTCCCATTAAATACAGGACTCTCCGAGGTTCTGCTTATATCCCTGTCATGTTGCAAGCCTGTTTGGTGTCATTATCTATCCCAATTTCAACTATTAATATCCCTCTGAAGATGACCTACTCCTTCAGTCCCCATCTCTCCTCTGATTTCAGACTGTTACATTTGGCTCCTTCACTAGAGTATAAACTATCAATGACTAGACTTTATCTTCTTTTTTTTTTTTATCTTCTTATTCTTAATGTTACAGTACAAGCCTGGACATAGTCGATGCTTAACATTTTTTAAACAAATTTTCTTGCCTACTTCTCGCTGTGTTTTAATGACCATCTAATGTCATGTAAAAAGCCTTTATTTATTTGTAAACATTCATCAAGTACCTACCATATACTTGGCATTGCTCTAGGCAAAACATTTCCTTTGGATTTCTGGAACATCCTAGGATCAGTACACATTTAGTTCAACCTTTTTATCTTCCAAGTCTACAACTATAATTCTATATTTTATCCATTCAGATGCACAATTCTTCACATTTTAATATCTTTGACATCAAGATGCACCTTACAAAGGTTTGATAAGAAAACACTGTGTCATAGTTTAATTGGTAGCATTTTTTTGTTTTTGAGACAGGGTCTCATTCTGTCCTCTAGGCCGAGTGCAGTGGTATGATCGTGGCTCACTGCAGCCTCAGCCTACCAGGTTCCAGTGATCCTCCCACCTCAGCCTCCCAAATAGCTGGGACTACAGGGGTGTGCACTACCACACCCAGTTAATTTTTTATTTTTTGTAGAGAGAGGGTCTTGCTATGTTCCCTAGGCTGCTCTCGGACTCTTAGACTTAAGCAATCCTCCTGCCTCGGCTTCCCAAAGTGTTGGGGTTTCAGGTGTGAGCCACTGCACTGGGTCTTGGCAGCATTTTCTAATGGTACATAAAATAATGGTGCATCTTAAAATGACATTTTAAACTCTATGAAATGTAATGATTTTATACTGATAATTAAGGGTTATAAACTTCATTCTATTATGTTTTGTCATATGATAAATGTTTAGTAATTCTTAGTGTTCAGGACTTTGTAAGGTAAGAAAATATATTTTAAAGGATTTTCAATAAGGGTTAAAACTAAAGGAAAAGGACTTACAATGGCACAATAGTTTCACAAATCTAAACATTTCCTCTGCTGCAAATATTCAGCAATGACAGATGAAATAGAAAAAGAGAAAAGCAAAAAGAAACAGACTCAAAAGCAATAATCACTTCCACAAACCAGGAAGAGCACATACATGCAGACCGTGAGTAGGTTAGCTGCCTTGAGGCAGGCAGTGGTTACTTGGGATTTTAGCACCACAAAGAGGAAGGACCAGAACTAGGTTCTGGGCTTGGAAGCATCCTGCCCCTCTGCACACAGGTACACACTCTTTTTTTTTTTTTTTTTTTTTTTTTTGGTAATTGGTAGATATTTTAATATCTACATATTACATAAATCAAAATCCAAAACTCAACCTATAGCATTTTATGATACAGAGAAATCTCATGTTTACTCCAGTCTCACTTTCCCTTCTCTTTAGGAAATCATTTTTATTGGTTTGTTGTGTATTCTTCCAACAGCTCTTCTCACAACTATATATATTCTTATTTCTCTCCCTCTCTTTTTTTTTTTTTTTTTGAGACAGGATCTCTCTATTATGTTACCCAGGCTGGAGTGCAATGGCTATTCACATTCACAGGCACAATCATAGCTCACCGCAGCCCAAACTTCTGGGCTCAAGTGATCCTCCTGCCTCAGCTTCCTAAGTAGCTGGGACCACAGGCATGTGGTGTCTCTCCCTTTCTTAAAAGGATAGCATATCCTTTTACACAAAAGACAGCACACCATATGCACTGTTCTGTACCTTGCTTTTGTCGCTTAACTGTATGTACAGAAGATTGTTCCATATCGGGACATGGAGATTTTACTTTCTTTTTTAAGGCTCTGTCTACTTCATTGTGTGCATGAACCGTGGTTTACTCAACCAGTCCTCTCTTGCTGGACACATGCTATTTACAGATAAATGTTCTCTGTTACTCTCAATATCACAATGAACAGCCTTGTACCTGTGTCATTTCACACTCCCACACAGTTTTGTGAATGGAGGCTGAGTAAAATTGTGGCCTAACTTCTGCCTAGGGCTACAGCTTTATAGGATGTTGAAGATTTAGCCAAGTAGGAAGACAAAGACACAGTCTTACAACCAGGAAGTGAGTGAAACCACCCTCTGGATCATTCTCCTAAGATCTAGTTATAGATTAGAAGCTTGAGAAGTAGGGTGGAGGTAAATGTAAAACTAGTAAACAGGTCAGCGCAGTGGCTCACACCTGAAATTCCAGCACTTTGGGAGGCTGAGGTGGGCGGATCACCCAAGGTCAGGAGTGGCCAGGAGTGGTTAGGAGACCAGCGTGGCTGACATGGCAAAACCCCATTTATACTAAAAATACAAAAAGTAGCTGGGCATGGTGGCGTGTGCCTGTAATTCCAACTACTTGGGAGGCTGAGGCAGGAGAAACGCTTGCACCCAGGAGGCAGAGGTTACACTGAGCTGAGATTGCACCACTGCACTCCAGCCTGGACAACAGAGCGAAACTCCATCTCAAAAAAAAAAAAACAACAAAACAAAACTAGTAAACAACAAATAAGAGACAGAAAGAGGCTTCAAAACAAATATGTATATTCAATGGATATAAATATATATTTCAAAAATGAAATACTTATGTTTATATATTAATATGTTATATTTAATTTAAATATTAAATAAATGGGGAATTTGTGTTTAATTTATGTTTAAATTATGTTTAACTTATATTAAGACAATTTATCCTTTTTTTTTTTTTTTTGAGACGGAGTCTTGCTCTGTCACCCAGGTTGGAGTGCAGTGGTGTGATCTTGGCTCACCACAACCTCTGCCTCCCGGGTTCAAGCGATTCTCCCACCTCAGCCTCCTAAGTAACTGGGACCAGAGACTCATGCCACCACACCCAGCTAATTACTTTATTTTGTAGAGATGAAGTGTCACTATGTTGCCCAGGCTGGTCTCAAACTCCTGGGTTCCAGCAGTCCTCCTGCCTCAGCCTCTCGAAGTGCTGGGAGTACAAGCATGAGCCACCACACCCAGTAATTTATCCAATTTGGCACTTAACCCATTAGGGCAACTGCCAGCTGTGCCCAAGGCCAGAGCATATCCGCTGAATTTCTGCCCATTTCATGAAATTTTCTAGGGGACATAGGGGCACAAGGAGCTTTAATAATCCTCTGACAAAGCTGAATGAACAAAAGAGCAAAAGAGAACACTCTGCCCCATTCTGGCAACTTGAGGACTGCCGTGCTTTGTGAGAGGGATAGGAAGCACCAATCAAAAGCACTAGTAGTGCTTGGGGAGGGAAGCTTAAGTAGACGAAGGGGCATAAAATGAGGATGCCATGGGTAACTGATCACACCTACTGAGGAGGGAATAGAGTTATGAGAATGGTTATGTGTGGGTTCTGGCATCAGCCACAGCCAGGATTGATCCCAGGCTTGCCTCTCACTGACTGTTTAACCTCACACGAAGATCTTGAAAGCCCTTGTACACTCGGGTCCTCCCCTGTAAAATGGGGATTGCAGTGCTTTCTTAGTGCTCCCCGTATTGTGAGTACTGATAGGATTTTGTGAGATACTTCTGAGATCTCACCAGAAATATCCACAGAAACCAGTCCTACATGTAGGCAGGGCAAGAGCCAGACACGAAAGCCACACAAGTCAGCATGTTGAGCAGAAGAAATAATAGGGAGAATGCAAACTGAGGTTTATTGCGCTATTATTCTTTTATTTCACTGTAGTTCCACAAATACCATTATTCAGAGATAAAAACCCTAAGTCCTTCCTGCAAGACAATCTGAGTCTACTGAGCATCACCAGTGTAGGTCAAGTGCACATTGTGAAGTACGTGTAGATCAGGGGAGCTCAGAGCAGATGCATCTAACTCCTAATTCAGACAGGAATCAGTGGCCAGGAGTTGTTCAGAGCCAGGGGGATGAAGGTGAAGGAGGAGCCTTGGACAGCCACTAGCTTTTTGAGTGGGTAGCTGGGGACCCCTTAGAAAGACAAGACATACAAGAAGGGGATCATGGTTGGAGGTGAGGACCTGAAGACTGTTTGAGTGTAGGACCACTGCTTTCAAATAGAGTGGATGTAGGGTACAGGAAAGGGCTAAATGTGCATGACTGAAGCCAGCACAGTTGTCCTGTAGAACTGATGTTTATGGTTTCTTTTGGATAAACATAGAAATTCATCCTCCCAGTCTTAAAACTTGAGAAAGTTACATATATATAAATTTATTGAAGTACAAAACGTTTGTTTTATCTGAGTTCCTTTCTCAGGAAACCAAACATCAGGCCTCCCAGATAGTATCAAATAACTGAAACTTACCAGATCACTGCATCTGGACAGTGAAACACCAGAACCCTCACCTGTCATGAGTGCCTATCCGGCCACCTGCTTCCTGTTGACCGACTCCTCTTCCTTACCCCTCACTAATTTCTCTTTTCCCATACATAGTTACATTTCTTCCCTGCTATACAAACTTCTAATTTTAGTTGGTCAGGGAAATAGATTTGAGACCAATCACCCATCACCTTGGCTGCAGCACCTAATTAAAGACTTCTTCCCTGGTCATACTCATTGTCTCAGTGATTGGCTTTCTGTGCGGCAAGCAGCAGGACCTAGACTGAACCCCTGGCATTTCAGTAACATTACCTCAGTTAAATCTTATGCCATTCTTGGGAAGTGCTATGGTTTGGATGTGGTTTGCTTGTCTTCACCAAATCTCATGTTGAAATGTGATTACCCTGTGTGTCTGTGTTGAGAAGTAGGGTGTGGTGGGAGGTGTTTGGGTCATGGGGACAGGTCCCTCCTGAATATCTTGGTGCTGTCCTTGTGCTAGTGAGTGATTTCTTGCTCTGGTAAGACTGGTTTAGTTCTCACAGGAATGGATTAGTTCCCCCAAGAGTGGGTTTCTGTAAATCCACGATGCCCCTCTGGTGTGGTCCCTCTTCATGCTTACTTCCCCTTTGACCTTCTCCTCTGTGTTTCAATGCAGCACAAAAGCCCCAACAGAGGACAATCTGGAGCTAAAAAAAAAACTGCAAGCTAAATAAACCTTTTTCCTTTATAAATTACCCAACCCCAGGTATTCTGTTATAGCAACGCAAAACAGATTAAGACAGGAAGGAAGCATTATTTCCAACACATAATGGTCAGAAGGGTCAAGGTTCAGAGAAATTTAGTAACTTGCCCAAAGTTACTCAGGCACTGAAATTTGAATGCAGAACCACCTTACATCAGCTTTTCTCACTAAGGAAGGCTGCTCTAACTCAAGAGAAAGAAAATCTAGTGTTTCTCATTGCCAGATAGTTCTGATTGCTATTTACTTTCTCATCTATTTCATATTATGATAATGTTTTCCTGGAATTGAATGATATAATACTAGAAATTGGAGATGTTTATTCGCTACAAAGATTATATATGCAGGCTTCCTGTCATAATCAAGGGAAGTTGCTCACATCATTTATGATTTCCAGTCTTCTCTGTATATGATAATGCTTATTTTAGGAAATCAGTTTTTACTAAGCCTGCTGATCTTCAAAAGGAAAACAGGCAGAGGCAAGGACTGTGATACACTCTTTTGGTATTTATCGAGTCTAGAGTCTACCTTAAATTAGTTTGCTGGGAAACATTACATGTGATGAATGGTACAGTATTTAAATGATGCTGTGGATGTCTTTCCCTAATAATAAAGAAAATTACTCTAACACAACTATTTTGTTTCATTTCTTTATACAAAATTCATGTTTGAATTCCATCTTGGCCCTAAAATTTTAAATTTCCGTAACAAGTTTTATGCATTATTAAATTTTATACACCACTGCATTATACTTTTGAAACTGATTTCTTAACTATAATTTCCATAAAATGAATAAGATAATGTTGATCTGGGTGAGATAGAGGGCTACAATAATCTTTTCCCCTCTCCCCAGCATCCCAATTGTGTACGTATATTAAAAATCACTTCTCTGAAAGTCCCCCATCCAGTAACTGCAATTTAGAGGAACACAGCCAAGACCAAAAGTTAATTTAAAATACCTCCAAATAGACAAAATAACTGCTTTAAAAACTCACACTTCATTCCTAGGCAAACCTTTCCAACCCTCTGTCAGAAGTTAGAACCCCATCTTTTTTAAACCAAGATTTTCACAAGAGTCATGCAATTTCTATATCCAAAGCAGATTAAAGATGAAATTAAAAGGTTAGTGAGGGTAGAGTGGATGCCTAGAAACTGTCTCCCTGAGAAATGCAAGTGTCTATTGACAGTCTAATAACAATGGAGAGAGCAAACCTACCAAAATTGGATGCAAGATTTCAGAGAGCATGGCAGGCTAGGGACTATTTATCTTAGGAGAAAATAGCCCTAGGTATGTCATCAGATCCTGAGGGCCTTGCCATACTAGCATACAAAAAGTCATCAGTGCTCACAATGACTTGGAAAGGCCAAGGAATCATTAAATTCATTTTTCCCTCTGTTTGAGAAGCTAGCAAAGTGTACAGTGTATTTTGGCAGACTTTCCATTAAAAACATTAAAATGTTTTAAATCTTAAAGAGCTGTTTCAATTATTTGGAAAATTGACTTATTAGAATATCACATTTCCTCATAATGTGAAATAAGTGAGGTGTGATTATGTATTATAATTTAATCCTCTTTCTTCTGTTAAAAAAATAATCCATATAACCCACATTGTATCAGATATTCCAGAGGTCTCACGACCTCACTAGCCTCTGAATACAAATGAAGTCAAATTGTCTTCAATAGTCCAAAACTTCTGTTCCCAGTACCTATCCTCATCATTGCAGGACATAAGCACACCTCATTCCAAGCTGTCCTTTCGTGTTGCACTCTGCACAGAGTCACCTGCCATTCCTCCCGGCCAGAAGAAGGCTACCTCCTAGGGCTGTCGCAGCCACAAACCCCTGGGCATACCAAACAGTTTCTGGGCCCCTGGTGATCTTTCTTGGTGTGCTGGGTATTCAGCTGAGCTGGGGAGAGAGCATTTCACTGTGTCACTGTGTTGACATCTGTCTCCTGGCCCAGAGACATCACTGCTTGTGCCTCAAGTCCCACCAACGACCTTAAGGAAACTGCTCTTTCAACTTTGAATTGTCCCTTCCCTCCCTTGAGGTCAGTTGGAGAATAGACACTATTCTTAACTCTTCCCTCTCTCTTTTCTAGGTACCCACTTCACACCTTCTCAGGTGCCTCTCCCCAACATGCATGACAATGAACAGATTCCTGGAGCTGCTAGCTGGTCAACAGACACACTCAACTAGAACCTGGGTCTGGCATTCGGCTACAGCATCGAGACCCATAATATGTATTTTGACATACTTAAGTTTTGTTTTGTTTTGTTTTGAGAAAGAGACGGGGTTTCACCATGTTGGCCAGGCTGCTCTTGAACTCCTGACCTCAAGTGATCTGCCCACCTCGGCCTCCCAAATTGCTGGGATTACATGCGTGAGACACTGTGCCCGGTCTTAAGTTTTTTGTTTTTTGTTTTTTTAAATCCCAGCATTATATGGAGTAGTGATTTAAACACACACACACACACACACACACACACACACACACAAAGAGTAGCTTAAAACATACAGTTGTGTTCTCTAAAAGTGCGTGCCTTTGGGCTCTGGCCTCTCCCACTCTCTGTGGCAGGCCTCATTTATCTTCTCCAGCTGACAGGATTCAGTGCCAGTTCAGGAGTGCATGTGACACCGTAACAGGGATTACTTGGGCATCCTTCTGTAGGGAGAGCTGCACCTTCTGCATGCCCACTGCAGGGATGAGAATCTTCACTCCGTGTATTTGGGGAACCCACCCTATGCAGAATCTCTTTCTAAAATCCTCTGTATTGAGTTTCATTTCTTAACTTCACAAAGACAAATGGATTAATTGAGAATAATATAACTCACATCATGGCATAAATTCTCTACAGTTTTCTAAACAACTTAGGCACAATTGAATGTACCAATTAAAAATAACATTCAATAACTACTGTGAAATGATTCTCTTGTTACCTCTCTGGGAATGCCTCTTGATGTGACTGAAAGGAGGATCTGTACTTCGATCCTGTCTGGATCCTCCTTGTCATCCGGCAGACCCACTTTTTTTAGATATACATATATTCCCCAATTTAAAACTTTTAATTTAAAAGTAAACTTTAATGTCAAAAATGCAAACTTGGGGAGGGCAGAAAGAACACACACAAGGCTGCCACTTCACACTTGGCGCTCCTCACTTCCCAGACGGGGCGGGGGCGGGGCAGAGGCGCTCCTCACTTCCCAAGGGGTTCCGCAGACCCACATTTAAACCACCTGGAGAACGTGTAGAAGTTTCTTATTGTGGTTCTAATGTGCATCCCTCTCATGACTTAGTACATTAACTTTCAGTGTGTTTGGTGACAATTTTGTGAAATGCCTTTTTTTTGGAGATGGAGTCTCACTCTGTTGCCCAGGCTGGAGTGCAGTGGCTCAATCCTGGCTCACTGCAAGCTCCGCCTCCCTGGTTCAAGCAATTCTCCTGCCTCAGCCTCCCTAGTAGCTGGGATTACAGGCATGCGCCACCACGCCCAGCTAATTTTGTATTTTTAGTAGAGATGGGGTATCACCATGTTAACCAGGCTGATCTGGAATTCCCAACCTCTAGTGTTCTGCCCACCGTGCCCTCCCAAAGTGTTGGGATTACAGGTATGAGCCACTGCACCTGGCCTGTGAAATACCTTTTTAAGATTTTTGCTAATTTTACCATTGTATTTTGTTATTGATTTGTGGGAGCTGATTACATATGAATACTTTGTTGGCTAGTGATATTGTTTAGATATTTGTTCCCTCCAAATCTCATGTTGAAATGTGATCCCCAATGTGGGAGGTGGGGCCTAGTGGGAGGTGTTTTAGTCCTTGGGGTAATGAGTTCATGCAACATCCAGTTGTTAAAAAGAGTCTGTGCCTCCCTCTCTCTCAATTCCTCTCTCACCGTGTCACACATCTGCTCCCCCTTTGCCTTCTGCCATGAGTAAAAGCTTCCTGAGCCCTCACCAGAAGCAAAGTGGATTCTGGTGCCACGTAGAATCCTGAGCCAGATAAACTTTTCTCTGTAGATTACCCAGTCTCATGTATTCCTTTATAACAACACAAAATGGACTAATATAGCTAATGTATTCTAAATATCTCCTCCCGTCCTGTGGTTTGCCTTTTCACTCTCTCAGTGATGTCTTTTAATGAAAAGAAGTTCTTTGTTTTACGTAGTCCACTTTTTTTTTTTTTGTTTTTTTTTGAGACAGAGTCTGGCTCTGTCACCCAGGCTAGAGTGCAGTGGCACCATCTCGGCTCACTGCAAGCTCCGTCTCCCAGGTTCACGCCATTCTCCTGCCTCAGCCTCCCAAATAGCTGGAACGACAGGTGCCTGCCACCACACCCAGTTAATTTTTATTTATTTATTTATTTATTTTTTTATTTTTAGTAGAGATGGGGTTTCACCATGTTAGCCAGGATGGTCTCGATCTCCTGACCTCGTGATCTGCCCGTCTCAGCCTCCCAAAGTGCCGGGATTACAGCCATGAGCCACTGTGCCTGGCCCGTAGTCCACTTTTCAATCTTTTCCTTTATGGTACAGGTAAGTGACAAGCCACCCCAGCTTGCCTGGAATTAAGGGGTTTCCCAGGACATGCAATGTCAATGCTGAAACAAGGATAGTCTCAGGTAAATTGAAATCGTTGGCTACCCTAGGCTTAGCAGTTCTTGTTGTTTTGGGAGAGGAGTCCTGTCATGTTACAAATATATTTCCCAATGTTATCTTCTAGAAGCTTTATTGTTTTGTCCTTCACATTTACATCAAACGCCCATCTGGAATTGACTTTTGGTATGTGGTATAGGTAGAGATCAACAGTCATTTTTTCCCCATAGGGAGAGATGTCAACTGACCTAGCACTACCTATTGAAAAACCACCCTTTCTCTCTTGCTTTACAGTGACTTCCTTGTCATAAATCAAGTGTCATAAGCCAGTTGTGGGGCTTTGTTTCTGTACTCTTTATGTTGTTCCATTCATCTATTTGTCTCTTTTTTTTTTTTTTTTTTTGAGAGGGAGTCTCGCTCTGTCCACCAGGCTGGAGTGCGGTGGCGCTATCTCGGCTCACTGCAAGCTCCGCCTCCCGGGTTCCCGCCATTCTCCTGCCTCAGCCTCCCGAGTAGCTGGGACTACAGGCGCCCGCCAGGGAGCCCGGCTAACTTTTTTTTGTATTTTTAGTAGAGACGGGGTTTCACCGTGGTCTCGATCTCCTGACCTTGTGATCCGCCCGCCTCGGCCTCCCAAAGTGCTGGGATTACAGGCGTGAGCCACCGCGCCCGGCCTATTTGTCTCTTTCTATGCTCATCTAGAACAGTATTTGTTGTTGTTGTTGTTGTTTAGCTTTATAGTAAGTTTGGATATCTGATAGCATAAAAGTCCTCTGACTTCTTTCTCTTTAAGGCTGCTTTGGCTGTCTTGATCCTTTGCATTTTCATACAAATTTTAAAACTGGATTATCAATTTCCTGAAAAACTTTGGTTAGCCTTTTGATTGGGGTGGCATTATACCTGCAGGTTAGTTTTGGAATATTTGACATCTTTGCAAAACTCAGTCTTCCAGTTCATGAGCATGTTATATCTCTGTATCTATTTATGTCTTTTATTTCTCTTAGCAATGGTTGATAGCGCTTCTGAATACATTTTTTAATGAACTTGCTCAGAGGCCCCATTACAAATCTAGTGAGTTAGAATCTCAAGGAATGAGTCATAGTTATCACCGGGAATAGTTTGGTGCACACTTTCCAGACTTGATTCAATGCTTAAACAAATATAAATGGTTATATTTGTCAGCAGAAGTTACTTGGTCCTTTGAGACTTAAATATAATTGCTTCAAGTCTCCTAACCCACATCATTTTGTGCTAACTCTAATACCTGTCCTACTTCCCTCATATAATGTTGCAAATGCTTGGAAGCTCATGGTCTCATGGTCACTTCTGGTGCTGAGCCCTACTCTGTCTGCATTCTGGATCTCACTTTTATTTCACTCCAGGGCCTCTTCTCTTCTTCTTTTCTTTTTTTTTTTTTTTTTTTTAGACAGAGTCTTGCTCTGTCGCCCAGGCTAGAGTGCAGTGGTGCAATCTCAGCTCACTGCAACCTCCGCCTCCTGGGTTCAAGTGATTCTCCTGCCTCAGCCTCCCAAATAGCTGGGATACAGGTGTGCACCACTATGCCCAGCTAATTTTTGTATTTTTCAGTAGTGATGGGGTTTTGTCATGTTGGCCAGGCTGGTCTTGAACTCCCAACCTCAGGTGATCTGCCCACCTCAGTCTCCCAACGTGCTGGAATTACAGGTTTAAGCCACCACATCCAGCCTCTTCTTCTTTTCTTCACAACAACCTAAACAATCCATGGGCCACATAAGCGAAAGTTAGCCTCTTCCTATTTCCTCCCTTTATTATATATTTAGAGTAATTTCACTCTACATCTTCCAGACTCAACTCTGGTCCACCTTTCCATATCCAAAAATGCATTCGGGTGCCCTGGTAAAGTAAAAGCCATTCATGCTGGGTTCTACATTTTAGCAACAAAGACTAATGAGGATTTAAATTTTCTGTTTTTCCTTTCTTCCTTCTCAACTTTCCTATTCCCTACTAGTCCCTGTAAGTAGAAGATACTAATTAGAGATATATATTTCCCCATTTATAAACATTATTATAGAATTATTCCTACTTTCAGAGTAGAAGCTTTTATATGTACACACACACACACACACACACACACACATATGCAAACACACCCCCAAACACATATACATGTAGGAGGGTCTTTTAAAAGTTCACGAAATATGTGTATTATGAAAAAAACTATGCATGGATTTCAAAAAATGTTTGTACCAAAAAAAACTCATACTAACTTGTTATAACATGTCTAAATGGGATCTAGTTTGAGGCACTAGAAGGATTAGACATCAGTATGAAATTAGCCCCTATCAGAGCAACATGAATTCTGCTAAAATTGAAACAAGAACAAACATCAAATTTATGGTGAAGCTTTAGTGGAAGAATGGTGAAATCACTGATGCTTTATGAAAAGTTTAGTGGGGACATGCCTGAAGGAAACCAGTAGTTTACTAAGGGATGAGAGCATGTTGAAAATGAATGCAGTGGCAGATCATCCACATCAGTCTGTGTTAGGAAAAAATTCATTTTGTTTGTTCTCTAATTGAACAGGACCAACAATTCACAGCACAAACAATATCCAACACCACAGGCATCTCAACTGGTTTAGCTTACACAATTCTGACTGAGAAGTTAAAAGTTGATTGGGAGGCCAACGCAGGTGGATCACCTGAGGTCGGGAGTTTGAGACCAGCCTGACCAACATGGTGAAACCCTGTCTCTACTAAAAATACAAAATTAGCCAGGCGTGGTGGTGCATGCCTGTAATCCCAGCTAGTCAGGAGGCTGAGGCAGGAGAATCGCCTGAACCCGGGAGACAGATGTTGCAGTGAGAGCCGAGATCACGCCATTGCACTCCAGCTTGGGCAACAAGAGTGAAACGCCATCTCAAAAAAAAAAAAAAAATTAAAGTTGAACAAACTTTCTATTAAATGGGTGCCAGAACCATTGCACCCAATTCAGCTGCAGACAAGAGCAGAGCTTTCCATGGAAATTTTATTATTTTATTTTATTTTATTTCTTTTCAGGTCTAGACCTACAAATCAATGGAATTTTAAACAAGTGGGATAAAGATCCTGAAGTATTTCTTTGAAGAATTACAACAGGAAATGAAACATGGCTTTATCAGTACTATCCTGAAGACAAAGCACAATCAAAGCAATGGCTACCAAGAGGTTGAAGTGGTTCACTCAAAGCAAAAGCAGAGGCCGGGCGTGGTGGCTCACACCTGTAATCCCAGCACTTTGGGAGGCCGAGGCAGGGGGATCACTTGATGTCAGGAGTTTGAGACCATCCTGGCCAACATGGTGAAACCCCGTCTCTACTAAAAATACAACAGTTAGCTGGGTATGGTGGCCCAAGCCTATAATCCCAGCTACTCAGGAGGGTGAGGCAGGAGAATCACTTGAGCCTGGGAGGCAGAGGTTGCAGTGAGCTGAGATTGTGCCACTGCACTCCAGCCTGGGTGACAGAACAAGACTCCATCTTGAAAAAAAAAGAAAAAAAAGAAAAAAAAAAGGCAGACCAGTCAAGAGCAAAGGTCATGGCAATAGCTTTTTGGGATGCTCAAGGCATTTTGCTGGTTGACTTACTGGATAACCACAGAACAATAACATCTGCTTATTATGACAGTGTTTGGAGAAAGTTATCCAAAGCTTTAGCGGAAAAACACCCAGGAAAGCTTCTCCAGGGTGTCCTTCTCCACCACAACCAATGCTCCTGCTCATTTCTCTCATCAAACAAGGGCAATTTTGCCAGAGTTTCAATGGGAAATCATTAGGCATCCACCATACCATCCTGATGTGGCTGCTTCTGACTGATTTTTGTTTCTTAATCTTAAAAAAATCTTCAGGCCAGGCACGGTGGCTCATGCCTGTAATCCCAGCACTTTGGGAGGGCGAGATGGGCGGATCACCTGAGGTCAGGAGTTTGAGACCAGCCTGACCAATATGATGAAACCCCATCTCTACTAAAAATACAAAAATTAGGCAGGCATGGTGGCATGCACCTGTAATCCCAGCTACTTGGGAGAGTGAGGCAGGAGAATCGTTTGAGCCTGGAAGGCAGAGTTTGCAGTGAGCCGAGATTGTGCCATTGCATTCTAGCCTGGGCAACAAGAGTGAAATTCCATCTCAAAAGAAAAAAAAAGTCTTTAAAGGGCCTCCATTTTTCTTCATTAAATTATATTTTAAAAGACTGCTCTGATGATTAAATTCCCAGGACCTGCAGTTCTTTATGGATCAACTAAATGGCAGATGTCATCATTTTAAAAAAGTGTCTTGAACTTGATGGAGCTTATGTTGAGAAGTAAAGCTTATATTTATATGTTCATCTTCTTCTTTTAATTCTATTATTCCATGAACTTTTTGAAGTCCTCTTGTGTGTGTGTGTATATATATACATATGGGTGTGTATGTATGTATATGCATATATAAGTGTGTGTGTTTGTGTGTGTGACACACTTTTACATTTATTTTTAGGCTGGGTACTGTGGCTCATGCCTGTAATCCCAGCACTTTGGGAGGCTAAGGCAGGTGTATCACCTGAGGTCAGGAGTTCGAGACTAGCCTGGCCAACATGGTAAAACCCTGTCTTTACTAAAAATACAAAAATTGGCTTGGGGTGATGACATTTGCCTATAGTCCCAGCTACTCGGGAGGTTGAGACAGAAGAATCACTTGAACCCAGGAGGTGGAGGTTGCAGTGACAGTAAGCCGAGATCACACCATTGCATTCAAGCCTGGGTGGCAGAGCAAGACTCTGTCTCAAAATTTAAAAATTTATTTATTTATTTATTTATGTTTAAACTAGTTCCCATACTGAATTCAATTAGGGTCATTTTAAATATGATTCTCTTATGATTTTCAGGTATATAATCATGTTATTTTCCCACAGCAAAATTTAGAAGAAACAACATTTAAAGGAAAAACTATATTCTTTTTCAAAGGGTGATGAAACTTTGGTGGTTTGAGGGCTGTGCTCCCATCTTGCATTTTGATCTAAGTTCATGAAAAAGATTAGAAAAAAACTCACTTTGCTATTCCTAAATGCTCTAGATATATATTTATTGTTCAAAGCCTGTCAATTTTCTTCTGAATTTATATTCTTTTTATATGAAACAATATAAGACTTTTTATTTAAAAAAAATGAGAGGGTGGGAGGCTATAAACTTTTATTTTATGTTTTATATTGGCTTTTATATAAAAGATTGCTCACCACCGGTTTAGAATTCAAAGATTAACTATATCCATTTGCATTTTAAAAAACACATCTGCTCAAGAAAATGCTTAAGAATATCTTCCCTTAATGTTTAAGAACCCCCACATACTGAAAAGATGCTTCTGGGCCTTAGGATTTCCTGTCAGTTGCTAGAGTCACAACAGACCATTGCTCTTGGAGAAGGTAAAAGTTTTGCTACAAAATGGCTACCCCAAGAGCAAGATTTCTCAATACAGCTACCCCTAGCAGATTTTAATTAAGTAATATTAGTGATTTTTACCTACTTTATATAGTTGTGCCCTCAAATTTTTCTTAATTAAATGGCTTTGCATTCCAAAGATTTTAAAATGTACTGATGATAAACTTGACAGAGGGGAGGTGGATGGATGAGGAATAGTGATGGGGGCAGATGAAAGCTGCCAAGGTTATAGTTTCAAAAGAAGTTCTAATCTTTGCGGTGGAAACAGCAGAAGTATCCAGATTGAGCATTGAAAGTCTTCTAATTGAGATACTCAGAACTCTGACACAGATTACTCTGAAAAGCATCACATATACATTCCCAGAGGGATTTGCATAAATCTCATCTACATGATCAAGCACTATGCATGCATAATATGACAATGTCTGGTCTTAGCACAAAGATTGAAGTATGTTAAGTCATAGCATTGTTCCCTTACTGAATGTCATCCACACAGCATTAGCAGCTTTTGAATTATTGCTCCCTTGAAATTTTCTAATTGTTTTAAATAAAAAGTCGCAACATCTCATTTGGTAAAAGAGGCCATTTTTTTTTTTTTTTTTTTTTTTTTGGGGGGGGTTTCCCTCTTTTTTCCCAGGCTGGGGGGCAATGGGGGGGTTTCGGCTCACTGTAACCTCTGCCTCCCGGGTTCAAGCGATTCTTCTGTCTCAGCCTCCCGAGTAGCTGGGATTACAGGCGACTGCCACTACCCCTGGCAGATTTTTGGTATTTTTAATAAAGACGGGGTTTCACCATCTTGGCCAGGCTAGTCTCAAATTCCTGACCTCAGGTGATCTGCTTACCTCGGCCTCCCAAAGTGCTGGGATTACAGGCGTAAGCCATCGCTCCCAGCCAAGACAGGGTCTCACTCTGTAACCCAGTCTGGAGTGCAGTGGAGGGATCACGACCCACTGCAGCTTCCTCTGCCTCCCGGGCTCAATGGATCCTCCCAACTCAGCCTCCCGAGTAGCTGGAACTACAGGCTCATGCCACCACGTCTAGCTAATTTTTAGAATTTTTTGGCCGGGCGCGGTGGCTCACACCTATAATCCCAGCACTTTGGGAGGCCGAGACGGGCGGATCACGAGGTCAGGAGATCGAGACCATCCTGGCTAACACTGTGAAACCCCGTCTCTACTAAAAATACAAAAAATTAGCCAGGCGCGGTTGCGGGCGCCTGTAGTCCAAGCTACACGGGAGGCTGAGGCAGGAGAATGGCGTGAACCCGGGAGGCGGAGCTTGCAGTGAGTGGAGATCGCGCCACTGCACTCCAGCCTGGGCAACAGAGCGAGACTCCGTCTCAAAAAAATATATAAATAAATAAAAATTGAATTTTTTTGTAGACAGGGGGTCTCATCATGTTGCCCAGGCTGCTTTCAAACTCCTGGACTTAAGCGATCCACTCTCCCCTGTCTCCCAAAGTGCTGGAAGTTTAGCCATGAGCAATAGCACCCGACCCTGGGGGCAAATCCCGCAGAGGGAGGACTTGGTATCCGGCTCTTACCTTTGTTTTGAAAGAAGATGGTGATTTAAGTTAAGTGCAGGTCCTTATTTCTTGCACTAAAGAAATATTGTTTCTGACTGAAAATGTTTTCTGTTTCTTAAGGTTTATCAATCTTTTGGTAAAATAGAAAATGAGTCAAAATTCCTAGAGTACTCACCATAAACCAGTTTTTCAGTATCAGGAACTCACATTTCTAGAGTACAGCTTATGAATCATGGTTTTTGCTTCTCATTTTATACATTTCTTTTTTTTTTTTGAGACGGAGTCTCACTCTGTAACCCAGGCTGGAGTGCAGTGGTGCGATCTCGGCTCACTGCCATCTCTGCTCACTGCCATCTCTGCTTCCCAGGTTCAAGCAATTCTCTGCCTCAGCCTCCCGAGTTGCTGGGATTACAGGTGCCCGCCACCACACCTGGCTTTTTTTTTTTTTTTTGTATTTTTAGTAGAGACGGGGTTTCACCATCTTGGCCAGGCTGGTCTTGAACTCCTGACCTTGTGATCCACTCACCTCGGCCTCCCAAAGTGCTGGGATTACAAGCATGAGCCACTGCGCCCAGCCTACATTTCAATTTTTTAACAACCCTAAGAGGAGGTTGGTTATACTGTCCACTTCGTGGATGACAAAACAGTCTCAGAGAGGTTGAGTGACAGGCCAACATTCACACATTAAAAGGTGAAGCCAGGCTTCAAATTAAAGGCAGTATGTCTCCCTGACAGTTTCCTAGGCAGTCCAAGATAATCCTTTCTCAGTATTGTGAAATTGCTTTCATAGTGCATGCTCGCCTAAGAAAAGGCTGGGAGCCAGATCTCTTCACACATGCTGTTAGAATAACAATTATAGGTGGTATAATAGCAAGATACAAGTCACCATCAGCACTTCATATAGTCTAAACATAATATAATCCCAGCTGCTCAGGAGGCTGAGACAGGAGAATTGCCTGAACCCAGAGGGGAGTGCAGCCTGATAGAGCAAGACTCCGTCTCAAAAATAAATAAATAAATAAACAAACACAATCTGCACAAATTTTCTGTAACAATAGCTAATATCATAGTAGTAACAATAACATCTTAAATTTGTATGACATAGAACAATTTGCAAAGTGCTTTCACATGTTATCTCCATATATTGCAGATGATTTTGACCTGGACTCATATGTGGATTTCAACTTGAGTGCCAACTCCAATGACGGTAGTGGCTGCCTGGAATTCTGTCCTGAAGAAGATTTTGAAGATCATTCTAAGATCAGTAAGAATCAGGGCTATGAATGATTAGTCACGTCCGCCATGTCAAAAGAGTTAGGACTGATGGTACATCTGTCAAATGTTTGCTGTCTCTTATCTATTCTAGTCCATTCTTTATACAAATGAGTAAATGACTTGTGTATGGTCACATAATAAATGGCTAAACTGAGCCCCAAACTCAGGTTTCCTTTAATCTGTTGTCATTCCTATTAAACCATGTTATATATGGAGACAAGTTAATACTCTGTAGTATTCAAATGGATTGGAATTGACTATAAAGTTTTGAACTCAATGATGTTTAATCTGAAACAAAATGAGATGTTTTCTACAGTAAAATGCAAATAAAGTTTGCATTTTATTTGAATAGTCATGTAGGAATGGCTCAGCCATGCAGGCATTATGGAGTGTGCATGTTACACAGATAGGGCTAAAGATATGCTGGGCTATCTTCACCTGTGTGCTAACTGATAATAATATCTGGAAGGTCTAAGAAGCTCAAAACTCTATTTCAAAGGCCAAGAACTTTTTGAATAGTGGCAGTGTGGCATCAATATGACATGAGATATCACACCAAGGCTTCAGGCTGATACAGCAATAATTGTGACTAATCTTTTAGTTAATTTAGAGTCTACAGCCTAAGATAGAAGCACGTCCAGCTTCTTGAAGAATTTTACTAGCGCAGAGTCTATGCAACTTAGTATAAAATGGTAAGAGAAAATCAGTCACTATGCAAATGCAAGCAGTGACATATAGATGGCTTTTGGGAATGATAGTAAAATCCACCAGATTGTTAAGGCTTATTCAGAGTAAAAACCATTGCAAAGAATTTTACAGGCTATAAAATCTTCGCAATGAGACTTATAAAGAATAGCTATACAGCGGAGAGACTGTACTATCCCCAGTGTAGGTCATGGGTTCAGATACTGTGGCCATACTCTCCTTGGTCAGCAGTGTTATCTTTGAATACAAAAGACAAGAAGGTACATATTATGTAGTCAGCTGTGGCCATCAAAGGCCAAACAGCTTTTTCTTCTCGCTGGAGCCATCTGCCTGACTACACAATACCCAGGACCCAGGGCAGTCTGGTGGCAGGATACCCCACCCCACTACTTAGCCCGGGTCACCTCTGAGAGAGCGGACAGGGATTTCTTACAGCTTTACACACTGCCTTTGTTGGTTGTTTCCAAGGTGACAAAATGTTCTATCCTTTGCTGTAAATAAAGACAGGAGCAGAGGGATCTAACCCTTTCCTCCTCCTCTATCAGCCTCTGTCACATTCAGTTGCATGCTTCTTGTAAGGCTGTATGTGAAAGCCCTGTTTCTTAGACTCACGCTTGCCTTGGGGTTTTTTTGTTTTATGTGCGTGTGGAACTTTGCTGTCAGTCACAGAGCCTTGTAGCTGGCATTCAAAGCCCTCTGGTTTTTACTCCTACCTCACTCCAAAATGTTTTCTCATCAGGAGAGTAATCAATTCAAATACTGTTGAAGATTGTATTGTATTATATTATTTCTAATTAGTCATTGAATCTCTCTGTGATTATGTTTTCCCAGGCCACTGACATCAGGTTTGTCATGTAACATGCTTTGGCCAGATGTGCTCTCAGTGGAAGTAACATGTGCCGTGTCTGACGAACGTTTTAAGAGCCATTCTCACGGTTCTGCCATTATTCTTTCCCCCTTGGTCATGAGAATGGTCCGTCCTAGGCAGGGGCTGCCCCTGCGGCCTGGATCCCAGAGTGGAGAAGACACACAGAGCATAGGCACAGCCAACTGCAGCTGATACATAGGAGGGAGAAATAGAACTTTGTAGTGAGTAGGAAGCAACTGAAATTTTAGGAGTGTTTGTCACCACAGCATAACCTAGCAAAAGCTGACTAATATATGCTTGTAAGCATGGGACAGGAGAGGTACATGAGTGAAGGGGCAGCTGAGGACCGCATCAACGTGGAACACTCACTCTCATCTAAAGGGTATAATAGTGATTCAGCTTCAAATGACTATTGCCTCCTCCTGGGCATGTAGGCCCATTGCTACCAGCATCCTCGTTTTTTAGATATTATCAGGAATCCAGATTTTCATGTGAATGCTTCCAGTGTTTTAAAGTTCACACTAAGTTCAGGCCAAATAATACATCTTCTACAGCCCAAAAGTGGGCATCAGGCTCCAGTTTGTAACCTCTGTTCCATGCTAACCCACCACTCTCACAAAACCAGTGTATTCATTGTTCTCCAACACTGTATTTCCTCCTTCCTGCTGTTACGCATACTGTACCCTCCCATCCTCCCACTCTTCTCCATAAGTCTCCTAAATTCAAGGCCTTTGTCAAGTTCTCCTTCCCCTGTTTCTCTAACCAGGATCCCCATCCATGAACTTACAGTCTGTATTGTATTTTACATCTTGCCTGCACCTCTGATGTCATTTATTTTCTTATGCACCTACTTCACTCTTTGATAGTCTACAAGCCCAGTGAAATAGAAACCGTAACTTATACATTTTGGCATCCCATTGCCTCGTAGACTTAAAAGACACAAAATTAATGTTGTTTTAATACTGATAGCTTGTTGGTTCAGATGAACACCCACTGTCAATTTATCTGCTTCTGAGGTTTTTGAAAACAAAGGATGATATCCAGAAGGAGCCAGATTCTAAATATTTACATGCTTATTTTTGTCATACTAAAGAGTACAGCTGGTTAAAAAACAACACAAAGCAAAACAAAACAAAACTTAGGTTTGAATGCTACACACACAAATCTTGGTAATACCTGGGCTTCTTGTTGAGTTCTGTTGGCTGTGATACACTCAATTAGGGAAATAAGGTCAGAGTTAATCCAATTCACCTGGTATTAAATTTTGTATTAGCCAAACTTGTAAGACCCCTAGTATAATTTGTTTTATGCCTCAGCAACCGAAAGGAGTGACAGCATTCAGCTGAGTTCTTAAAGAAGTACATTTAATTTTCCAAGCTGTTAAGACATCCTTTCAAGCCCTTTTGGGGGGAGCTCTGTGGTGCACCATAACATTGTAGTGTTTTTGGTGAGCCTCAGTATAAGTCTGTGGAATGAATAAATAAATTAATGAAATGCTCTAATGCTGCAGTTGTTATTTCTCCAACTTAGAAAGATTAAATTCCCACCACCATCCCCTGTCCTCTCATCATCCACATTGGTTTAACTCCTATAATTTTTTACCTCTTATGAAGTAATTCTCTTCTAATAGTTCTCCTAATTTTCCTAAGAACCTAATGTAAACACTAGGAGAATCTAGTTCTTTAATTAGCAAGTACTTATAAGTGTTTTGTTATATTTTAAAAGTGAGCTGTTCAGTGCAAAATGTGAAAAAGGGCCAAATAACACCCAAAGGTATAAACCAATTACTAGAAGATATAAGACCAGATCTGTGCTCGGAGAATAATATCAGAGTCAAAACAAATCACTTGGAAGTGAATCACTTCCCTTTGGCAACTGAAATTAATTTAAACAACTCCCCTCCAACCCCCTGTGGTTTTGTTTGACATTTCTTTCAAATGCCAGTGAGTACCTCACTTTGTCAAATTAGATAAATCCAAGCTGCTGGTATTATGCTGCTTGGAAGCCATGTGGCCATATGTCTAGGATGTTCCAGGACACCCTGATTTCATGTAATTTTAATGTTTTTAATAAAGGCAATTTGTTAAATGTATAACTAAATGTGAAGTCATTTTATGTATTTGCAAGACTTCATAGAATTAAATTCACAAGAAAATGTTTTTTATTACCATTCAATTCAATCTAACCAACATTTACTGGCTATGACACGTCAGTCCCTATATTAGGCCAAAGGGACCTAGAGATGAATATGACATAATCCCTGCCCTCAAAGATCTTACAAATTAAACAATAATTACAATTTAGTGATTCATGTGTAACAATCAAAATATGTTCCAACCACAGGGGATCATAAGGGACAGTTATTAACTTCATTTAGTCTGGAGATGGGACAGTGGCCAGGAAGGCTTCCCAGAAGGAGTGACACCTGGGCTGGGTTTTAAAGGATGAGTAGGAGTTCATTATGTGCACCAGAAATAGCTCTTGGCATTCCAGGCAAAAGAAGAGCCTGAATGTGTCCTGACTTCTTGCTTAGCAAAATTGGATCACCCTGTAGCAACAATAGAACCAAGAGCCTAAAACAAAGCTATTGGTCTAATGAGATATATATATATATATA
>NW_016804379.1:1857553-1883693 GCF_001698545.2 Rhinopithecus bieti
GTCTCAAAATATATATATATATTTTTTTTTTTTTAATGTAGAGATGGGGTTTCACCATGTTGACCAGGTTGGTCTTGAACTCCTGATATCAGGTGATCCACCCGCCTCAGCCTCCCGAAGTGCTGGGATGTGAGCCACCATGCCCGGCTCGAGTGCAGTTTTGTTTGTTTAAAACCTATGTAAAGACCACTTTGGGGATTTTATTTTGTTGACAGTGGAAAAGGATAACTATTTTCTTATTTTTAAAAGAAATATGTATCTGGGACAGTAATATTAAACATTGAAAGAAAACATTTCTCTAGGAATCTTCATGTATTCATTTACCACGCATACACTGGGTGCCTGCCATGGACAAGGCACTTACTAGATACTCTGTCATGTGCCAAGTTGTATGTGACCTTTTACTGTCCTTGAAGAACTTCTCATCCAGGAGGGAGGGAGGATCCCCTTAGGGAGATTCACTGAATCTCTGCGCTTGGGGTGGAGCTCTTTCCAAGTTTTTCAAGTTGATTAGAGAAACATTTCTAGACAGCTCTTTGGAGATCTTGGGTGATCATGAAAGCCTTTCAGCTCTGTTCTCTTGGACAAGATTGAGAGGGGAAGGCAGGCCCAGCTTCAGCAGTGCTCATTCATACTGCAAGGAGGACTATGAATGTTTGCCTGCCCCACTGTAAATGCTTCCTAAAAAGCTTTCCTAAAGCATCTCTGGCTATGAAAGGACTCAAGAAAGACCAGACAAATTACTTGCCGTATTTTCCTCTCCTCCTTTTGTCATCTCTGGCAGCCCCAAGCCCTTCTCAGCCCATTGCCCTCCCGGAGGCTCATGTCTGAGCTGTACCTCTTAACTTAAGGGATATTTTTAGAGCCTGAGCTCAACCAAGCTTAGCTGACTTCCTTGCCTTACAGTGCATGCAACAAGGGGTCTCTGAACTGAGGAAAACTACACGCTGGCGGGAACAAGATAAACAGGAAGGGGGAGCTTGGTTTGCTGGAAACCCCTAGTTTGTGCCTTTTCTCTTTCCAGAAGCTTGTCAAGCTTGTCATTTGCTCTTACACTTTTTTAAAGGAAAGAATGGCCTATCCACAGTGTTGATGGTGAGAGTGTCGGGAGCAGGAGGAGAGGGAATCTTTTGAACATGATCTGGAGCTGACAATAGCCCAATAGGCCACTAGCTGCAGGGGCCATGATCTCAGATATGGAGGAGAATCTGAAAGTTTGGGAAAACTTCCAGCCTGGAAATACACAATATGCCTTCTTGACTAAAAGGAGACTCCTTTGCTGTACAAACCCAAAGTAATTAATAATTACAGGGGACTTTGTGCAATAAAAATCCATCAGAATGGTGCCTTAATGGAATGAGCCTTTGAAAAGGAAAAATGAGGTGTCTGTCATTGAAAAGGAAAATTAGGATGATCTTGGCTATACACAAGCTACCTAGACTGTAATATATACTATCCCCTCATCCCCACATCACGCATTCCTAAAAATCCGCCTGGAAAGTAGATATGTAATAGATAATAAATAGACCTATGTCTATATGAGGGTTTCATTTTCAGATTGTTAAAAACATTGTAAAGATCATAATTTTACCCTGCCTTTTAGATAAGATCTTTAATTATCTATTTCAAGCATTTTACTTTGGTGTTTTCTTAGCCTTTACTATTTAACACATCGTTGACTGCACTGAGCCCAGTGGACGCCTGACTTAGTCTAAAGACTGACCACTTCAGCACACCAGGGATTTTCATCTTAATTAAAGTCGATTAAATTATTGAGAACTTTGCCTCCTATCACGAATAAAAGCACTTTCATTCTCTCTTCTCCAGTCATTAAAAAACTTTTTATGTATATCAAAATAAAACATATCTGCATATATACTCAATAGTACTGTAACTTTTATAATTTAAAAATATATCAATATACTTCATATCTCCCCATTGTAATGCCTGCTCCCTGAGGCAACCATATACAAATCTCTTAGCTATTTTTCTGTTTTTACTCCTGTATCTCTAAATATGCTCATACTGCTAATGTGTTTATATCTCTATTTTGGACATTGCTTATTTACTTCCAGGTATAGATGGAGATTTAGTTCTCTTACATCACCTTCCTACTGCTATACACACACACTTCCTTGTTCTCTATCAGTAGAGCTATGTCGCTATTATTTGTGTTAAATCAACATTCAAAATTATACTAAATACAAAATCAGATTTTACATTTTTATTGCTAGATAAACATAAATCACAACTGAACCACTTAGTCTACTTTGATCATATTTTACTGTCAGGTACCATTTTTTACCATTTCTTTGTTTTTCTTAAAGTAAATAATTGTTTTATTTATTTGCTTAGTTTTTCATGTAACTATTACTAATTTATCTTCTTTTTTTTTTTTTTTTTTTTTTTTTGAGACAGGGTCTCACTCTGTCATCCAGGCTGGAGTGCAGCGTTGTGATCACAGCTCACTACAGCCTGCAAATTTGATCTTCTGCTGGCTCAAGCCATCCTCCTACCTTAGCCTCTCGAGGAGATGGGACTACAGGTGTGTACCACCATGCCCAGCTAATTTGTGTAGCTTTTTGTAGAGATGGGGTTTTGCCATGTTGGCCAGGCTGGTCTTGAACTCCTGAGCTCAAGCAATCTGCTGACCTCAGACTACCAAAGTGCTGGAATTACTGGCGTGAGCCACCACACCTGGCTAGTATCTTCAAATTTTCTGAGAAAAATATGATACTCTTTCTTCTCAGTCTGGTTAACATCAGTACATATGTCAATTTTGTTTTTTGCTGTTTTTGGAAGCTGTTCTTCCCAGAGCCCTGCCCTCCTGTCTGGCCTGCATTGATTGCTGTTGAGGTCAGGGGCTCCCAGCAGTTCTCCTTACCAGCAGCCTAAGAATCACCTTCACTCTTCTGTATTGGAGCCCCTTCTTTTATCCCACATTTTCCTCTTTCTTGGCTTATCTCCTCATTCTGTTGGACTAAATCAACAAGAAACTTCTAAAGAACGAGTACACAAGAAATAGTATTGTTTTGAGATCTTAACCAGTCTCAATCCTACCTTTTAATTTAATTAATGTTTAGCTAGGAATAGAAATTCAGGTAGAAAATAGTGTTCCTGCACAATTTTTGAAGGTTTGCTCTAATAACTTTGAGCTTGCCAGCACTGCATTTAAGAATCTCTGTTCCTGATCCCTTGAAATTTAACTTCTTTTCTACATAGAGACTTTTCAAACCTCTTTCTCCCTATAGTTTGGGAAGTTCTCTTTTATTATTTGTTGAATAATTTCATCTCCTTCTTTCTCTTTCGCTGGATTTTTTTTGTACTCAAATTAATATAATTTCTTATATTTTCTTCATTTATATTTGTATTTTTATTCCATTGTTTTGGTCATTTTCAATTGTGATTTCAACTCTTCAACTGACTTACAATTTTGATATGATGTGTCAGTTGTTTATTATTAAGAGCCTTTCTCTCTTGTAAATGTTCTTTCATAGCATTGCATCTATTAATAGGTTTAATAATCTTTTTATTCTTTAAAAATATACTTACAATTTTTTTTTTTTTTTTTGAAGATGGAGTTTGCTCTGTCACCCAGGCTGGAGGCAGTGCGTGATCTCGGCCACTGCAATCCTCCTGCCCTCCTGGGTTCAAGCATTCTCCTGCCTCAGCCTACCCTGTAGCCTGGGATTACAGGCACGTGCCACAGCCTGGCTAATTTTTGTATTTTTAGTAAGAGACTGGATTTCTCTGGCAGCATTTTTTGAAGGTATTGCTCTATAACTTTGAGCTTCCAGCACTGCATTTAAGATTTGTCTCGTTCCTGAATCCCTTGATTTAACTTCTTTTCCTAATAGAAACTTTTCAAATCTCTTTCTCCCTAATAGTTTGGGAAGTTTCTCCTTTTATTATTTTGTTGATAAATTTCAATCTCCTTCTTTCTCTTTCTGGATTTTTTGTACCTCAAATTAATATAATTTTCATTATATTTTTTCTTCTATTTATATTATGTATTATGTTATTCCATTTTTGGGGTATTTTCTCAATTTGATTTTCCACCTCTTCAACTGAACTTACAATTTTTTGATATGATGTTCAGGTTGTTTTATTATGTAGAGCTCATTTCTCATCTTGTAAATGTTCTTTTTCAAGCATTGCATTCTTACTTAATAGGTTTAATATCTTTTATCTCTTTAAAATATTTAACTTACAATTTTTGTTTTTTTTTTGAGATGGAGTCTTGCTCTGTCACCCAGCCCTGGAGTGCCAGTGCGTGATCTCGGCTCACTGCAACCTTCTGCCATCCTGGGTTAAAGCGATTCTCTTGCCTCAGCCTACCCTGTAGCTTGGGATTACATGGCAACGTGCCAAACATTGCCCTGGCCTAATTTTGGTATTTTTAGTAGAGACTGGATGTTCCACCATTGTTGGCCAGGCTGGTCTCGAACTCCTGACCTCAAGTGATCTGCCCGCCTTGGCCTCCCAAAGTGCTGGGATTCAGGCATGAGCCACCATGCCTGGCCAGCTTTTTGAAATTTACTTCTTTTTCCTACAATGTCATTCTTTCTTCTAAAACTCTTTTCTTAGTTATCTTGGTTTTGGCCTTTAATGTCAGAGGATTTCCTCAAATGTCTGGCAGTCAACTCATATTTAAGAATGAGGCATTAAAAATCTGATTGAAAGTTTATATGCATGAGCAGGGATTATTAATGAGCTACCATAGGAAACTACTATTTTCACGAGACACCCCGCTCCCCTGCTCAGTTTCTGTAGGGTTTCTTTTGGGTAGGGGATAGTTAATTTCTCTAGAGGAGAATCTTCTCAGTTTGTTCTGGGAGCAGTGGGTAGACCCAAGATACATGTCTAGCTGATAGCATTCTGGAATTCAAGCCAGAAATATAGGGGTTCTTACCTTTCAGTAAGCTGAGCTTCAATTAGTTTTTCTGTTTTCAATATGCCACTCCCTCCCACCTTTAGCAGGACCAGGTGCCCCTAAACTCAGAGATTCTCTGCTTCCACTTCTAGGCAGTAAACTACCTCTCTGCTGTTGGGGTGAGAGAATTTCACAGCTACATAGACTGAGCAGAGAGACCTAGGGATCTGACTGCTCCTTATGCAGAATTTCAACCAATGCTCTAGTTGAGTTCCATCCCACATTTAAACCTTTAGAAATGCCTGAGTCTTGAATTGCTTAATTCTGTCACTAGAATAAGCATGCTCATTTAATGGATTTGCTCTTGCTAAGTCAGAAACCACTTATTCTTTCATTGTCTCTCTTCAAAAGGTTTGTTGACATTTCTAACTTGCTGTCATGTTTTCTTACATTTTCTTTCTTTTTGTTTGTTTATACCTTTTTACTTCTGCACTGCTATTTTAGTTGGATTTTAGAAGGAAACAGAGATGAAACGGTGTTTTCAAATAACCATGTCTAAGTAGAAGTCTCTAATGTTCTATTTTTTAAAAAATTAACAAAAATGAAACATTCAAAAAACTGTATGACCCAAACAATCGCAGAGCTAAAAATGCTGCTGCTAAAACTGAATGAATTGGCTGGCCAGCACTACCACCACGTGAGTTGTCAAAGTGCACTACTATTGCAAAGTTCAAAAGTTTGAATTCCACATATGAAGAGTTAGATGTATGAGTATGTCAGCTGTATGAAAGTCACCATGATGTGAGGACATAAGGAAGAGAAGGCTATGCCAAGGTAATATGAGTTATTTCTCGAACTGAGTGATGGATCATATAAAGGACAAGGAATGAATATACAATGGAGACTGGAATTTTATTAAGTTTTTCTTATAGCCAAACTAGGAAGATGTGGTCTATACAAACTATACTCAACATTTTATTATTTAAAAAAAATCCACAAGAATGAAAGAAGAAAGTAAAACAAAACCAAAATGTCACCACGCTCATCATTTAGGCATTTTTCATGTAAATAAATATTATTGTTTTTAATAGTTGCAGGATATACCATTGTATTATATACTGTAATTTGTTTCACTAAACTTTAGCCAGGTTATCTCCAAGATCTTAGATACTGTAAATAAAATTGTTGGCCGGGCGCAGTGGCTCACGCCTGTAGTCCCAGCACTTTCGGAGGCCGAGGGAGGCGGATCACCTGAGTTCAGGAGTTTGAGACTAGCCCGGCCAACATGGCGAAACTCCATCTCTACCAAAAATACAAAAAGTAGCAGGGTGTGTTGGCATGCACTTGTAATCCCAGCTACTCGGGAAGCTGAGATAGAAAATCGCTTGAACCTGGGAGGCCGAGGTTGCAGTAAGCCGAGGTTGTGCCACTGCACTCTAGCCTGGATGACAGAGTGGTGACTCTGTCTCAAAAAAAAAAATAATAATAATAAAATCGTTATGAACAACTACGGGCATATATACTATTGCTCAAAGATTTCTATAAAATAGCAAATATACTTCAGGATATCTATTGATTGAGAAAATATGTAATAACCAGAATCTAATAAAAGTTAATCACTTTAAATAGATTTATGATTTATGCTCATAGCATATATTTATTCTCATAGCAGCCTTAAGACACATTTTAAATATGGAAATGCATATATGAGTGACATATTATTTACCAAAATCTACAAACAGAGATACACAAAAACCTAGGAATAACTCCATGCTCCTTCCTCCAAAGATCCATGACTTACTGATTTGGAAGTATTGGGTAGACTAGCTTAGATGGTACCTGACAGGTTTGAAATCATCTGCAAAAGAGTATAATGTTAAGGGCTGTCCCACATAACTTAATTCTGGGGATCTAATATCTTCATCAACAATTTAGATGATGAACTTTTAGAATGCTCATTATGTTTTCAAAGGGCAAGTTGGGTAGGGTTGTTTGTGAAACTTTGAATAGAAAGCAATATGTTCTAAAAATGGGGAGGGGAAGTCTATTGAACAAAGTAATCTCCCTCTCATAAGAAGGCAGACATGCACAGAAGAAAGACCTGATGCCTTTTGTGGGCCACAGGCTGAAGAAGGGCATTTTTTTTTTTTTTAAGATAATTATAGTAATAGGATAGGGTAACAAGAATAAAACATTAAGACAAAGGTGTAATCCATCCGGCATATTTCCAGTGATCCAACAGGGGCTAGTGGGCATGAATTTTTACATCTATACCTGACTCTTCCCCCCAAAAATACATGGTCAAAATAAATTAAAACTAATGATTTTATGTATTTCCAAATGTATAATGCTTTAGTTATGGGTCTCATTGTAATGGGTTAAAGTAATTGGTTCTTATTCCACCCTTCTAATCATACAAATCAATATTTTAAGGTAAATATTCTCTTTCTCTTTGTGTTTCTGTTTTGTTTTTCCCCTTCAGACTGATGATAGAAACTAGCTCTGAATGGCTGCTTCTGCTCAACTTCCTGGATGCTAGCAGTACCCAGGGATGTAAAGACCTTTTAACTAGAGCTCATAGGTAAGTGACACAATATGTAAATGAAGAAACTAATTCTAGTCCCTGTTCTGCAGGTAGCTTCCTTTGGGAACTTGGTTAGGCCACACCACCACTCTGAAACACAGTTTTGTTTTGTTTTGTCTTATTTTTGAGATGGAGTATCGCTTTGTCGCCAGGCTGGAGTGCAATGGCGTGCGATCTTGGCTCACTGCGACTTCCACCTCCTGAGTTAAGGTGATTCTCCTGCCCCAGCCTCTTGATTAGCTGGGACTACAGACACAGGCCACCATGCTCAGCTAATTTTTGTATTTTTAGGAGAGATGGGGTTTCACCATGTTGGCCAGGATGGTCTTGATCTGTTGACCTCGTGATCCGCCTGCCTCGGCCTCCCAAAGTGCTGCGATTACAGGCGTGAGTCACTGCGCCCAGCCAACACAGTTTTACTTTTTGTCAGTGTGGATGATAATCTCTTCTTTGAGGTAAACATTTTTGAGGGAAAAATGAAATAATAATGATAGCTAATATTTACCGAGCACTTACAACATGTTTGCGTGTCCTTTTCTGCTAGTTTTAACATCCGTGTCTGTCCTGAGTTGGGAAAGTCAACTTTAATTGGTTGATTATTCTCTTCAATCTGAGACATGATTTCTTGCCTCTTTGCCTGCCTAGTTATCTTTGATTGGATGCCAGACATTGTGAATTACATATTGTTGGGTGATAGATATTTTTATATTACAATAAATCTTCTTGAGCTTTATTACTCAAGAAGGGATGCTGGCCAGGTGTGGTGGCTCACCCATGTAATCCTAGTACTTTGGGAGGCTGAGGTAGGTGGATCATTTAAGCCCAAGAGTTTGAGACCAGCCTGGGCAACATGGTGAAACCCTATCTCTCCACTGGCCAAAAATATCTACCTATATATACTATTATATATACTATATATATATATAGTATATATATAATTTATATAAATGTATACTAATATTATCATATTATATAAATTATATAAATTTATATTATCATAATGGATATATATATTATATTTATATTAAATTATAACATATTATATAGTATATAAATTATATCTATATCCTTATATATATCATTAATTTAGTTATAATATATTTAAATAAAAAATTAACTATATATAAATTACCCAGGTGTGGTAGTGTGCACCTGTGGTCCTAGCTACTCAGGAGGCTGAGGTGGGAGGATGGTTTGAGCCTGGGAGGCAGAGGTTGCAGTGAGCTGTGATTGCACCACTGCTCTCAGCCTGGGGGACCAGAGTCCCTGTTTCAAATAAGATAAAACAAAATAAAAAATAAAGTAAGAAAGAAAAAGAAAAGACAAAGAAGAAGCAGAAGAAGGAATGGAAGAAATGCAGTTACTTGGAAATAGTTTCATCCTTTTGGTCTTGCTTTTTTTATTCGTTAGGTGGAAACAGGGCAGTGCTCAGCCTAGGGCTAAATACTCCCCACTACTGAGGCAAGACCTTCTTCCTGAGTACTCTACCCAATGTCAAATGAATTAAGTTTTTAAAATCTGACTGAAAAAAACAAATTCAGGCACAATTTCTGGCCCTGTGTTAAACCAGGCACTGTGTCCTCTAAAACCTCCTCTCCTCTTAAAGGTGGTTCCTTCCCCATATTCAGCATTAGGATCAGTATTTTCTCTGCAGAGCTCTGAGATTCTCTTTCTGTGCACCTCTCTCCTCTCTCATATTCTGTCCTCTCCTCTCTCATATTCTGTCCTCTCAACTTAGACTGCTTTGGTCTCCCCAGACTCTTAGTTTTGTGTCCTCAACTCAGTGAGATCACCAGTCTCTGCCTCAGTTTCCCCTCCCTGAGCCATAGCTTGGAAAACGTCTCAAAGCAGTAAACTAGGGTAATTGTAGGGCTCATTAGTTTTATTTTCTGTCTCTGCAGGATCACTATCCTTTGTTACCTGAAACCCAGTGTCTTGAAACTACTGTTTCACATATCTCATCCCTCTTTTTGTTACTGTTTTAGGCAGAAGGATAAAATCTGGTTCCTGTTATTCAATTATAGCCAGAAGCAGAAGTCAGAACTTTGTGTTTGAAGTCACCTCAATTTGGATTAAATTGCTAACTTTGTTCCTTAAAGCTTGTGTGATCTCATCAAGTTACATAAACTGCTTGAGTCTTAGTTTATTTTCTGTTAAATGGGATAAACAAACTCTTTTTCAATATGGTACCGCAAGAGAAGAATGAGAAAACGTGTGAATCACAGTATGTGCTGATGAAAGAGAGGATGAGCAGCCAGGAAATATGGAAAGAAAAAATCTCAATAAGAGATTGAGAAGGGAAGAGAGTAAAAGACATGGAGTAGAGATAGCCCAGGAGGCGCCACTTGGGTAAAGGGGATGGGGAAGAGATGTGGGGGAGTAAATGACCAGGGTGGAGAAGGAGATGGAGATGGCATAACAGAAGTGAGGTAAAGGGAAGGAATTCTGTAGCTGCTCAAGGTTGTGTGGTTTAGGTTCTGCATAGAGATGCCCAACCTAAGGGTGAATGAGGCTGGAAATCTAACCTGAATGCAGCAATCCACGCCATTTTCCCAGAGAAAGGCAATTTTACCTTCTCTCAGAGGCTCCTTCTGCCACCAAGCTATGGCTTATGGGTACATCTGGCCTGGAGGCATGTGCTTTCCTAATTTGTACAAAGGTGCTGTGAAGGCTGGGAGGCCCTGTCAACAAACACTGGATATGCTGGATGTTGGGAGACTTACCACCTTAGAGCAAAACATCTCTTTTGGCTGGGAACTTTGGACAGTAAAGAGCCTAATGCCATTTATTCATTCATTTATTCACTTGTTCATTAATTCACCCAACACTCATTACAGTCAGTATCACAGTGGGCCAGGCACTGTGCTGGGGGCTAGGGATAAAGTGAACAGGGCACAGCTTCTGCTTTCTAGAATAGAGGTGTCACAGGTTATGTGATGTGGTACCTGTGGTCTGACCGTGAGAGGAGAGGAGTCAAGGTGGGGACCAAGAGACCACCTGGACTGTAGAGCTGACCAGGTTACCATCACCAGTGGGACAGGATGACTTCTGATTTGTACTCCCAGTGCATCCAACTCTCTCTACTGCCTATCAGCCTTGGGGAGAAGGATGTTGGCATTAGGTTTGGGGATAGCAGAGCCAGTCTGGTGAGCCTGAGAGAAGTGTTGGGAGCTTTTGTTGGAATGTGGAGTGCTCAGCACCTGGCATTCTCTCTGAGTACCAGTCAACATCCCTTACATTCTCCCTGTGGGGGTGTGTCCAACTATCACAAAAATCTATTATCCACACAGTCTAGAAAGACTCTGTCCAGATTTTTAAACCTAACACCCACAGGTTGTTCCTGACTCTCCTTTGTGGCCTCACTATCATAACTCCATTTTTGTCTTTAGTGTTCAAATCCAGGAATATGTTTAAAATGCTGTACCCGGACTTAGAAAAAAAATCTGAAGGGACCTGCAGAGGATGATTTTTTAATTTTAAATTTGTTGAATAGATCAAATAGTCATATGATACAACATGCAAAAGCTACAAAATTTTGAAAAGTCAGTTTCCCAGCTTCTCCAGAAGCAACTGGCATTACCTGTTTTGTATGTCTTTCCAGAGACTCTTTATGCAAAAGGAAACAAATATGTACATAGATAGGGGCATAGGCTTTTTTATTAATACACAAATGCTCACTCTAAATACCAATATAGATATACATATAGTTCTGCAGTTTGCTTTTGTACTTAAGTATACTGGAAATCTCTCACCAATTTTAACTTGTTTATTGAGTAATATTAACCCTATGAACAAGAAGTGGTTTATTTTTCTCTAACCATTGCTTTCTAATGCATCCCATCAAATATCCCTTTCTGATCTGGTTGCACATATACTGGACTTTCCATGCTAACTTTCTGACTTGAATTCACCTTTCTTTCTCTAGTACAAGTTATCAGTCTACACTAGCAATGTCCCAGATGAATTGCTTTCAGGAAGTGTAAGACTTAAGGAGAATTTTTGTTTTAAATTAGGAAATACAAAACTCCTTCTTGGGTCAGATTCATTAATTCTCCAAAGTTACTTGGGCTGCCAAATCACATACCTTCCTTTCTTTTTGATTGAAGCTTTGGAGACTATATTAGTCTGTTTTCACACTGCCGATAAAGACATACCCGAGACTGGGCAATTTACAGAAGAAAGAGGTTTATTGGACTTACAGTTCCACGTGGCTAGGGAGGCCTCACAATCATGGTGGAAGTTAAAGGCAAGGAGGGGGCAAGTCATGTCTTACATGGATGGTGGCAGGCAAAAAGAGAGCGTGTGCTGGCAAACTCCCATTTTCTAAAACCATCAGCTCTCATGAGATTCATTCACTATCATGAGAACAGTTCAGGAAAGACCCACTCCCATAATTCAGTCACCTCTCACTGGGTTCCTCCCATGACACGTGGGAATTGTGGGAGTTATAATTCAAGACAAGATTTGGGTGGGGACACAGTCAAACCATATCAGAACCAGGGTCCCATTTACTGGGGCTAGGTCCCTACTCAGCTAAGGAAAGGGAAGATTAGAGAAGAGGGCTCCCAGCCTCAGAGGTTCAGCGGCTTCAGAGAATTCAGGTAGGCACTGAGAGCAAAGGAGCCAGAGGTGAGAAGCAAAAATAGGGGATTGGGAAAAGGAAGGAAGGGAGAAAGGCAGGAGTCAGAGGGTCCCAGAGGAGTGACTGCCTGGGCCAAGTGGGACTGCTCACTAAATGTTTGTCATGTAACCTAAATGCTGCCAAGCTGCTGTCCCATGTTGGGAGAAATGATGCAAAACAGGGCCAGGCGGATTTTCTGGGAGTTCAGCAGTAAGAGATGTTCTGGGGGGTCTCAAAGGTGGCCCATGGGCCATCGGCACTAGAATTTCTTGTAGCACTTATGACATGCACAGATTGTTGACCTTTCTTCCAAACTACATCTCTGGGGAGAGGATTTCAGGACTTCCCATGTTTACAATTTTCCCCCTAGTAATCTAGAAGCACCCTTATATGTTGTCCAAGCTCCATATCTGACCTGACCTGGGAGAATACAGCTAGAGAAAAACCTAGGTTTAAGGAAAGGAAAGCAAATAATTCAACTAGAAAATAAAGAATGCAAAAAAGGGGACCCCACCCTCACCCCATGGAATGTAAGATGAGTCCCCTAGAAAGAAGCATGGTAGGATGGGGGTGGCTAAGGCAGAAAGTCCACTGAGCAGCCCAAAGAGCCAGAGACGCTTCAAGAGACCTTCCTGTCCAGGCGTGGTGGATCACACCTGTAATCCCAGCACTTTGGGAGGTCTAGGTGGGCAGATCATGAGATCAGGTGTTCAAGACCAGCCTGGCAAACATGCTGAAACCCCGTCTCTACTAAAAATACAAAAATTAGCTGGGCGTGGTGGCATGCACCTGTAATCCCAGGTACTTGGGAGGCTGAGTATGAGAATCACTTGAACTCGGGAGGCAGAGGTTGCAGTAAACTGGAGGTTGCGGTGAATCAAGATTGCACCACTGCACTCCAGCCTGGGTGACAGAGCAAGACTATGTCTCAAAAAAGAAAAAAGAAAAAAAGAGATCTTCCTGGCTTCCTGTTGGGGTCTGTTGGGGTATGTTTCTGGTTATAGGATTCTAGCTGGCTCACACTTACAAATAATATGAGAAAAGGGGCAGATAGTAAGGTAATTCCTGAGGTGCTGTGTTGTGTTTGACCCTTAGAAAGTCCTTTAACCACCTCCATCTCTCCAGCTTGTTGCTGCTATCAGTTGCCTGCTCACCACCTTTGGATTTCATTTTGGGGTCTTGTGGTACAGACTCCAGTTCTCAGCATCTTGTTAACTTTCGTTCTGTCTAAGCACCAGTTCACCCACCCTCGGGGATGTAGGGTAAAGTTTACTGAAAGTGAGGTAAAACACTCCCAACTTCCAGCACTGGTTGTCCTTACATATTTATTTTAATGAAATTGAAACCTAACCATTTCACAGGGCTGTGCTCAGAATAAACTGCATAGTGTATTGTATTACTTGATTTTGATCACTGCCTGAGAATGCCAGTGACCTTTGAGAGGCCATGCTCTAAGGCTCATGTGATCAGCGTGTGCTACATTGTGGATTCACCAGCATCATTTGAAAATGTGATCTGCCATGATGACACCCGTGCAGAAGCAGGCAGTTTTTTGCCTTTGTACAAACAGCAGGAGACAAACTTAGGGCTGATTAATTTTTTTAGCCTAAGTATCTATTCATACTTATTTAAAGTTTAATACCCCCTGTACAAATGTTCAAGAGAAAAGTCAACACATAATCTTGGTAGCCATTTTAGACAATTATAACAAAATGACTACCTGAAAATGAAATTTTTCGAAATTATAAAGTGGCTGCTTGATTTTTCACAATGAAAACTGTACAAATTGTTTTCAAAGGTTTTTTAAATCCAATTTGTGCTAATTCAGCTTGTGCTAAGTAAGTAACACTAGCTAGAAATGCTTTTAACGTATTTGAAAAGCTTCAAAATTTGTTTTCCTCTATTTCCTTTGTTTTCAATTTTTCTATTTATCCCTTTTTCCTCTGCCTCTTTCCCTTCCCCTGGTTCTTTAGTTATTTCAGAGAATTTCGTTAAAGAATCTGAGACCATGGGAGTATTTTTGTTGTTTATTTGTTTTTAAAAATAATCCCTTTTCATCAAAATCTCCTAATATGCTTTTCCAAAAATGTAGACTCCTTGGCCCTACCTATGGAAAGTTTATTTTAGTAAGTTTATGATATGGCCAGGGAGTCTGTACTTCTTCTTTTTTTTTTTTGAGGCAGAGTCTCACTGTGTTCCCAGGATAGAGTGCAGTGGCACGATCTTAGCTCTCTACAACCTTTGCCTCCCAGGTTCAAGCAATTCTGGTGGCTCAGCCTCCCGAGTAGCTGGGACTACAGGTGTATGCCACCACCCCTAGTTAATTGTTTGTATTGTAGTATAGACAGAGTTTCACCATGTTGCCCAGGCTGGTCTCTAGCTCCTAAACTCAGGCAATCCACCCACTTCGGCCTCCCAAAGTCCCAAAGTGCTAGAATTACAGGTGTGAGCCACCGCACCTGGCAAGTCTGTACTTTTAAAAACTTTTGACTGGGCGCCATGGCTCATGCCTGTAATCCCAGCACTTTGGGAGGCCGAGGCTGGTGGATCACCAGAGGTCGGGAGTTCGAGACCAACCTGACCAACATGGAGAAACCCCATCTCTACTAAAAATACAAAATTAGCCAGGTGTGGTGGTGCATGCCTGTAATCCCAGCAACTTGGGAGGCTGAGGCAGGAGAATTCTTGAAGCCAGGAGGCGGAGGTTTCAGTGAGCTGAGATCTCACCATTGCACTCCAGTTCGGGCAACAAGAGTGAAACTCTGGCTCAAGAAAACAAAACAAAACAAAACAAAACATTCCAAGTGATTAAAAGAGGCGCTCCCAGCCGAAAACTATGGCTCTTCACCATGTCAGAGACTCAGTTCATTGATTCACTTGCTCTCTCAATGTGCGTAGGGCACATCTGTGGATTAAGCACTATTCTAGGTGCTTGAGATCAATCAGAAAACCAAGCTTACAAAAATTCTTGCCTTTGCAGAGCTTACACCACAGCATCTCTTAAAACAAAACAAAACAAAACAAAATAAAAAACCCATTCAGACCTCTGCAGTGTCCACCAACTCAGATTACACCCATAAACTCTGTTGCCTATCTTGCACAAAATGTTTGTGGCTTGGTCATAGAGGGCTTATCTATGCCCAGATAAAATATAGAAGGATAAGAGTATGAATCCTAGAAGTGAAACCAATGGCAGGTATAAAAGAGCCACCATCAATGACTTCCTCCCTCCCCATACTGTCTTCTTGGACAACTTGCCCTCACCTCCATCTCAGAATTTCTGCTCCCATAGTTTTTACTGAGTGGGTCCTGAGCTACATGCGTCCTGTCATGGCTGAGCTGCTTGGACCAGGGGCAGATACACCATCAAGCTGGGTCAATCTAATTTTTTTCTGGGGATTCTAGAATATACACCCAGAAAATTCAGTGGGGCTGCTAATTAAAATGCTTGCAGAGGTCTAGCAGGTAACATAATGAGTGATACAGGTATAAGGAAACCAATAGCACAACTACTATGGTAGACAGCATCTGATCCGTGACCTTGGGGTCTGGGATCCTGCTATGAACTAGATGTTTGTGTTCCTCTGGCTTAGTTCATTTTGTGCTGCTATAACAGAATACCACAGACTGGGTGATTTATAAAAAATAGAAGCTTATTTGGCTCATAGTTTCGGAGGCTGGGAAGTCCAGATGGTGCTGGCATCTGGTAAGGACCTTTGTGCTGCATTATCCCATGGTGAAGGGCAGAAAGCAGAAGGGCAAACGAGCATGCAAGACAAAAAGAAGATGGGGGCTATAATGTATCCTTTTATCAGGAACCCATTCCCACAATAACTAACTGCTCCTGTGATAATGACATTAATCCATTCCTAATCACCTCTTAATATTGTTACACTGGCAATTAAATTTCTACATGATTTTTTGAGACCATACCACCCCCCAAAATTCATATGCTGAAATCCTAACCCATAGTGTGATTGTTTTTGGAACTGGAACCTTTAGGATGTAATTAGCTCATGCAGGTAGTGACCTCATGATAGAATTAGTGCCCTTGTAAGAAGAGACATGAAAGAAATTCCTTCCTCTCTCTATTCTTTGCCATGTGAGAGAACCAGAAAGACAGCCCTCACCAGAAACCAACTATGCTGGCACCCTGGTCTCAGACATCCCAGCCTCCAAAACTGTGAGAAATAAATGTTTCCTGTTTGCACCACCCAGCCTGCAGTATTCTTGTTAGAGAAGCCTGAGCTAAGATAGATATGGCAAACTGGAGAGCACATGCTCCGTGCCAAGAGGTGGCCATCATTCAACTCCAGCCAATTGTTGCCACATGTAATCCCAGTTTATCAGGTTTTCTGATATTTACAGAAGTCCAGAATTTACATTTTCATATGAAATCTCAAAATAATTATTTTATATTTGAAAAAAAATCGTTTTGTTCAAAGCAAACAGTTGCAGGCCATGTCTGCTACAGCGCACCAGTTTGCATCCTCTGGCTGCTCGGGCCAGTCTCTAGACTGTCCTTGTTGGGAACAAGGATAAGAAAATATGGCAAACCAGCAGCTGAGGATGCTGTGTTTCCCACGTGTCCAGGGAAGCAGAGACAGCCACACTGCAGATACAAAATAAAAGGGTGGTAATGACAAAAGCAGAGATTAAAAACCAACCAACCAACAAAAAACAAACTTAAAAAATGGTAGAAAGAGAGACCTGGGTCCTGACAGCATAGTTTTTATTCTAGGTTTTTCTTCTAGTCTGTAGCTCTGGAGCTCGGGTTCTTCTGTAAGATATCCTTGTTTTCTTATTTTTTATTTATTTATTTATTTTTTGAGACGGAGTCTCACTCTGTTGCCAGGCTGCAGTGCAGTGGCACGGTCTCAGATCACTGCAACCTCCGCCTCCCGGGTTCAAGCGATTCTCCTGCCTCAGCATCCCAAGTAGCTGGGACTATGGTGCCTGCCACCATGCCTGGCTAATTATTTTCCACCCCCCCCCCCGCCGCCCGAGATGGAGACTTGCTCTTATCACCTACGCTGGAGTGCAGTGGTGCGATCTCGGTTCTCTGCAAACTCCAGCTTCCAGGTTCCAGCAATTCTCCTGCCTCAGCCTCCCGAGTAGCTGGGATTACAGGTGCCTGCCACCACACCCAGCTAATTTTGGTATTTTTAGTAGAGACGGGGTTTCACCATGTTTGCCAGGCTGGTCTCAAAGTCCTGACCCCGTGATCCACCCGCCTCGGCCTCCCAAAGTGCTGGGATTACAGGGGTGAGCCACCATGCCTGGCCTCCTGTTTCCTTATAATAATAATAAATAATAATATAATAAATAAATAAATAATAAATCACCTTTTTTTGCTTAAACTTCTATTACATACACGCAGTCACTGATAAAGGTTGTGGGTGTTTGTTGTCTTCTTCCTAGTCAAAGGGTAGCATTGTTACTAAACATTAGCGTAACTACTTTTGACTCCTCTGTGTGTCAGTGGGTTTGGTATATATCAGTAGCAACATATGGTCTTGGCATGTGTTTTTGATTTATTGAAATGAACCAATGTTCACTTAAACCAGTGGTTTCCAGACCTGGCTGTGAATCAGAATTATTTGGGGAGGCTTGGGGGAAAATATGTATCCTCTGGATGACCCCAGACCTGGACAATCAGTGACTTCTCAGGTGGAGCCTGGAGACCACATTACAAGCTCCCCAGGGGCTTCTGATGCAGCCTGCCCAGCACTTGTCTGAGAATCAGAGTTTGGGAACCACCATGAGAGACCACCATCAGGGATGGACCATGCCTGAGTTGGGGTTCACAGTGTCGGGAAGAATCAGTTGCTTGGCTGTTGAAAAAGTATCTCTTCTTTACCAAGAACTTGAAAAAGAAAAGGGGAAGAAAAAAGGGATCTCAAGGAGATACCGACTTCCAAATTAGATTATCCTGTGTTATAGTCCAAGAGTTTCCCACCATGCCCCCATATCCTCTCTTGAATTGAGGTAGTAGGTTGGGAGTAAGAGACTCTGGAGCCTCTTGGTTAAATTCCATGTGGGAATTACAGTTGTCTCATTTCCTTCTATTATGTGGTGGTGAAGAAACATTACTGCTGAAAGAGCTGTCTACGCAGCGTCTTTGTAATATGACAGAAGTGGCCGGATGAGTGAGTGAACCCTCAGATCTTGGGGCTAATAACAATAAAGACACCTGTAATTACAGCCCTCTTACTTAAAGCACTCCAAATACTTCATAAAGGCAGGAGTTTTAGATGCTAATGTGATTTCCAATACTTAAATAAGCATTGTGTCTTCTAATATGCACTCTTAGAGAGTGTGAGCTGTTGCTCAGCCAGGACAGGGGTCACTCAGGTGTAGATCTAGTTACTTTTTTGAAGCTATTATTGTGTATGCAGGCAAGACCCGAACTGGCCGAGCATCACTTCCACCATGCTCTGTTGATCCAAGCAGCCAGGCTTTCTCTGATTTAAGAATAAGAGAAATAAACCCCATCTCTTAACAGAAGAAATGTCAAAAAATTTCTAGCCATCTTTAACCTGCCTCTTCAAGTTTCCTTTCATTAATGAGGTCATCCGTTTTGGTTACTGAGGGAAACTCAAAACTCTTAGGACCTAGACACCTGATAATGCTGAACAGCTACATTTTCCCATATATTTTACTATATAGGAATGGATGGCAATAGTTAACTATCAATAAACGTTTCTTGAGCACTCATGGTATATGGAACTTTGTACTGTGATAACAATTATAGAAATCAATTTTGTAGTAACAATTGTAGAAATCACAATCTTGGTTTTGGTAAATATACTTGGGCTGTACTGAATGTGAATGGGACACATCCAGAAGACAAGGTCAAGGGCAACGTGGTTCTAAGAGCTGAGATGGGAATTTATCTCAGAACCAAGGTCTCTGTGGGGTTGTGAATCTGGTCCTTGGCCTCCTTGACTCTTGACTTCCTGATATGACACAAGAACATAGGACTTGGCTTGGCCTTCAAGGCGTATGTCCTCCTTGTTCCACCTTTTTGTTCTCCTGGTGTTTGATTTGCTGCTTTTTCCTGCTCTGCACCCTGAAATCCCTGCCTCACTGCTCTTGACCAGCTTCTGACCAACACATGGCCTGAAGTCTGACTTGGGTCTGTTTCTAGCTCCCGAGGCTCTACCTTGAGCTTCTGCTAAAAGTGTGCAAGTGTTCTAAACAGACATAGCTGATCTTAGCACACTGTTTCAAAGCCTTGGCTTACTGGAAGAGTCTTAAGAGTCATCACACCAGTGATCTTTAATCTCCTTCACTTCATTGAAGACTTTTCAATTTTACATTTCCATGGCATTCCTGGAAGTGGTCCCTAAGCCCACTGAAGAAAATTGAGCAGGATTAGACTGTACTACTGGTGAAGGCAAGAACTTTGAGAAGTAACAGGAAAAAGAAAGCTCTTTGGGCTAGTGATGTGTTAGAGTCTTTATCTATGAGCCATTATGATAGATGGTATTTCAGCTGGCTAAATATTTCAGTTTCCTTTCCATAGGAGGGTTGTGCATTGTCATTTCACTGAAGTCAGGTTTGGTCACAGGACTTACTTTGGCCAAATAAATGTGAGTGAGGTCACCAAATGGCCTCTAGGGATCCTCTTCTTCCGGCATTCACGCCCTAATGTAACCCCCTTCTACACTGAGTCAGGGATGGCCCTGTGGTCAATAGAATACAGCAGGAGTGACAATATGTAATTTCAAAGAGAAAGTTATACAAAGCTTCTGACTTCCCATTTAGGATCGTTGGTCTGGGAAGGTCATGAACTATAGTATGAGGACACTAAAGCAACTCCATTAAGAGACAAACATGGAGAGCAACTGAAACCCCAGCCAGTAACCAGCTACAACTTGCCAGCCTTTTGAATGAGCTACTTTGAAAGTAGATATTCCAGCCATAGACAAGCCTTCAGATGAGGCAGCCTCAGCTACAATCTCCTGAGAGATCTTGAGCCAGAGCCATGCAGCCTGAATTCCTGACCCACAGAAACTGTGAGATAATAAATGACTACATTTTGAAGTGATTTGTTATACAGCAATAGGTAACTAATACCATGAGTATAAGTAACACGGGTTGCTTCCCACATTGTGAAAACATTAAGAGCCAACTTGTGTTTTCCCCAGTTCTCTTTGCCTTCTAAAATGATACCAGTTATACTCCAGGCAAAGATTGCTTTATCAATTTGGGTCCTAGAATAAAGGCAACATGGAGTGCAACCATAGCTGATCCTAGATGAATGTGGTGCATGAGCAAGAAATAAATTTTTGTGGTTGTGAGTCCTTGAGATTTTGGGGTGGTCTGTTACCACAGCATAACCCAATCTAGTTTGGCTAATATAGCTACAGATCATCCATATTCCAAGTTAAATTCAAATTGTACCTTTTTTTTTTTTTTAAGATATGCATTAATGGGGGATTACTGGAAGTAGAAGAGATATTTGATGTACATGTGGATAGTAACTGCAGGGAAGAGGGAACTAGAGATTAGACAGTCCTGTCCTGAGCATCCTGCCCCATTCTCTCTTTCAGCAGGCCCTTGTGTCTGAGAATGACTGCTTCTGTGATCTGATGAGCACACGTGGTGTGCATCCAGTGGCTCTGCTCTTAAACTAGGCCCATGACTACCAACAGTTATTCTTCCTGGGCTGCTGAGACCACAAAATAAAAGTGCCTTCCAAATGGTGAGTGAGCATTGCTCAATGACTGCTAATAGCTATTCTACATGCTAGATAACAGTTTTTGGATGAGTTAGAAAAAAATCCAGATTTTATTGACTTTATTGCTAATTATATCATCTTTGGAAAGGAACCACCTGGAGGGAGGAGAAAAGAGCTCAAACTCATTTGCAAAGTTGTATGTCTTTTCCCAGTTTAGGACTCATTACTTACATAATCTCTTGAGAGAGTAGCCTGGAACACCATGTGTGGCATTTTTCTAATTAAGAGATGCAAGGCAGGGGAAAAGTATATGAGCGTTACTCAAGGTATAACAGAGAGATACAAAACAGGGTAAAAGTATATGAGCGTTACTCAAGGGTAGCAAGCAGAGAGATACCGCAAAACAGGTAAAAGTATATGAGGCGTACTCCAAGGTACCACAGAGAGATACGCAAACAGGGTAAAAGTATCATGAGCCCGTTACTCAAGGGTAGCAAAGCAGAGAGATACAAAAACAGGTAATAAGTATTATGAGCGTTACTCAGGTACAACAGAAGAGATAGCAAAACGGGTAAAAGGTTATGAGGGTTACCTTCAAGGTACAAACAGAGAGATACAAAACAGGGTAAAAGTATATGGCCCGTTACTCCAAGGTAGCATAGAGAGGATTACAAAACAGGGTAAAAGTATTGAGGCATTAACTCAAGTAAGGCAACCTGATAGAATAAGCGAAACAGGAGAAAGTGTATGAGTGTTTACTCAAGTATAACTGAGAGATACAAAACGGGAAAAGTATATGAGCATTATTCAAGTGTAACTGCGAGATATAAAACAGGGTAAAAGTATATGAGCGTTACTCAAGGTACAATAGAGAGATACAAAACAGGGTAAAAGTATATGAGCGTTACTCAAGTACAACTGATAGATACGAAACAGGAAAAGTGTATGAGTGTTACTCAAGTATAACTGAGAGATACAAAACGGGAAAAGTATATGAGCATTATTCAAGTGTAACTGCGAGATACAAAACAGGGTAAAAGTATATGAGCGTTACTCAAGTATAACAGAGATATGAAACGGGGAATGTATGTGAGCATTGTCTCAAGCTGATTTGTGAGGTGCAATGGGCATTGTCAGATTCAGGCTCCCAGCGTTCAGGTACCTTGAGAGAGGGCCAGACACTAATGCCCTGAGAGGACACACAGAGAAACAGGAAGCCATCTGCCCTTTGATATGATGAATCCTTGGGTAATTCTGGAAGTTATCTGGCCTTCTGTGGAGAAAGACAAAGAATCAGTCCAGTTATTCCTTTGCCCTCCTATCCCCAGAGGGGACTGAATTTTATCTCCCCCTGTCCAGGGCACCTCATTCTTACAACTTCTGTGATCATTCTGGTACTCTTCTCTAAATCTTCTTCCCCAGGGCTGACCTCTCTTGGATTCCAGGCCTGAATTTGCAGCTTCCTCTCGGTATCTCCCTCCATGTATGTCTTTCTCTCTTACATGTACCTCAAACCTCTCCATCCACCAAGCCAACTGACTTCTCATCCTTCATTGCCAATTTCCCTTAGCCTCTCTTATAGTAACCCAGGCTAGAAACTTTGCAGTCCTTTCTGATAGTTTCCACGTAGGCTTATCCTCAAAAAGCCTATCATGCCTCCAGCCCTTCCCCAAAACATTTCTTCTAGCCAGAGTGCCCTGCTCAGACAAAGTGACCTTGCCTCCCTGTCCACAGCTGATTGGACTTGAAGCACTGGCAGCCAAATTACTGAGACTGTTACCTCAAGGAGACAATGGATATAAACTGAATTGTCAAGACCTTCCCTCTCAAAGTTCCAACTGGAGATATAGAGAGCAATTCGATTAGCCAGTGGGGAGTAGAAGTTAAAAGACACAGAGAGGAAAGATGAGAGGCAGATATAAAGTCATGTGCCACAAGACTGCAAAAGCTAAGGGGAAGCCAGTTTTGAGACAAGAGAAGTCCCGAGTAGCAGATAGAAGACCAATGGCATGCTGCTGCTGATGGGTGACAAGGCAACCTCCTAATAGCACTTCTTCCAGTGCCTGAACAGTGCTTGCGGAGGGCCTGGTTTATGGCTTCTCTGTCGTCGTTCCCTTTGTTTGGTGCATTTGAGTGAGAGTCTGTTTTGCACAATTCAGAGTCTAACACCTCCCTCACCCTTTCAGACCCCCAATTCAACCAGTAAACAAGTCCCAGAAGTTCTACCTCTAGGGTATCTACTAACTGCCACCTCCTCTCTCTCCCTTTTGGCATTGCTCAGTCCAGGCCCTTGCTTTTTGTGGATTTTGTTTGTTTGTTTGTTTTGTTTTTTGTTTTGAGACAAGTCTGGCTTTAGTACAGTGTACTCACACTGGAGTACAGTGGCACAATCTTGGCTCACTGAAACCTCCATCTCCCAGGCTCAAGCCATCCTCCCAGCTCAGCTCCCAAGTATCTGGGACTACAGGTGCACATCACCACACCAGCCTACTTTTTGTATTTTTTGTAGAGACAGGGTTTTATCATCTTGCCCAGGCTGGTCTCGAACTCATGAGCTCAAGCAATCTGCCTGCCTCAGCCTCCCAGAGTGCTGAGATTACAGGTCTGAGCCACCATACCCAGCCAGGCCCTTGTTCTTTCTCATCTAGCCTGCTGTATGAGCATCCTGACGTGTCTCCAGTTCTTCCCTCACACAGACTTCAGAGATCCTGTTTAATGCATATTTCAATGCTTTGGTCCTTGATCATCTCTAACAGGTCCCTATTGCTGACAGGTCAGTCCACATTTCTTGACAGGGCATTCAAGGTTGATTATGATTTGGCTTCAAATTTCTTTTCAGCTTTAGGTTCCACTACATCTATCTTAGTTATCTCTTGCTGCATAACCTATTACCCATGAATTTAGCAGCTTAAAACAATAAACATTTATCATTTCACATAGTTTCTGGGTACCTGACAACAGCTTGGCTGGGAGGTTGTTGCTGAGGGTCACTCTCAAGGTTGTGGTGAATTCGTGATCCAGGGCTGCAGTCATCTGAAAGTGAGGGAGGATCCATTTTGAAGGTCACTCATGTGCTGTTGAAACTTCAGTCCCTCAACATGTGGGTCTCTCCATATGGTGAGTGATCCAAGACAAATAAGGCATACGAGACAGTGACCAAGGTGGAAGCTGCAGTGTCTTCTATAACTTATTTCAGAAGTGGCACACCATCCCTTCTACTGTGTTCCATTGGTTGCACAGACCAACCCTGATACTGTGTGGGAGAGGACTATAGAAACATGCGAATACCAGGAGGTAAGGGTTCCTAAGGCCATATTATGGACTGTCTAACTCAGTCTCCCTCTACAACTTTTACTTTCTGACCTGTCATACCCTAGCATGACTCTGGGCCTTAGTTCAAGTCTATCCCCACAGCCCAGGAGACTTTTTATATGTCAAAATCCTATTCATTTTTTAATGCCCAGAACAGTCTCCTCCTCCTTGAATCGTTGATTTCTACAGGCAGAATGAATCACTTTTCTCTTTGAACTGACACAGTCCTCTGCTATCTGTGTTTGGCTCCATCCTGTGCAATAGTTACCTGTTTACATGTTCATCTGCTTTCTAGAGGAGCAGGATCTTTCTTTACTTATTATTTCTATTATATTCACTGAAGAAAACCCAGAATACCAATAAGAACGAAAAAAAGAAAAAACAAAAATGACCTGAAATCTCAGAAATTACCCAGAGACCATCATCCTAGGGCTGGAACCTGGGCCAACACCATGCAGGGAGAAACAAATAATGGGGCCTGATAGTCAAGAAGGGGCCAGAGCCCACTGTGCTTTACAGTTCTAGCAGCTAGGCCCTTGCTGGAAGGGCCTCTCGTGTGTGTTCACCAGGACCACGTCCCCTCTTAGGTGCTGCCTGCAGAGGGCTGCTCTAATGGCCTGGCTCACCTGCGATGGGTGCAGTGTGGAAGAAAGAGCACACACAGCCCTGGGATTTCCTGATCTCACATTGACCAGCCTGCAACTGGGAAACTTACTTCAACCCTCAGAGCTGCAGGTTACTTATCTGGAAATCGAGTATCATCTTACCTGCCATTGTGTTTTTGAACAAGGTCTGGCACATCATAGTCACTCAAAAGTGATAGGTTTCTGTTCCTTTCCTCGGAAAGAAATTATAATAGATGGTTCCTGTTATAGATTGCACATGTGTGTCTCTGCCCAAATTCCTATGTCAAAATCTTAACCTCCAGTGTGATGGTATTAGAATGCGGAGTCTTTAGAAGTAATTAGGTCATGAAGGTGGAGCCCTCTTCTAAGAAGAGACATAACAGAGCTGGATCTCACTCTGCTCTCCACCATCTGAGGATACAAGGGAGGGTGGCCATCTACAACCCAAGCACTTCTTGGGCCCTCACCAGACACTGGATCTGCCAGCACCTTGATCTTGGACTTCTCAGCCTCCAGAACTGTGAGAAATAAATGTTTATTGTTTAAGCCACCCATTCTATAGCAAATTGTTATAGTAACCCAAATCGATTAAGACAGAAAATGGTACTGAGAAGTGGGGTGCTGCTGTAACAAATACCTGAACATGTGGAAGTAGCTGTGGAACTGGGTAATGGGTAGAGGCTGGAAGACTTTTGAGGTACATGCTAGAAAAACCCAATATTGCTGTAAAGGGACATCTGTTGAAGGCTCACAAGGAGAGGAAGAGACCTGTAGAGAAAACGTATTTTTTAGAGAACATTTAAGTTGTCATGAGCACAATATTGGTCGAAATATGGATGGTAAAGGCCATTCTGATGAGGTCTCAGATGGAAATGAGGAGCACATAGGAAGGACAATGAAAAAAAGTCCATCTTTGTTATAGAGCAGCAAAGAGCTTGGCTGAATTGTGTTCAAATTCTAGTGTTTTGTGGAAAGTAGAACTTGCAAGCAATGATCCTGGATATTTAGCTGAGCAGATTTTGAAGTAAAATGTTGAAGGAGAGGCACAGTGTCTCCTGACTGCTTGTGGTAAAATGCAAGAGGAAAGAAATACAGAATGTATTTCTTTTAACCCAGAATTGTTAAGAATTCTGGGTTAAAATTGTTTAACAACAGAATTGTTAAGCAAACAGGAACCAGAACTTAAAGATTTGGAAAATTCTCAGCCTTTTCAGAACACAAAAGTGAGAAAGTGTGTTCAGAAGAAAACACTAAGGAGGTGGCAAACTGACCCTTTAATAAGGAGATTAGTGCAGATGTGAATCATGAACTTAATCAACCATCTCAAAAAACATCAAGAATAGAGATGAGATTATACCAGCAGAAACACTGCCAGCTGGGACTAACAGAAACAGAGAAAACGGGAAGGAACAAGGGAGGGAGGGAGGGAAGGAAGGAA